>NC_067137.1:60812863-61117446 GCF_903995435.1 Acomys russatus | reverse complement strand
TAAAAATTAATTAATGCTATGAAAAATATATCTTTTAAATAAAAACAGATAGCAAATACTGCTTGTTATGAGTCATCATTAGGGGACTCAAAATCACAGTGTGGTGTAGACTTGTCCCTCTAAGAATGGCACTGATTGGTCAAACATCTACATGTGTGTAGAATCCTACCATATATAAAGTAGGAATGTCACCCTAGCCAAGAAAGCAGGTAGGCTAACTGCAGATAGTCACCTCTATCTCCTCTCTGATTTCAAGCTCTACTACAAAGCTATAGTAATAAAAACCACATGGTCTTGGCATAAAAACGAACATGTTGATCAATGATCAATTGAAGTCCCATTTGGACACCTAGGTCATTTTATAAAGAGTCAGAAAGACACAATGGAAAGAAGACAGCATCTTCAACAAATGGTTCTGGTCTAACTGGATGTCTATATGTAGAATAGTGTAAGTATATCCATATCTATCACTGTTCACAAAACTCAAATTCAAGTGGTCAAAGGTCCCAATATAAAACTAGATACATTGAACCTGATAGAACATAAAACAGGAACTGTCCTTGAAGACATTGGCACTGGAACGTCATGAAACAGGAAAGCGTCTAAAATGCAAAGTACACCATTGATAGGACAAGTTAGCAAACCACACAATGGGAAAAGCTTTTCAATAATTCCACCTCAAACAGAGGGCTAATATTCAAAATATATAAATATCCCAATAAACTAGACATCAACAAACCAAATAATCCAATGTAAAAAATGGAGTTCACTCACATGGAATTGCCCATGGTCTAGGCAAATGTTGGTTGAACATTCTCTTGGTCTATACTGTATCTTTATCTCTGCACATCTTGTATGCAGGATAAATTTGGGCAACATGATTTGTAAGTGGATTGGTGTTCCCCTCCCACTAATATTAGTCCTATCTAGCTGGAAGGTGACCTACTCAGTCTCCATTCCCTCTCCCACCCCCAACTGCTGCTAGGAGGACCAGCTGGAGACAGCCAACCCCCTATATGATTAACAATACTCTGCTATGTTTACAGACAGGAGACTAGCATAAACCATCCTCTGAGGGGCCATAATAAGCAGCTGATTGAATCAAATGCTAAGACTCACAGCCATGCATTAAGCAGAGATCGGGAAGTCGTGGGGAAGAGTTGGGGGTTAGGAAGGATGGAAGGATCCAGAGGGGACAGGGATGCCACAAGAGGATCAAGAGAGTCAACTAACATAGACCCATGGGGGCTTATGGAAACAGAAGCACCAACCAAAGAACATGCATAGACTTGACACGGACTCCCTACACATGGGTAGCCAATGCGAGTTTGATCTTTATGTAGGTCCCCTAGTTGAGCAGGTGCAGTTTATGGCAAGGACTTTGTTGTCAGCTTTTGATCACTTCCTCCTGGTGGGGCTTCCTTGCCTGGCCTCAGTGATGAGGATGAGCTCAATCCTGATGCAACTTGATGTGCTGGGGCAGGGTTGGGGAACTCTCTTTTTCTAAGGAGAAGGGGAGGACGGACATAGGGAAGATGGTGGGAGGGTGAGATCAGCAGGAGAAGAAGGAATGGGCTACAATCAGGATGTGAAGTGAATATGTTAATTAAAAGTAAAATAAAAAATAGACTTTAGAAACAGAAGAAATATTATGAAACTCATTCTATGAAGCCACAGTCACCTGGATACACAAACCACACAAAGACTCCACAAAGAAAGAGAATTTCTTACCAATTTCTCTTATGAACATTGATAGAAAAATATTCAATAAAATACTCACAAACTGAATCCAAGATCACATCAAAGATATCACTCACCAGGCCAAGTACACTTCATCCTAGGTACGCGGGTGTGGTTCAATATGCAGAAATCCATCAATGTGATCCATCTTATAAACAAACTGCAAGAAAAAAAGCACATCATCATCTCATTAGATGCTGAAAAAACATTTGACAAAAATCCAACACCCTTTCATGCTAAAAGTGTTGGAGAGATTAGGGATATAAGGCAGATACCTAAATATAATAAAGGCAATATACAGCAACCTTAGAGTGAACATCAAACTAAATGGCCAGAAACTTAATCAATTCCATTGATATCAAGGAAATGACAAGGCTGTCCAGTCTCTCTATCTATTCAATATAGTACTTGAAGTCCTAGCTAGAACCATAAGACAATTAAAGGAGATCAGGGGAATACAATTTGGAAAGGAAAAAAAAAATCCCTATTCTTGGATGATAGATGACCCTAAGAATTCTACCAAGGAAGTCCTCTAATTGATAAACACTTTCAGCAATATGGCTGGATAAAAAGATCAACTCAAACAAACAAACAAACAACAAAAAAACCAGTAACCCGCCTGTTTACAAAAGACAAATGGGCTGAGAAAGAAATTAGGGAAACTACACCATTCATAATAGCCACAAAAATTAGTATTTTTTGTATAAATAACCAAGCAATTGAAAGACTTGTATGAAAAAAGCTTCAAGTCTCCAAAGAAAAAAATTGCAGAAGATATCAGAAGATGGAAAGATCTCCCATGATACTGGATAGAGAGAATCAACATGGTAAAATGGCCATCTTACCAAAAGCAATCTACAAATTCAATGTAATCCCTTTCAAAATATCTACACAATTCTTTACAGACCTTGAAAGATCAATTCTCAACTTCATATAGAAAAACAAAAAAACCAGAATAGCAAAAACAATCCTGTACAATAAATGATATTCTGGAAGAATCTCCATACCTTATCTCAAGTTGTACTATAGAGCAATAGTAATAAAAACCACATGGTACTGTCATAAAGATAGGCTGGTTGATCAACAGAATCAAATTGAAGACCCAGAAATAAATCCACACACCAATTAACACTTGAGTTTTGACAAAGAAGCCAAATCCATACAATAAAAAAAAGATACCATCTTCAACAAATGGTGTTGAACTAACTGGATGTCTACCTGTAGAAAATGCAAATAGGTCCACCTTTATCACCCTGCACAAAATTAAAGTACAAATGGATTAAAGACCTCAAGATAAATCCAGACAAACTAAATCTGTTAGAAGAAAGAGTGGGGAAGAACCATAAACTCATTGGCACAGGAGACAACTTTCTGAACGGAACATCAATAGCTCAAGCTCCCAGATCAATAATTAATAAATGAGATCTCACGAAACTGAAAATCTTTTGTAAGGCAAAGTACACTGGCAACAGAACAAAACAACAGCTTACAAATTTGGAAAGAATCTCCACCAACCCTACATCTGACAAAGGGCTAATACCCAAAACATATAAAGAACTCAAGAAATTAAACACCAACAAACCAAATAATCCAATTTTTAAAATGGGGTACAGATCTAAACAGAATTTTTAACAGAGGAATATTGAATGGCTGAGAAACACTTAAAGTAATGCTCAATGCCTTTAGTCATCAGGGAAATGCAAATCCATCTTACATTTATCAGAATGGCTAAGGTCAAAATGTCAAGAGACAGCACATGCTAGCGAGGATGTGGAGAAAGGAGAGCACTCCTCCATTGCTGGTCAGAGTCAAATTTGGACAACAACTTTGGAAATCAATCTGACACTTTCTCAGAAAACTGGGAATAATGCTACCTCAGGACCCAGCTATACCACTCTTGGGTATATAACCAAACATGCTCCAGTCTACAAGGACATTTGATCAAATATGTTCACAGAAGCTTTATTCATAATAGCCACAATCTGGAAACAATTTAGATGTCCCTCAACTGAAGAATGGATAAAGAAACCATAGTATATATACACAGCAGAATACTATTCAGCCTGAATCTGTACTATATTCTCTACATATATGTTACTGTTGTTTAACTTGGGAGTTTTGAGGGTCTCCTAACAGTTGGAGACAAGTGTTTTTGACTCTTTTGCCTACTCTTGGGATGCTTTTGGTCCTACTGGGTTGCTTTGAACAGCTGTTGTATGAGGGTTCTGCCTAGTCCCATTGCATCTTTTTATGCTGTATTGGGTTGATAACCCTAAGAGGCCTGCTCTTTTCTAAAGGGAAAGAAAGAAAGAAGAGTGGATCTGAGAGAGAGGAAAGGTGTGGGTGAACACTGGGAGTAGAGAGAGGGGGAAACTGTGTTTAGGATGTATTGTATTGGAAAAGAAAAAAAGAAAAAATTAAAACTTTTATACAGTTGAATAAAAATGAATAAAGAACATACCCAAACTTATGGGAAATAATGAGGAGGCTCTAAGAGGCAAGTTCACGGCACTTCTTCGTATATAAAAGAGACCTCCTACTAGTAATTTAATAGCATACCTGAAACCTCTAGAATAACAGCAACAAAAAAAGAAGTCACACCTAAAATGTGTAGGCTGCTAGATAATGAAAGAACAGCTAAAATCAATAGAATATAAATAAATACAACAAAATCTGCAATGAAACAAAGAGATGACTCAGACAATAAAACTGACAAGCCCTTATCCAAATTTACTAAATGGCAGAGGGCAAATATCTAAATTAACAAAATAATAAATGAAAATGGAGATATAACAACAGTCATGAGAAATCCAGAGAAACACAAAGACACACTTTAAAAATTGGAACATCTAAAAGAAAAGGATAATTTTCTTGATAAGTATCACTTAACATATTTAAATCAAAATCAGATAAGCAATTTAAACAACCTATAACCCATAGTGAAATAGAATCAGTCATTCAAAAATCTCTTAACAAGAACAAAGCCCAGGACCAGATAGTTTTAACACAGAATTCTACCAGACTTTTACAGAAGATTTAATGCCAATACTCCTCAAATTATTCTACAAAATAGAAACAGAAGTAACATTTCCCAGTTTTGTTTTATGAGGCCACAATTATCCAGATGCCAAATCACATAAAAGCCTAACAATGAAAAATGATTACAAATCAATTTCCCTTATGAATACAAATGCAAAATTTCTCAGTAAATACTTACAAACCAAATACATGAATACTTCAAAGAGATAATCCACCATGATCAAGTAGGTGTCATTCTAGAGAGGAAAGGATGATTCAATCTGAATAAATATATAAATGTAATCCACTGTACAAACAAACTCAAAGATAAAAAGTACATGATCATCTCATTAGATGCACAAAGACGTTTGACAAAATCCAACACCCGTTCATGATAAACATCATATAGAAATTAGAGATACAAGAAATATATCTCAATATAATAAAGGGAGTTTACAGCAAGCCCATAGAGCATCAAATTAAATTGGGAGAAACTCTAAACAATTCCACTAAAATCAGGAACAAGACAAATCTGTTCGCTCTCTCCCGATCTATCCAATATATTACTTGGCATCTTAAAAAGATCAAGGGAATACAAGTTAGAAAAAAAAAGAGGTTAATAGCACTGTCTGTTCTTCCAAAGGTCCTGAGTTCAATTCCCAGCAACCACATGGTGGCTCACAATCATCTACTATAAGATTTGGTGCCCTCTTCTGGCATGCAGGCACATATATGGATAAAATACTGTACAAATAATAAATAAATAACTCTTAAGAAAAAGAAAAGAAAAGAGAAGCTGAAGTTTCTTTATTTGCACATAACATGATAGTATGCTTAAGTGTCTCTAAAAATTCCACCAGAAAACTCTCATACCGGATAAACATTTTCAGAAAAGTAGCTAAATACAAAATTAATTTACATAAATAAATATAAAAAATAAGTAGAGTAGGAGGTGGAAAGATGTCTCAGTGGTTAAGAGCACTCGGTTCTCTTCCAGAGGATCTGGGGTTAATTCCCAGCACCCATGTTGCAGCTCACAACTGTCTGTAACTCCAGTTCCAGGAGATATGACACATATGCAGGCAAAACACCAATGCATATTTACAAAGTGGATTGAGAACGAAATCAGGAAAACAACACCTTTCACAATAGCCTGAAATATTTAAAAAAAATACTCCAAGCAAGTGAAAGACTTATATACTAAAAACTGTATACTACTGAAGAAAAATATTGAAAAAAAAATATTGAATGATGAAAATAATTTCCATGCTCAGATTTCTTCACATATCTTGGAAGAATGATTTGCAGCTTCATCTGTAAATACACAAACAAAAAGTACCAGATAGGTTTTTTTTTTAATTCTGAATAATGCAAGAACTGCTACAGATATTACTAAACATGACCTCAAATTGTACTACAGAGCTAGAGTAATTAAAGCAACAAGGTTTCCCCACTGGCAATGGGCAAAGAGACACCTTGTTTGTGGTGTTATTCTCATATTTT
The DNA here is from genome assembly GCF_903995435.1 of Acomys russatus. NCBI lineage: Eukaryota > Metazoa > Chordata > Mammalia > Rodentia > Muridae > Acomys > Acomys russatus. Next base: position 61,111,185 of record NC_067137.1, on the reverse strand, counting down.
TCAGGAGCAGGGCAAGTGGCAGCTTTTCATCTATCTTAACCTGATGACTGTCTTGGTTGCCAAAGCTGTTTGTTTATTTACATGTTCGTGTGTTTTTTATTTCGGAGGAAGGCTGTAAGAGTGAAGGGCAGGTAAGAGGAGACATGAAGATGAATGGGAGTGGGGTGCATGATGGTAAATTCACAAAATGTCAAAAAATTTTTAAAAGTGTTTTCACCAAAAGAAAAAAATCATAAATTGTGATCATTAGAATCAAATAGAAGACCCAAACATAAATCCACACTTATCGCATATTTAACAAATGTAGTTGCTCAAGCTGAATGGGTGTATGAAAAATAATGCAAATTGGTTAATACTTATCACCCTGCACAAAACTCAACAACGTTGTCATCCATCAGATAAATATAAATCAAAACTATTTTGAGATATCATCTTACACCCCTCAAAATGGCTAGGCTAATAAAACAAGTGATAGTTTATGTTGGGGGAATAATGGGTTGACTTGTCCACTGCTTTTGGGAGTGCAAATTTCTACTGGCAGTATGGAAATAAGTGTGGTTCTTCAGGAAAATAGGAATCAGTCTACCTCCAATCCAGCTATAACACTCTTGAGCAATAACCAGGGGATGTTTCTTCTTGCCACAGAGACATTTGTTCAACTATGCTAATTGTTGTTCATAATATCCAGAAATTGGAACAACCCATATGTCCCTTAACAGATGAGTGGATGAAGAAAATGTGGTACATTTACACATGACATATTACTCAGCTACTTAAAAAAAAAATGGCATCATGAATTTTGCAGGCAACTAGGTGGAACTAGGAAAAACCTAATGTAGCCCAGACCCAGAAAGATAAATATGGTATGTATTCATTATATGTGGCTATTAGTTGTTATGTCAATGATAACCAAAATACAATCTGTAGAATCACAGAGGGTAGGCATAGAGCATGAGATTAGGGATAGATTTCCCTAGCAAAGGGAAATATAATAAACATTTATGGATTGTTAGAGGAGAGGTAGAATGAAATAATCAGGTTGGGAGTGGGAAGAGCGGTACAGGGGAATGAATAAGCAGAGAGACAGCTGAATTTAAAAATGTGAGAGATAATCTAATAGAGTAGAGGATTCTTATCCTAGTTACTGTCCTATTACTGTGAAGAGACACAATGACCAAGGCAACTCTTAACAGAAGAAAGTAGGACTTTCTTATAGTTTCAGAGGTTTAGTTCATTTTCATCATGGCAAGGAATGTCGTGGAATACATGGCACTGGAACTGGATCTGAGAGATGCATCCTGATCTGTCGGCTAAGGAGCGAGGTAGGGGTGAGGAAGAGAGAGAGAGAGAAAGGCCACACATACTCCAACAAGGCCACAGCTCCTAATTATTCTCAAATAGTGTCACTCCCTGGTGAATAAGTATCCAAATATATGACTACTAGGGCCATTCTTATTCAATCTGCCATATTCCACTTCCTGACCCAACATAGTACATAACCATAGCATACACAATACATTTAGTCAAAATTCAAAAGTCTCTGTAGTCTTTAACTATCTCAAAACTGCTTACAGTTCCATGGTTCAAAGTTCAATGTTCATGAAGTTTAGGGCTCATGGCAATGTCTTAAATGTAACCCTATGTAAAATTGGAAACAAGAAGTAGATCACATATTACCAACAAATAATGTCACAGGATATGCATTACTATTCCAAATGAGAGAAAAAGAAGCATAGTGAGGAAATACTGGCTCAAAGCAAGACCTAAACCCAGCAAGGCAAACTCCAAATTCTGCATCACCATGTCCAACATCAAAGCATTCCTCAGCTAGCCAATTCCTTTTGCCTTTGTTGACTGCAGCATACTTCTCTTTCTTGGGCTGGTTACACACTGTGTCCCACAACTCTGTTCTACAGCATACTGGGATTTCGAACACAATCCAGACTTCATATTCAGGAATTGACACAGTGCTCTTTCTGGGCCTCCATGCAGGAGCACCCCTGCCACACAAGTGGCCTAAGCGGTTTTCCTTAGTCCAGGCTGAGATTCTAGAACAATTGTCTTGTATCCTTGACTCCACCAGAACCATTGGGCCTAAGCTGCCTAATTCTACTGTTTGAAGGGACTGGAACTTGGTCACCTTGTTCAATTACACTTGCATCTGTTTTCTGTTGTTGATTGTTTTCTTCCCTGATTAAGCATTTTCGTAATCCTTTTTTTGAAATTGGATGCTTACCTGGACCATATCTTGACCTGAGGTTACAACTCTCATTAATCCATATAACATCAGGCTTTCATTTAAACTTTTTAACTACTTGAGCACAAAACTTGGCTCCTACAAAACATTTCCTGGTTCTCCTTTTCTCATCAAACTGTACATTTTGTACTTGCTAAGAGAACATCTTGTGTATTGTGTGAATGCAACATTTGTCAATAAAAAATCTGATGGCCTATGCCTTGGGCAGCAAATAAGAGATGGAACATCCAGCAGGCAGAGAGAGGATTCTGGGAGACAGCTAGGTGTGAGAGATTCTCCTTGCAAGATGTGAGGAGGGCAGATGCATAGCACTGGAGCAGAGGCAACCAGCCATTGGCAAAAAGTAGATTAGTATAATGGGTTACTTTAAGTTATGAGCTAGTCAGAGAAGAGTCTAACTATATGGCCTATGTATTTGTAAATCTATAATTTGAGTCTCAAGAGTCTTTACTCCAGAAGCTTAGGGAAGGAAGAAAAACATCACTGCCCTACTACATGTACTCCTTGTTCTCTTTGTTTCTTTTTATTGTGTATATATATGTATGTATGTATGTATATACATATATATATAAAACAGTGACCACTAATAACCACATGACATGCTCAAAATTAGGTTGTCTTGAAAGCAATAATCCAAAACTCTTCAATTTTTGCCTCAGGTAGATTCTTTGTCAAAACATCACAAGAACAGTTCTTAAGGATACATTAACATTCTTCCCCAAAAAACTTCTTATGCCAGGTCCATGCTGATTTCAGAACTTCAGTATTTTGCTTCTACTAGGATCGTCCACCAAGCCCCACCTAAAATGTTCAACCACTTTTTTAGTCCAAAGTCCCAAACTCTTCCATGACCCTCCAAGAGCATACGCAGGCCTTTCATTACAATACCCCACTACTGGTACCAATTTCTGTCACTGTTCTACTGATGTGAAAAGACACTAAGGTAACTCATAAAATAAAGCATTTAACTGGGGGATTGCTTACACTTTCAGGGGTTTAGTCCATTTTTATCAGGATAGGGAGCCTGGTGGTACAAATTATGCTGGAGTAGTATCTGAGAACTACATGCTGATATACAGACCTAGGGGGAAGGTCCAGCATGAGCATTTTGAATCTGAAAACCTCAAAGCCTATCCCCAGTGTCACACATATTCTTACAAAGCCACCACTACTCTAGAAAGGCCACACTTCCTACTCCTTCTCAAATAGTGTCACTTCTTGGTGAAATTATTTATTCAAATATTGAACCTAATGGGTGCATTCCTATTCAAACCACACTTTCTAAAATATACATATATGAAAGCAATATAAATAAAATGATAAAATAATGGAGGAGATATGGCTCCAGCTGGATATCTCATGTCACCAAATGAAGTTTCTAGTACCAGGATTGAATGGGTTATATCTAATTATAGTGTTAGCCAAAGGTATCCTATGGGAGGCCCCAAACAGCCCAGGTTATTTCCAAGACACAGAGGGACAGTAAAGCCTTATTTCTGAAAACAACACCTACATAACTCTTCAAATATGAAGAAGTAGAGCTGGTGCCTACATAGAGCCCTCACTCCTACATGCTAGCATCTTTGTTGATGGAAGGTACTTTGCATTTTACTAAGTAGAAATGGAAACACCATCAAAGCAACAAACCCTTCGATCTAAAATGATGTTCTTCCTACAAGATATTTTAGTTCAATGATGGCACAAAGCTTGTGGTAGTAACCAACCAATATCTGATTTTATTGAAGGTCCACTCCACCAGAAGAAACCCATACCCAACACTGTTTGGGTGGTCAAGAATCTGATACTAGATAGCCCAGGAATCTAGGATGAAGTAAAATGCTACTGTTCTAAAAATAGATTTTAAAGTAGCAATAAAATGTCTTTTAATTACATTTGGGTATACTCATAGATTAATGCCTTGCTCAGCCATCATCAGAGGAGCATCTTCCTGACACATGGTACCAAATACAAAGATGCACAGCTAAGCATTATGCAGAGAGTGAGAAATCTTGGAACAATCAGCCCTAAAGGGGATTTTTCCATTGAATCACCCTCCCTCAGGTCTCAGAGAACCCTAAAGAAGAGTAGTTGGAAAGAGTGTAAGAGCCAGAAGGAATGTAGAAGACCAAGAAAACTCCAAATCAACAGGACTAATGCACATATGAAACCTACAGAGAATGAGGCAGCAGACACAGGACCTGCACAGATTTGTAGCAGATGGGGTCATACACATGAAAGGAGCAGACACATGGCCCCACCCTTAACCCAAAAGCAATCTCCAATTGATAACCACTTGCTAATGAAAATTTTGTTTCCCCCAAGGCAATCTTACTGTGAAAGCAAACTACTCTTAATAGTATGTTGATTGCCCAGCAGTAGACGGCCAATAAAAACCAAAATGTTATCTTTAGAAGTTTATTGTCTCATAATGTTGTGTCAGGAATTTTCTTTATACTTTTTAAATTTTATATGTTTTTGTTTTTTATTTTCATTTTATTTATATTTTTCTTCTTTTTACCTACAGGTCCTTTGCATATATTTTATGCCTTCCTATTTAGTGTTTTTATTCCTTAGTGTGCTAACAAGTGATATTCTATGTGTATATTTGTTTTTTGTGTATTTTCTTGGGGTCTTCTCCTTTTGTTTGTTTCTTTTCTCCCACTGTGATGTTTGTTTTTGTTCATCTCATTATATTTTTAAATTATTATTCCTTTGAATCTTGTTTGTTTTCTAGTGAGAGACAGTAAGGGGCGGATATGAATAGGAGATGAGGTGAAGAGGAACTGAGAGGAGTAGATGGAGAAGAAACCACAATCAGAATATATTACCTGAGAAAAATTCTATTTTTAATCAAAGAAGAAAACAAGGTGGGGATAGATCAAGGATATACTATGAAAGGAGAAACCATGTTTGTTACACATCAACTTTTCTCCAAGTTAAAACTGTGCAATATAAGTTTGTAAGTCATATACTCTAAAAGATGACATAACTAAACTGCATGGACAACATAGAAAGGAATGTTGGCTGCTGTTCATACTAGAGTCATTCATGTAACTTGTGCAGCAATGATATCAGATAGATGTCCCAAACTAAAGAGAGGAAACAGTGGAACCCAAGAGTGGGTTACTCACCCAGGCCACCTGCCATTAATAACTTTACCAACATTTGTTCACATGTGGCAAAAGGCTCATAAAATCCCCACTAGTTAAAGGGTTATACCAGGTTCTTAAGTTCATTCCACAAGCACCTCTTAGTCTGTAGATGCGTAGGATGGGAAATGGGGGAGTAAATTTGAGTTGTTTCAAAAATTTGACTACAGTGATGGATAGAAAATAAAAAACATCAATAATAAAATAGCCTGTGCCAAACACCTATATCTATAGATAGCAATAGTGCTGGGAGTGGCAGGTTTTGAGCTGAAAGGCCCAAAAAGCTACTGTAAAAGGAATGCAGTCTTTATTGGGTAAATTTGCTCAAAAAGGAAGAAAATGGCTAGAGGAAAAGCATACTATTCTTCAGCAAGTCCGTGTCTGAGATCTTTGTTGAGAATGTTGCTGCCTTTGACATTTCTAACTAAAGTAGTTCTAACTAAAACTCTCAGCACAAGTCTTTCTATCTACGTATTAAAGGCAAAATGATATGAATAAAATATAAGCCAAAGCTTGTAAGCATGAAATGATGCATTGATGCAGTTAATCACATTTTTAACAAAATAATGATAGAATTGCATGTAATTTGATGAAAGATGTTTTTATCAAAGTGGAAACATTTCTTCCCTTGTTTATACCAGGAGTCTTTCCATTGAGTCATATCAGAGGTCTTTTTCATCAAAGTAAATCAGTTCCAAACACCCATTGGTGTGTCCCTTTGTTTGTGTTATGGTGATAGTCTTTGACATAAACAGATAAATGTGGATTTTGAGAGGATAAGAACATTCATTAATCTGTTAATTACTGCATGAGACAGTGTGCTGAATTCTGAATCTAAGAATGGCTAAGTATCATCTCTTAACAAATACCCAGTTTCTGACACATTCCCAAATAATTTGGAAATTTTATCTCACTGTTTTTCAAAACATGGGTTCGTCTATGTAATAATTTCCCAGGTTAATAATTTCCTCCCTGACTTTACTAAGTTCTGTTCAATAGATAGAGCTTATGTGATTCTCATAGAAACTGCCAAAATCAAGGAATTATCTTTCCAAAGTGCTGAGATATCTCTATACTGGTAAGCAAACACAATAATAAAATGAATAATAATGGAAGTGTGACAACAATAAAATTATAACCAAATCTGTGTTCCAGACACTATATACAAGTGCTTTATATAGATTCAATTTTCATGAAACTCTCAGAAGCAGATCCCATTTTCCTTGTTTTCTACGACAGAAAGCTGAAATTTCAACAACAGTAAGTTAAAGGCCTGTCTTCATCTAAGGAATGTTAAGACTAGAAATGAAACTTAATTGGCCTGAATCTGAAGTTGCTATGTAAGGGCAACAGAAATGCTATAGTGTTTAGCATCAGTTAATCAGTTATATAAGACAGTGTCTGGAAAACACTTCATCACAGGCTTGATTTTTTTCATAAATACTGCCAAAAATCCATAGTACACATAGTTATTGGTGAACCAATCTTGGACAGTCTTCGCTAGGTGAATGGGTTTACATAAAAGATCAGTTAGGCCAATTAACAAGTTTGTCCTTTGTAAATATTTTTCACATAGGAAGAAATATTGTTGTCTTTCAAAGAAGAAAAACAGCTAAAAAAAAAAAAAAAAAAAAAACCAACCACACTACCACTTTGTAACCTTGCATTGGTACTATGGTTAATGCATTGTGCCTTAAAACAAAAAAATGTCCTTTGAAAATTATATTTGGAACATTCTAATGAAGTGACAGAAATAAATTTAAAGACAGAAAAAAAAATGAATAAATGTTGTCATTTCCTGAAGTTGAGTAGAACTTTCCCCTTTTTTTCAGTTTCACTTTTTAATCCTGAAGCATTACTTCAGTGTGTATACATTTATGCTAATCATACACCACAGCCATGGGTTCTTCTATCAATATGAAATGTTTTGTACTTGCTGTTTTTGTGCATCTTGTATTGTTATGTGCAATATACAAAATAATGTGTCTAACTATGCCATTTATGCTTTTGAAAGAAAAAGCAAATTACTTACTGAAGAGAATGGCATTTGCATGCATGTGTGTCAGCTTTCAAGCCATTTCCTTCTACAAAATATTGCTTTCTACACTTAGAAAATGCATCCATCCATCAGTTACAAACCATTTCAAAGCACTTTATGAATCTACAGAGCAAAATGTACTTATCTTACATTGGCAGTGTCCCAGCTGTTACAAAATTGCTATTGTCCTAATACTTACAAGGCAATTTTAGCATCAGTTAATAATTTTACAGGATAGATAACTTCTAAAGCATTATAAAATGACAGACATTAAACAATAGCAACTTAGCATTTTTGAAACAGTTCATGACAGCTTAAAAACTAAAGTGATTTTAATGTATAGTCTATGTAGTTTTAGTTTCTCATTGACAATTCCTTTAGAAGATAAAAATGTGAAAACCCTTTTAAATAGTAGGTGAAAGAATAAAACAAATTTGTCTTTAAAGATATTCAGTAAAAATCTCAATTAGAAATAATGTCTCAAATCTTCCTGTTCAGATAGTAGGTGACAAGAATTCGAATTTATTTAGGCAGAAAAAAATGATGGTATCATTTAATGGTGGGGTACCACAAAATAAAAAGGCATATCTATTCAATAAAGTTAATACAAAAAAGAAAAATACAATGAACAGCATTTTATATGAATCAGAATGCATTATTTTTTTCCTAAACACTGTTTTCTATCAATCTTGGTTTAAAAGCTTCAGTTAAAGGGCAAATCTGGGTAAATGTATCATATGTGGTCTCTCTTGCTCCTTTTGTTTAAGTTTGTGGGATAGCCCTACTACTCACTTTTAGCTGGATATTGTGCCAGTCACCTTGGATAGCTATTGCTTTGATGGTACACAAAGAAAAACAGCTGTAATCAAACTTTATTAATTTAGGACTTGATGCATTGCTTGTGTAATATCCTCAAAAGAGAAAAATATTTTGATAAGAATAATTGTGCATCATAAGTTATTTTTACAAATAGATGACTTTTTAAATACAGCAGATTATTTTCAATATTCAGTAAGGCCTATTGACCACCTCAGACTCCCAAATTCCCTTAGTATGCAACTACCATCTTCCCCATCACTGAGTCACTGACATGGTGTGGGCTCATTTTATACCATGCTATTGCAGAATATATTATGCTACCTAAGGAAAACTTAGATTTTTCAAAATATGTAAGTCAAATTCACATATTTAATGTTGTCTGTCAAATTTACTACTGTTATTGTGTGAAAATACGTTATCTTTTGTGAGAATCGAGCATGGTTTTTCAGTTTCAGCACTTTTCATGATACAAAAATAGTGAATTATAACTCTAAAGGTTGTAAGCACTTTTTAAAATGTCCTGTTAAGTAATTGTAGATACAAGTACCTGCAGACGCCCTGAATATATGTAGCAAAATACATCAAACAGCCAGATATCCTGTAGCTTCAGGACATGAGTGCAAGGTAACTGTTTGTCTCAGTTTGTCCTATTCCAGGAAACATTCATAAAGTCTAGAAAATACTGGCTGAACAAAAGTTTGCTGAGTGCTTGCTGATTGGCTGAATCACCGTGACTCAATCTGGAATAATTAAGTCTTCTCTAGATGTGTGAAATTCCGAGTTGTTTTCAATGTGCATAGAGAATTGTTCTCAACTAAGAATAACATGACTCTGACTTCGAAAAATCAAGCACCTATTTCTTGCCAGAAGTGATTGAAAAGTATGAAACTTTGTATTTAAAAAGCATGGATGTGCCTGAAATTTCAAGTATTTTCACTAGAGAAATCTGTCTTAATACAAAACTGACATATTTATGATGATAATGTAGAAAATTAGATTAATATTAGGTAGCTCTTTCTTTGCCTTTATACATTATCAAATATTTAACAGACTTACTTAAGATATCAAAATAATAATAGTAACAAATATATTATTGTTAACATATTCAAAGTATAGAAAAGACTGGATTTCACATCTACAGGTTTTAGCAAATAAATACTCTTGGCACAAAAAGTATCGTTTTTATTAAAGTTGTAATTTTAAAATGTCATTTAATTCAATAATTTATTTTTCTTTTTTATTTATTATTCTCTTAGCCTCAATTTCAAAATTCATGGTAACCTATATAAACATGTATTTAATGACTGTAATAATAAATATCTACATGAGGAGCTAAAGAGAACTTATTTTGTAGAAGAAGTTACTAGTCTTTAAATACTGGAAGACCCTAGGTTTCACAGAGAACCAGTCAAAGACACCACCATTCAGAATCTAGCACATTGTACTGTTTTCATACCTCCTTCCTAGAAAGGCCTTAAGTTGGGATGCCATTTCCTCCTTAAACTATGATATGCCTATACTCCCTCCCATCTCTCTTGAGTTAGCCAAGTGAGAAGATGCACTGCCTTGAAGAGACATGAACCTGAATCTCTAGACTCAATCACAATAAAGGCAAATCCTAGAAGTAAGACTACCCCCAATCACTCTTAAGTTTTCAGTGTGTAAACAGATTTTTAGTTGGATTTTTATTACATTGTTGAAATCGCTACATCTAAAAATATGTTGCTAACTTGGATTTCTTTGCTAATGTTTTATACACACCTGCATGACATGAATTATTAATATAAACAAATTATAATTTAAAATAGTTTGTATTACTAAGATGTACATCAAGCAGTTTTAGGCAAGGAAATGTAAAGGACAAAATAAAACAATTTAGAGGAGCTATTATCAAAATCTCAGGAGATTAATCCTGAATTAGTGGTGTTCGTAAAATTTTTCAAGGATTGGTCATTGCTATGAATGATCTGATCTGTTTCCGAGTGGCACAAATCTGAGAGAGAGGCACCCTGGTTTTATTTCTGGACCACCTTATATCCTAGTTAGGGTCATGGATGTCAGAAGTTTGCTTGGAGTCAGCATATTCTAGGCCAGCTTCACTAAAACATTCATGTTATGCAGCTCTTCCAAAGCTATTGTCTTCTTTCAGAGGGATATCTTTATTTGCTGTGTAATGAATTTGATCAAAATTAATGTTCAAGTTAGAATCTACCCATAGCTATTCTCATCCCTCCCATCAAGTAAAACAATCCAAGACTTTCATGTCCTTAAATCCCTAGAATGACTGTTACCTTGTCTATTTGAACGTACTGTGGAGCCACAATGCCTGCATTTGAATGTTTCTGTTTTATTTGCATTATATGTGGTCTTGGGAAAATGCTTTATATCTCACTTACCATAGAATACTACATTCAAAAGATCAAATTCATATTAACTGTTAAGATTAGTGCCTGGTACATAGTGAACAAATGCTCTAAGTATTGACTCAAGTTCCAAGCAAGTTGGTTATTAAGTTTATACGTTTTAATTGTTCATAGCTTCCTTATTAAGTCAGTGTTTATCACAGCAACTTGGAACTCAACTCAATTACATTTTTGGTGCTGTTCACAAAATCATCAGAAAATACTTGCAGCTGAGAAGATAGTAAGGGAACATAGTATTATTATTTGAAAGTAGGACATATTTGCAATATTATAAAATGATGTTCAAGTTACAAGTGTTATATTTCAAATTATTATTCAAGGGTCTATTTTATTTCAGAAAAGTTGAAGACCAACATTAGTTGATAACTATAAACATTTACAATAATATGTATTATAAAATAAATACTATAACACTAATCTAGTAGAAAAATATTAAATGCACAAGTAAAGATTACATTCAAATCCTTAAAGTTCAAGGCATTATGACTAGACATAAAATTAAAGCAGTTTCAAAATTCTAAAGCACATTTCCAATATTACAATCATTGCTACAAGTGCAGATACTGATGCTATTGATAGTTTATGATTGTCTTTAATTTTTCAGCAACCTCACTACTGTATGTGACATCCCACTATCAAACTAGTACATATATAGTCCCATTTATTCAGACTCACCTTTTGATCCCATCTCAGTTTTAAATAAAAATTCCTTAAATTTCACATTTCAAATAATGGAATGAAGAGATTCATTATAGAAACTGTATTTTCTCCAAGAATTTCCTCAAGTGTGAAGGTGTAGACCAATTATGGATTTTTGTTTATTGGTGTTTTTTGTTTGTTTGTTTGTTAGTTTGTTTTTCAATTAGATGCCTTCAGATTCTGGGATTATTTTTGTATCTTCCACAGAAGATCTTCAAAATTCTTCATAATCTGTATTAAAGTGTAAGTAGTGGGTAGGTAGGATGACTTTGTATAAGTGTAATGATTCATGACATTAAAGGGCCAAGTAGCAAATTTCATTTGCCAATGGGCAATTGTTTTCTCAAAATTGAAAAACTTAAAAAAAAATAGGAATTTGTTATTCAAAGTTTGCTTCTCTCACTTTTTTAAATACTGTATCCAAAGTGACTTCTGTTTAATTTACTTCAAGCAGCACATAATATGCATCAACTAGGGTGTTTAGTTATACATTCTACAGAGATACAAAGAGCATCTAAGCTATCAGTCTCACAGAGGGGAATGAAGGGACTACACACACACACACACACACACACACACACACACACACACACTTGCTAACACAACATTCAACATTCCAGACTCTGAGGCAGGAAGGTCTTCATTTACAAGCTAGCCAAGTTACAGCTTGCCTAAGTGGAACTTAGAATATTAAGTACTGGGGAAATAATTGGAAGGCCACAAGGGGATGCGTGGTCTTAATTAGAGTCCTATTGCTGTGATAAAACAACCCAACCAGAAGCTACTTGGTGAATCAAAGGGTTTATTTTATCTTACACTTCCAGGTAACAGTCCATCATGAAGAGAAATTGAGGCAGGAACCTGGAGAAAAAAACTGTATTTGAAGCTATGGAAGAGGACAGGTAATTGGCTTGTTCTACACTGCTTGCTCAGTCTGCTTCTTTCTTGTACCATCTAGGACTTTCTGTCTGGGAGTGGTACCATCTCCAGTAAGCTGGGTCGATCCACATAAATCATTAATCAACAGAATGTCAAAAGCTTCATAGACTCTCTCCCAAAAATTATAGAAGATTGCCAATGCTATTGATTACCCTTCACAACCTCATAGGAAGGTCCCACTGCTGAAGTCACACCCTATTGCTATCATTGAACATGGAAATATAAAGATGAGATCCAGCCAGAAGTTTCATTCCTACTGACCAGTATTCATGGTGCTTGAAGGTCCTACAAGAGGAGAAACCTAATGCTTTATCATGCTGATACCTGTGACCGACAATAGCAGCCTGCTTGCATAATATACTGTGGCAATAGTATCCCAAATGCTATGGGAGTAACCAATCCCTTTTTAAATTGGACTTTAAGCACACTCATGGGATGGAATCCTCACATAAACTGTTAATGACACCAGGAAATGGATACTAGATAGTCCGTGAACTGTATGGGAAAACCTACTACTATTATTCTGCTAAATGAAAATAGCAATGTAACAACTTCTAATGACATACTTCTATACCCATTGCTCAACTGTCATTGCAGAAATTTCTTTTTACAGTAGATGGCAATTAACCCTGAGCCCACAACTGGAGAATGTGAAGATAGTGAGAGACATTTAATACTCAATTCTAACTGTAATGTTTATACAAACATCCACACCTGAATGCTCAGAGATCTATGCAGAAGAGAAATCAGAGAGATTGCAAGGGACAGAGGTGGTGAATGACTCCAGTGAAACAGTGTCTTTCAGGCTCAATAGGATTAATAAAGATTTAATCTCACAAATTTTGTACAGCATGTGTGAGACAAATTCAAGCCAGACAGAATCCCAGCACAGAGAAGATAAATTGGCCACAAAGCACCACCAACCACAATTAAGAGACTACTCAAAATCAACAGCTGCTGGAAGAGGGATATTTCATTTTTTCCAGTAGACACTATGTACATTAACTATACTCCAGAGCAGCTTCATGTTCAGAGACAGCTGACCAACACAAACTGGGCATGGGGGCTTGTTTTATTTTTTGGTGGCTTGGTGGTTTGGTTTGGTTTTCTTGTATTTGTGTTGTTGCTGCTGCTGCTGCTGCTGTTTGTGGAGTTGTTTTCTTTTTTTGATAGACAGAAAGGACATAAAGTTGGGTGGGTAGGAATATGGGAGACATGGACAACTTGAGGGGGAACAGGACTATGATCAGAATATACAGTATTCTCCATGTTACCTTAAGGTTTATATGAGTTCAGGAGTGGCTTTTGCTTGGAGTTTGAGCTGTGAATTACACATGAGGTCACAGACAGGTCAACCAATGCTTACAACTGCTGATGTCATAGTGAGAGGCCAAATATCAATTTTCCTCAAGTAGATGTTGTCAAGAAGCTTGACTTCCTCTGTAGATGTGGCTATGGGCCCCAGCTCTTGTTATATGCCCTTACTACAGGTATTTCTTAGTGTCCACATGCTGAAACATGTTACTTCTCCTAAGAGTGACACAGAAGGAGGAAAGTATGACATCTTAATGCCCCAATCTCTGGAATTATACACTGTCAATCCCAGCAAATTAATTTGATCAAGGAAAATCACTAAGTAAGAATACACTCAAAGGGAAGAGAATTAGGTTCAAATTTCTAAAAGGAAAAACGTATCAATGAATGCAGGAGATACTTTCTACCACTGTGCCACTTTAAAATAAGCTACCTGTACTTGAATTTTTCACTCATAAATTACACTCTAGAAGAAGATCAGTACATAATGAAGGAAATTACTTTTTGAACCTAACTTATGGGTATGTCATTACCCTACTGAGAAGGGATACAGAACATTGAGTTGGAATGCTAAAACAGAGAATATACATTTTGCAAAGACTTTTTAAAATACTGAATTTACGCTATCTTCATGAAGTGACTGTTGCCATAACATTTCCCTTCCAATCACTACCAGTAATCCTGAAGAAATTTTCCAATCCTCATTTCTTTTTTCTATATTTTCATAGTGTAAAATATTTTAAGAGTAGAAATAAGTGGGGCGTGGTGGTGCATGCCTTTAATCCCAGCACTCGGGAGGCAGAGGTATGCAGATTGCTGTGAGTTCAAGGGCAGACTGGCCTACAAAATGAGTCCAGGACAGCAAAGATATCGTAGAGAAACCCTGTCTCAACAAAACAAACAAACAAACAAACAAAAAGATTAGAAATAAACATTGGGAGCTAAAAGTATTGAGATATATGTCATTAATGCTTCAACAATATTGCCAAAGTTCCACCTGGAATTGGACAAAAGACTACTTCTAAGTCCCCACCCAGATACAAATGTCTGCACAAAATTAAGATCATGAAGAAGTGGTGAGAAGTGACAGACAAAAGCAACAGTAATGGTGATGCCATCTCTTGGGAGTGTTGTATAAGCACTTGATTGTTGTGAGGTGAACAAAGACTATAAATAAAAGTCCTACCCAGATCTAGCCAATGGACAGGACATTCTCTACAGTTGAGTGGAGAGTGAGGACTGACTTTGACACGTACTCTGGTGCCTCATATTTGACCAAGTCCCCTTGATGGGGAGACCTGGTGGCACTCAGAGAAAGGATAGCAGGCTACCAAGAAGAGACTTGATACCCTATGAGCATATACAGGGGGAGGAAGTCCCCCTCAGTCACAGTCATAGGCGAGAGGAGTAAGGAAAAAATAGGAGGGAGGGAGGAATGGGAGGATGCAAAGGAGGGGATAACTATTGAGATATAATATGAATAAATTAATAAAAATTTTTAAAAAATGAAAGTCAAATTTCTCCCTTGAAAAAGAAAGAAAGAAAGAAAGAAAACTCCCCTGAGCAGCAAGGGAACACAAAGGACCAACATGCATCAGTGTAACCACACTTTGTATGATCTCTGCGCTCTGGCCGTTTCACCTCAACAAAGCTGTTCATGTCAAGGCCATGTGCTAAAGAAAAAGTAGACGGCTCATCTTTCCTTCCATTAACAAAGGAAGACTCCCTTCTGGATCCACAAATAGAACATTTGTGTCTTACTCTGGAACTGTGCCCGCAGTCCCCAAGGCAGGTTGGCGAAGCAAACCTCAGTCTCTGGCTTGCTTTCCCATAAGGTGTTGTTGGAGGGAGGCAAAAGGTTCAACAAAGCTCTCTCCATCCTACAGGAAGGCTACCATTGCATCATGTTGTTTTAGCCTCGAAATCGTCTGCTTAAGTCCCACATTTTCTCAGTAATAGTGGCAGCCCATATTTTAATCTGATTTTGTTTCCATGTAAAATTCTCAGTTGAGACAAGCTTTCTAAAAAATATTGTGCAGAGGAAAGTCAGTGTTCATTTTCTTGAGTTTGTAGTAATTATTTGCAGGGTGTCTGAGTTTCCCTGGCTATGAACGGCTCTGCTTCCGCAGAAGTTGTCAGGTACAGAAACCCCAGCTCATCACTGCTAAGTTATTGGGCAATGAGCCGTGGAGGATCCAGGAGGCACACTTGGAGTGATCTTGAGTATGGGAAGCATTAGGATGGAGGCAGAGAGCCAGGAAGCATCACTGCTTCTACAAGAAAAGAAATGGCTCCATAAGCCTTGCTTTTTATTTTTATTTTTATTTTTAAAGTCTTCACCCTCAAGAGTTCATTCAGAGTGGACACAAAATGATCAGTAATTATATAACTTCCTCTATATTTGGAATAATAAAACATTTGATTAAATACCAGGATTTAACTTGACTGTTCAGGCAGCAAACCGTCTCTGTCATTTTCTCATTTTGAAAGCTGCTAACCTGCACTTCCTGTCTATTCAAATAATTTATTTTATTCCTTGTCAAGTCTCTGATGGGGTTGAAGACCAGATTGTTTAGTTTTACAATTAAGCTTAGTTGTTTTGGGCTTAAGATGTTTTTAGGTCTAGATAGATGTTTTAAGTTGATAAAGATGAGATGTGATAGATATTGATTTATGATCACAAGTTTAGATGCTCCAAGATAGAGAAGTGTTATTCAAGGCTGCTAATACAAATAGCCAAAACACTATGAATGTAACATTTATATAATTTCTGATTGTTTCATGGTTCTTCTTGCTGTAGGTAAGTTATTGTATATATGTGTAATACTATAAATGTATTTGTAAATTTTTTAAATTAAAAAACCAAAAATATACCAGAGTTTGGTTTTTTAGATATATTTATACACTTAAAAGCACCGTGTGTGTGTGTGTGTGTGTGTGTGTGTGTGTGTGTGTATGTGTGTATGTGCTTGCATTTAGAGGCCAGAGGAGGAAAATGGATCCTTCTCTTTCTACTTCCCATGTTGTTTTTTGAGACAGAGTCTCTCTGGAAACCTTAAGCTGGCCATTTCAGCTACAGCTATGTTGGGTGACCACTATTCTTCTTTGTTCTACCTGTTTAAGCCAACTGCAATGCAATTAAAGATATATGTGAATATGTCTGGCTTATCAGTGGGCTTGAGAACTTGAACTTGGTCCTGTTGTACTTATTGAAAATGATTTTACTTGATGAGGCATATTCCACTCCCCATGAAATAGTTTTTGACATCTTGAGTTCTGAACATTACACAAATTTAATATCTTTTTTGAGATCTTTATTTTTTTAAGAGTGAAGGTTGAAAACTTCTTTGCTTACTTGCTCATAAGATATCCCTCAAGAATCATAAGAAGTTAGTTAAAAATATGACCTGGAATAAATAATGCTATTTTTAAAGTGTCCTTTTGCCTACTAAGAACAAAAGCAAATATATTAACAGAATATTCTAACAGAAATTACATAAAATATTACTAATACTGATTTTAGTTTGTGTATAAACTGACATTAGCTGTGTATGGCTCTGATGGATTAACTTTCTGATCAACCCTAAGAAGCAGTTTCTCTTGATTGTTTTAGAATGTTGGGATAACCAAAGTCAGAGAAGTTACTGACATGCCCAGTGTTACATAACCAATGATTTGCAATCTATTTCTCTGAGGCCATCTGATTCTCATGTCTTTTCCTGGTGCTTTCAAACCAGAATTCTCATGTTACATACTGATGAAGAGACTCCATTATTTCCATTTATTCCAATACAAAGCTTGATGGAACAGTTAGTTGTATCTCCTAGTATCTGAAAGCATGTCCTTGATGCCTGTTCCTGAATGTAACCATCTGCAGAACATAAACAAAGAACCCAGAAACATTTACTTATTAGCATCATATGTATGCAGGGGGTACTGCAGCATGGAGAAGTGATGGACTCAGTAACTCTGACACTTGGAAGGCAAGTTTGTCATCTCTGTTTTCTCATAAGAATATGGCAGCATTAAGAATCTTTCACAGAAAATCAGCAAGAGGCTAGAAATGGGGTTGCAACTATGGTGTATCAGTTCCCATGACTTTCTCCTAAAAGTCTTGCTATTCTGAAGATTTATTTATATTTTTTATGTGTGTGAATTTTCTCTCTATATGTCTGTCTGAATACAAGGCCAAAAGTTGTGGAGATTAGAAGACAGTGTTAGATCTTGTGGTTTTGGGGTTACACGTGTTTGTGTATTACTTTTGGGGTGCTGAGAGCTGAACCTGGGTCCTCTGCAAAATATAGTATAGACACTTTTCTCTGAAAAGCCACTTCAGAAGGTTGTGTGTATGGTGTCACTTCCTGGTGTCTTTCAAAATGGATAATCAACCTCAATGTTACAGAACTGAGGTGCTATTATATGTCTTCACAAAGGAAAGTAATTTTGGAATGGGGTTGACAATGTAGCTCAGTTGTAGAGTGCTTACCTAGCATGTACAACGTCCTGGGCTCAGCTGCCAATACTACAGTTACCAACATGCCTATATCCCAGCACTTAGGAGGTAGAGGTAGGAGAATCTGGATATCAAGTCAACACTTTTGCTATTTAGATAATCTTGTGAAGGAGCACAGAAACTAAAGAGTTTTGTTTTATCTCAGGCTTGAAGATGGGCTTATCAACATTTAGACACTAAAGAGAAGAATCTGCTTTAGTAATTGAATCGGTATTGTTGTATTGTTGCTTTATTTGATGCGTGCTAATAAGTAGGAAGGAATTTTTTATTAAATGTATTCATTTATGTAATTTATATCTGGATTGTAACATCCTCCCTACTCTCCACTTCTTCTCCCACATTCCTCCTGCTACTATCATCAGAAAAGGGAAGCCCTCCCACCCACCCATACAAACCTACCCTGGCACATCAAGTTGCATCAGGACTAAGCTCATCCTTTTCCACTGAAGTCAGACAATGCAGCCCAGCTATGGGTAAGTAATCTCAAAACAGGCAACAGAGTCCATGTCAGAGATAACTCCTGCTCTGCTCGCTAGAGGACCCATATGAAGACCAAACTGCATATCACTTACATATGTGTAGGGACCTAGGTCCAGTCCAGGCATGCTCTTTGGTTGGTGCTTCAGGCTCTGTAAACCTTTATGGGCACAGGTAAGTTGATTCTGTTGATCCTCTTGAGAAGTTCTTATGCCTTTTGGGACCTTCAATCCTTCCCCACACTTTTATTTTAAATGATTTTATTTTTATTTTATGCATTGTGGTGTTCTGAAAAGCTGTATATGTGTGAGAGTGTGTCATATCCGTAGAACTGGAGTCACAGACAGTTGTGAGCTGTCATGTGGGTGTGGGGAATTGAACCCAGGTCCTCTGGAAGAGCAGCCAGTGCTCTTAACTGCTGAGCCATCTCTTCAGGCCCAGGAAGGACAATTTTTGCACCATGGTCTGTAATGTTCTTGTTCTTAGCTAATAATATAAAGCAACACGGTTCTCTGCTCTGCTTTGCTCTATGGCACTTTAGGCTTTACACTTTGAACTCAAAGGCAGGTATGCTCTAAGTTAGAGTTTATTAACCAAACGATAAGTTCAGTGAACTGAGCGGTGAAAATGTGCCTGCTCCAAACTGTAGTCTTGACAATCGAAAAGAATAAACTAAGTATGGGTTCTTATTCTCATTGAAGTGTGACTTCCTGCCTCTGAACACAGGGTTTTACATATGACTCAGTTAAGCTCACTGTAAGAGAGAGAGGAAGTCACTCCTGTCACTCTTCAAGAGAACTAAAGACATTGAGGTGACTTTCACACAAACCCTGGTGCCCTATATAGGACCACGTCCCCTGGATAGGGAGGCCTGGCACTCAGAGGAAGGATAGCAGGCTACCAAGAAGAGACTTGATACCCTATGATCATATGCAGGGGGAGGAAGTCCCCCTCAGTCACAGTCATAGGGGAGGGGAGTAAGGGGAACATGGGAGGGAGGGAGGAATGGGAGGATGCAAGGGATAGGATAACTATTGAGATGTAAAATGAATGAATTCATAATAAAAAAGGGGGGCATTGAGGTGTCACTGGAGCAACAGAAAGCTGATTCTGTGGCCGTGTCAAAGGAAATCAACATCAAAAAGAAGAATTCAAAGATAAAGTCCAGAAGCCAGTACTGCAAATTTACCCACATTGATGTAGAGGAATAATGTGTTTTGTGGTGTTTTGTGGTGTTTTGTTTTGTTTGCCAGTAGTTCCTATCATATCATGTCACTTCAAACTCTGCATTAAGCCTTTTTCCTGTTTAGTTTGGAGAAGTCTCTATGCAATGAGCAAAAAGTCCTTAGTTACATTTCACACTGTTCTGATGTGTGCACCTGAACAAGATCTCACTTGGAGACCTTTCTGATTAAGGAAATGTTATAAACCAGAAGAAACTGTTCTAAGAATCCCATCATCTAGATGGTAGTCACTGTACAGGACTGAAGAACTCTTCAAAGGCAGCATTAGCTATGAGGCCTCCTCTGAGAGCAACAAGAGGGGGATTCTTCTTTTGTATAAGTAATTACCTGAAACCAAGGGCATGAAGGCAAAATATTCCAAAATGTAAACTGTAGGGATTAGGCAGATGGCTTGGTGGTTAAGAGCACTGACTGTTCTTCCAGGAGACCAATGGTTGAATTCACAACCTCCACCTGGTGGCACACAACTGGCTGTAGCTCCAGGGGATCTGTCTTCTAACGCCTCTGCCAGCATTACACATTTGTAATAGACATACATGCAGGGATAATGGCCATACCTATTAAGAAGAAGAAGAAGAAGAAGAAGAAGAAGAAGAAGAAGAAGAAGAAGAAGAAGAAGAAGGAAAGAAGAAAAAGAAACTCAGAAGAAGGGAAACTAAGCAATAGAAAATGTAAACAGTAGGAATTACCCAAGGTGAGTGAACCAGTTGCTTTTAAGGTCCAAACAGGAGCTATTATTTTTAATCTCATTTAGCTTTCAGTTAGGATACTTCTGTGAGTTCTTCTAAAACTATCTTCAATATTTTAACCTCCGATACATAAGCCCAATACGTCTTTTATTATAAAAAATATATTTCATTGTCTTCCATAACATAATTAATAAGGTCTTAGTGAAATAGCTTCTATAGGATGCCTATTTGTAAAATGGAAACCTGGGCCTTATCTCATGGTAATTCACATTTACTTTGAAAATTTTTAATAATTCCAATTAAAAAATTCCCTTCTAAGAATAAATAAAACTTTGCTCCAAAATGATCTTGAAAATACAATGCCTTTGTCTATAGAGGCCAGTTTTATTAGTAGGCTTTTAATCAGTTAAAGCAATAAGGAATATCTGCTTCATTTCCGACAGGACAAGGCCGCATTAAAGCCAGACCATCCCATCAGTGGAGCTTGATTATGTTCTCAGTGTTTTAAATTATGCATATGATTGGTGACACAAATACATGTTTAAGTGGTTGCAAATTTGAAAAATCAATATTCCCAAAGAACTGAAATTATGCCCAATCATAAATAAAAATTAATTCACCTGCATATTTTGATCTACAACTTATCCTAGAAGAGAAATATATTTTTGCATCAACTTGTATTCATTATATTTCATACAAATATAGCTCAAATCAAACCCAAGCCTTTCAAACAGAATATATGTGTGTGTATACTTCACTCACACACACACACACACACACACACACACACACACACACACGTATGTATGTATATACCGACACACACTGTTCTATGGTCTTTGCTTTTGCAGATGATCTGGAGTGAGATGTGGACTTCCATGTTACAGGGAACCCACAGCATCCTACACGCATTGTTCCCAAGGGAAATAAAGCCTATACGGGAATGCACTGGTGCACTCTGCACAGAATGTGGAAAATAGCCTATGTCACTACTGTACAGTACACAACAGACAATTATGATTCAACTGTCCAAATTATAATCAGTTTGACAAATGTCCACAAACGTCTTCATTCTATTTTATATTTTCCCTAAGACAAGGCAATCACAAAACCAGACAATTCCATCAGGGAAGCTTGTTAGCTGCTTAGTCTGTTAAACCCTGGTTGCCATAGCATCTAGAGTTGAAAAAGCTGCAGATTGGCATGAAAAAGCATGTCGACAATTGCCCTGTCACAGCATGCAAGCCAGGTCTGCTCAAAGGCAGCACACTACAAGTTTTCTTTCCCAGTTTGCACTACCCCATGCTGTTTAATAATATCCATTTACTGGTATTGGGATTGATCTAGCACAGTGTAAAATTCACATCTAGTGAGACTTCGCTTTTCACATGGAGTGAATTCTTTAACAAATGGGAGTATGGCAATTAATTTAGAAATGTAATACTGTATATTTCATAAGAAGTATATTTAGATTTAATAGAGAAACTGCCCAAATTTTTAATGCACTGTGTTTTAAGGAGCACAATAGTTTTACTTGGGAATTCTTCAGTTGACTTTTTAGTCATTTCTGAAGCCTTGTTAGTCATACTTCAGTGATGACAAACAGCATTCAAATTACAGTAGCATATTTTTAAATATGTTTTAATCATGCCATAGGCATTTCTTCTTCATATGCATGCTATAATTTAATTAAGGACATACATTTGTAAAATACCTATAATTTAATTAAACATTAATATCACTACCATTGAAATTATAGTCCTGAGAGCAATGTGCATCAAAGTTTTCCATAGCGATCATATACCTAAAGGTTATAAATTACCATGTATTAATAATTCTACCAATGGTAATTCAAGCCTCTGTCAACTCTCAGATTCATGCAATCTATAGATTTTAAACAAAATAAAGTGTGTTTACAAACAACTGTTTTTAACTTACTGGGACTGTAAAAATGCTAAAAAATATATTTACTGATATTTAGAATCTTGGATAATTATTTTGATTAAACAGCTTATACTTATATTATTCAGACTTTGCTCATTACCTCCTATGTTAATATTTCTTCAACTGAAGTTTTTTGATTTGACAAAGAACAAAATAATTTAAAAATATACAACTGACTAAACCGAAAAGAGTTTCAAGTGTGAGAATGTTTAGGGATTGCCTGAAATACGTGTTCTTGCTTGATGCCCGTCGATTTGTTCCTGGGCTATAACACAGGCATTTTCTACTGTGTAGTAAGTGACCTCATCATTTTGAACATTTCACATAAAAACGTTTATCTGCCCTGGCCACACTGGTTCACATCTCTATCCCAGCACTCTGGGAGGCAGAGGCAGGCGGATCTCTATGAGTTTGAGGCCAGCTTGATCTTCAAAGTCCAGGACAGCCAAGGCTACAGAGAGAAACCCTGCCTTAAAAACAAAAACAAAACAAAAGTTTATCTGCGGTTTATCACAACCTGAGGAAGTGGTGAACTGACAGGGAAATGCTGAAGCAATGGTTCTTCTTCACATTCTGAAGCCACTGAGCACATCATGTACTTTCTTTTTCCTAAATAAGTTTTTCAAATATTTTCAATAGAATAATCCAAGCAAAAGACCTTGAGTTACACACACACACACACACACACACACACACACACACACACACACACACACCACAGAGTGAAAAAATGGCGCAGAGTGGACCTCTTCAATCAGTAAAATTTAAGCCCCCAATTTTCTAGGAATCCTCAAAATAAGTCTCAAAATCTTGACATAAAACTTGGTTCACATATGGTGTCCATGAATGTGTTTTCTTATACCACATCTTCCAGTTTTTTTTTTTTTAAGGAGGAAAGCTGTTTACTTGTTAAAGGTCTTTTTATAAGCTTTGATGACTCAAAAACACCTTCATTTTAACACATGGAATTTGGCAACGAGCATTACCATGCTACCATTTGAAAGACTTTGATATTTTGAAAAGAAGAGGATTAAAAACAACAACGATTGAGAATAAGTTGGCTCCGATGTCTAGAACAAAAATTTCCCAAGTATGAATTTTAATGTGAAGACTCACTAGTAAAATTTGTCTGCCAGGATACCATAACCTATCAAAACCCTAGTTATCTCAAATGGGTAACAGCCAGTTGCCACAAACCTCATGTAGCAAGACAAAATATGGAACGAAAATTGTGGCCAAGAAGAGATGACAGGTAGATAGGTAAATGTACACATCGAATAAAAAGGAAAGGTGGAGGTAACATATCTTCTGATAACATTTTTCTAAAAAGCAGACTTTAACCTTGGTTTTTGTTACTGTTTCTAATTTCCCTCGTTCACATTCAGTATGGGGCAAAGCAGTCCAAGCTGGATTAAAACAAGAACCACCTCCAACCTTGTCTTAGGACACATGTACTTTCCTCCATAACACCTGGGCCTCACAGAAACCAGGACAGATTTTGCAACTCAGAGTACCTTACCTAAATCCCAGACCAACTCACAGCTCTTGTAAGCCCAAGGTTTTCTCTTGACAGTGACTTGAAAACGTATGCTGGTCTTAGTATTCAGCCTGCATTCATACTCTGCATTCCCAATATATTTTAATTAATTATGTATGGGCTGCATTCTCTTTTTACACCTGACTGATTCCCTGTCCCTTCTTGTATTCCAACATAGCAAAATAAGAACAGTGCATTTCAGCTCTTCAGAACATCTTCATTAGATGTGATGACTAATAGTGGGTATGCTCTGTAAACCATCTCACTTTGATTACAGCCAAATTTTAATTGAAATGATACCAAGAAAACGTCAATAACCTTAAAATTCCACAAAAAGAGAAAAGGGGCAAAAAAAAAAAACCCACCTTGAGTTTTAATCAGTAGAAGTGTTTTGCCATGACATGATTCCTTTCATGGTAAAATGTCACAGTGAAGCTACAGCACACAACATTGTTTATATATTTCTTAAAATGAACAGGTCCCTTTAATTTCCCTAGTAAAGCACAGGCTAACAAGGAATGTAAGTTTCATACGAACACATGCATTCTTGGGTGAGGCAGTTCTTGTTTCTCTGGGTGATTTTACCTTGTTCGGAAATTGTCTTCACCTGACTTAAAGCACATTAACTGCTAGATAGGCACCACACTGCTGTCTCCAGGCTGCAGCATACAGCCGTGAATTTGCTACGATCTGTTTAATCAGCAGTGCATTGATTTTCCACAGCTTTCCTTCATTTTAGCCCCATAGCAGGCTTCTGTAATTTCCTTTGGACAAAGTGTAACCAAACTGTGCTAAGTGATGTTGATTTGCAGGCAAAAGTAAAGGGGTAAATATAAATTAACAAGCTATAAACATTTTACAAGTGGGGAGTCAATAAAAACAGTGTCTGCAGTTTCTTTAAAAAAAAAAATGATTTGAAGCAGATTGTTAACAAAGGTGTCCAAAGAAACTGACATGAGTCTGAGAATAATTTTTTGCGCTTTGTGATTAAGAATTGATCAGTCTAAAAGCCTCAGATGCAACTGAATCACCCATAAGCTGCTGGCCTGAAAAGGCTCAGCGGGGGCTGGTATTTGTTTGTTAAACTCCCATGATTCCAAGTAGATAATTGGTCTGTGAAGTTCATGGCAGCATCTGAATTTGCTTTCTTGCTTCCCAGCTGGCTGAGCACTGGTTTATAGACTTCTGTGTACAAATTTAGCCAGCAGCAAACCTCACATCTTTAATATAAAAGGTGTTTTGTTGTGTTTTTCAGGTGCTGAGTGGAAAGCCCACACTCCAGAAGCTCATTAAAAGGGCCAAGTTACAGTACAGGTTTATTTCTGTCACAGCGTTTCTGAAAACAGTGACAAGGATTAATATGTTTCTTTAGTACTGGAAAAAGCCTGACACAATCCCTTGTGAATTTGATCATCTGTTTCATTGCCTGTAGAAGATTCATTCTCCTATTATATCTGAAAGTTACAGCTGTAAACTACTACTGGTAAGGATTCATAAGCTAATGCAGAGCCCTGGGGCAAAGCTAATTGTTTTATTCAACATTTGATTATTTATGTATTATTTATTTAATATCTCATCCTTATAATCATTCACCACTCTTCCACAAAACCAAGATTGTCTCAGCTCTTTGGTTGCACAAAGCAAATAGAGACATGGGTGGTTTATATTGCAGAGAGTTTCAGTAAAAGTTCCCGTGGACTAATGTGTTATAGAAATGCCCACTTTCCATGTTTTAATAAAATCCGGTCTTATTTTACAGGTATTACAATGTAATTTTCTTATTAAAAAACAATAATGCTATGAATATAACCTTTCTGTTTTCTCTAGTGTAACACTAGGCATTATTAACTCGTGGATGTTATGTCTAACCTGAGGCAAATGCAAACTTTAGAAAAGTATATCATAGAGTAATTGTTTTTACAGCAATTAAATCTAATTGATATTTTTAAAAACTAAATGTTTTGGTAATGCACGTTTATCTATTATAAAACAAACATGCTTAGAAATGGATAACTCTTTACCTTCTTCTTCTCCCTCCTCATTATCCTCCTCTTGCTCTTCCTGCCTTTCCATCTCTTAGGTTCATTGAGGAGTGTCTCTTCCTTCCCTTTTTCTTTTACTATGAAGATTTTCAAATTTTAAGCACAAAATGCATATTTAAAATATATTCAAATGGTATGCAATCACAAAATAAGAAACATGCAAATGTAAATATTTGAACATAAAAGTCCCAGTGTCAAGACTCCTTTCACCTGCACTTTTCATATAAATGGTAATTATGTCAAAATTGTTTGGGATAAAGAAATTTATTCTAGCTTATAGAAGTTATGTTTCTGATTTGATATGTACCACAGACATGTAACCCATAATAGTTGATGCTAAATAAAGAATAAAACTACATAGGGCCTTGTGATTACCTATGAGGTTGCTGTCCTTAAACACTAGAAATGAAATCAAAATAGTAGTGAAGGACCAGCCAAGCAAAACACATTCCGTCCCTCATGTGCACTCTTTTTTTCCTGTTTCTATCAACAAAATCTTTTGCTTTATGTTTCCCATCAACAGAGTTCATGATTTCAAGAAAATATAAGAAGATATTTTCATGACAGAATAATAATAAAATAATTGTCGATATGTCATTTGTTTCAAAATGTCCAGCTGACGTTGTGTGAATACTGTGGGTCTGGCACAGCTAACCAAGAAAAAGACTGTGCATCATCCTACAGTGGTAACCACTGCTTTGTATTGAAGAGCCACATAATCTGCACTCAAACCTGATCACAAAGTAAAATGTCACTCCAGTGTTATTCATTAAAAAGAGCACACTGAGATGGATTGGTGGATGCAGCTGCATTCCCTGATGAGTTTCATCTCTTGAGCTGTCTCCCTATGTTTCTCATGCACACATAATGGCAGCATAGTTATTCCTATGTGCAAATTTAGTTTTAGGAAAATTTCCGCTACTACCTTATTCAATAAAAACCACTTTGGCCAAATGTTAGGCAATGTTTCTTTGAGTTATGAACACTGATGGTTGCATCATTATTGCATATAACACTGGTCTTATACCATAAAGCATATAATAATGACGTCCATGCATAATGATATGGATAATATGTGTGTGAACATTATTTCCAATGTGTTCAATTTGATGTTGAAACATATCTTTAAATTTTAATTCATTGAATACACAAACACACACAATTTTTAAAAGATTTATTTTTTATTTAATGTATATGAGTGTTTGGCCTACATGTGTGCATGCATACCATTTTCGTGGCTGGTGTCTTCAGAGACCAGAGAAGGGTGCTGAATTCCCTGGAACTAAAATTGCAGGTGGCCAGCCTGCATGTAGGTAACTTGGAACATAATGCTTATTCTTGAATGAATATCAAGTGCTCTTAACCACTGAGCCATCTCTCTATGACACATTTTCAACCTTTTCATTTTTCAAAAGACACATGCAAATGTAGTTAACATTTAATAAAAATTAGTGTCGTTTTATGAAAGAACAAACAATTGATGAGTTTACAACAATTAAAAGCCAATACTCTTTTATATCAATGGTTGATACTGAAACTTTTTGAATCCCAGGACTCTTAAATACTTATGTGGTCATCTCTGTTTTATTGGCTAGGATATTAACTCCTGAGGACATAGTAAGTCTCTTGGATAACTTTGAATCAAACTTAAACACACGTTGACTACTCAGTGACTGTTCATTATATTGACTATTTGAAAACTTCAAGATATATGTTGTCAATAAATGTTGCCTTTACAGGTTGTATCACTTCTTGGTACTTATGGCAAAGGTGTTCCTATTTATGTCAGTGTCATTTATAATTGCAAATTATAACTGATTTATTCATTGTGTTTTCTAATGGGAAATAATATGAATAGGAACTAAAACCAGAATGGTCTGATACTTTTGTTAATGAGAGGAGGTTAATATTTTAAGAGCAGGATGAATACTGGAAATTCCAAGTATGGATCTCTTTTATTGTCTTTGCATGCCTATATAATATAGATCCCTGGGAAATATTAATAAACATGAGCATAAATATAAGAAGAATGCTATAAGGTATGATTGCTATAGATTTATGAGAGCATTAATCAACCACATCGTTCATTAGAAATTGCATATAAAAATATAATGTTTAAATTTTGCAGCTGCTTGATTTGAGTAAGTAAACATAGGGGCCTTATATTTGCCATGGGAATCTATGCCAAAAGGAGATGGAGATAGATATGATTTGTTCAAACAAACGTTGGCACTACCTTAGACTTCAGCCAGTTAAAAATAGTCAAGTGTTTCAAATTTCTAAGAACCTCTTAATGGAAAAAAGAACAAATATTTTTCACATTAGGACAGGAAGAACATCCACAAAACATTCCTATGTTTACTTTGCACTAGTCTGAGGTTTAAATTTTTTTTCTTGTCAGTTTCTACCCTCGTATATTAAATCCTAGAGCAATAGACATTGAACTAAGTTGCATAGCTGTTTAAAAAGTCTGAGGCAAATGCTTAAGATAACAAAATTTATGCTAACAATGTCAATCAGACACTTTAAAAGTGTTGTTCCTTTAGGATAATTATTGAGTGACATCTTTGTTGACTTCTCTTTGCCATTAAGTGGTGCTTCCAAATTTATGTTGATTAATAGGACACTGTACTGGGAAATAAATCCAAGACTAAGTTTCATCCATGTAACCTTTTGCTTTTCTTTAAGTGGAAATGATGCTGTGTTTCTTCAGTGTCCTTTATTCTAAGTCATACTGCACCCTTTCTCCCAAACACATTCAAACCAGTGACTCAGATACAGGCTGTAATGCATTGAAGAGGAGCTTCCCTAAGTTCAAACAACTTCTGAAAGTTAAAAATAAGTTAATGATTGATTGTCTGTGAATAGGAAATGTTGCAGATCACAGTGTTTTGTGAAGAGACTGAATAAAGTGAAGGATCTGTGCTTTTTCATTCCATTCTCATGTTTCCACTGTTTTTTTTTAAAGTTCCTCTTTTCCTGAATATCAAACACATGACTCTATTCAGGTTTTTTTTTTAACATTTATACAAAGGATATGCATCCAATTAGCAGAGATGTCATCAGTGCAGGTGATGTATCGAGGGCAATTTCATAATTACAATAACAAGAAAAGAATAAATATTTACATATCATATACAAATATATTTATCTCATGACCAAGCATCATATCATAGATGGAGTACTTAAATAGAAACTACCTCTTTGTTCACCAATCACAGATTGTCCTTTCTGAGTATTTATTTGGAAATTGAAAGTATGGTTATCTGACTAATTGGGTCTTCTTACAGTAACCTATTTCTTTAGGGAGGAAATTATAAAAGGACAGAGGCACTAGTGACTACCCAGTTTGTTCAGTAATATTTATTAGGCTCATAATTTGTGATAGAACGCTGTAGTAGGTATTATATGTGGATAGCATATATTGGCATAGGGGTTTTAAAATTCCTGTCCCCAAAGCATTATACTTTATTGGAGACCTGGAACATATATTAATAACACATAGAGGGATACATGCATTAGTCAGATCTGGATACATACAAAAACAAAAACAAAAGACCCACCAACTGGGGCATCACCAAATGCAGTGAGATCACTAAGAACATTCTAAAATTGCTTGAATCTGAGTTTTGACATAATTAATAACTACTTAGTTGTAACATAATGAAAAGGTTTTTATTTGTTCATACTAAGATTCCATGAAGGAGACTGGCAATTAATTTTTATAAGAACTAGATGCAGATGATCTTCAAATCATACATGTCAGCTAGAAACAGCCTGTGTTCTGAAGCTATGAATCAGAAACTCCAAATACCATCGGTGTCCTGGTTCCCTCTATCCTCTCTATGACTCATAGTGTAAAGATCTAGAAGTCAATCAAAGTCTTCAGCCCACAGTACCACACTGGATCTGTATTCTGGGACACAAGACAAGAAAGGAATAAGATGAGCCTGTGCATTCTGAAAAGCTTCTGCAGCAAACTGATGATGCAACATCATGTGGCAGCACTTTGGTTCATGCTCGGCAATGCCTATAAGAGAACTGCTAAGAAGTAGTTGAAGATGAATGTAGGACACACGTTAGGTAAAACAAGAAAAAGAAGTTCTTATTCAGAAAGCACAAAATATAGGTAACCAAGTGCTTCCAAAACTTTGTGGGCAGTACGATTGCAATAACTGACAGCAATTGTCTTTCCAATTGTAACAAGATAAATCTATTCAGGTAAGTTTGGAAAATATGTTTGGATGTGAGACTGTGGAATCAAACCACTAAGACGCTTCAGTTCAAATAACTATTTATACATTCTTGAAGTGGTAAGCATAAGAGATTATCTGAGGGAACTTTCTCAGACTTTATGAACAAATTATGTGAGAGTCAAGGTAGGTGTGTGTGTTTGAGGGTGAGCAGGGAAAGAAAAAAGGAAGGAAAGAAAGAGGGAGAGAGATAGACATGTGAGCATGCACATACACGCGTGAGAGCACACACACACACACACACACCACCACCACCACCACCACCACCACACCACCATTACCACCACCACCAGCAGCAGCAGCAGCTTTCCATGTCTTAATTAATGGGAACTCCATTTACCCAAGTTGAAATGGTAACATTCATCATTTTTTCCTTTTGTAACTACTTTCATCCTATCAGCAATAATTTATTAAAGCATGTCTTCTGATATACTTCTTAAAGTTAACTATTTGTTATCCTCTCTGCTTCTGTCTTCCAGCCTATGGCTATTGAGACCTCTCAGCAGAGTCGCCACAAAAGTAGCACATTTCATTATCTTTCAGGGTTTTTTTAATGATGTAGTGTCTTCCTGTCAACCAGAATATCTTTTAGAAATGTAAATCAAATTGTGCTATTTTTATGCTTAAAACAGTTTGATAATTGACCCCATCACCCTTCACTTTATCTCATCACATTGGTATATTCCTGGTTTGGAAATGCTTTGAGATCACTCCTGCTTGAGTACCTGTTCCTTAGTACTCTTTGCCCTCCTCTGGGAGGGTGCCCTGCACACATAAAGCTATCTACTTATATCAGGCTTTCAGATACCAGGTCATCTAGTAGTACACCTGCTCATAAGAGCCTAAGTTCCATGTGTCTGTACATAGTCAGTCTTTTGTATTTCATTTCCCTGCTGTAGAACAACCTCTTGCTCGATAGAGCACTCAATAAATACTTGTGGGAAAATTAATGATAAGAATAGATACTAAAAGATATCAATAGCATAGATCATTAACTAAGGTCCATCTTTTGGACAAGCTGATGAGATTCCAGGATATCTCTTAACACCTTTATGTCAGTGAGCAATGTAGGGGCAAAAAAGCAAGAAACAGTTCAACACT
This sequence comes from Acomys russatus, assembly GCF_903995435.1. Taxonomy (NCBI): domain Eukaryota; kingdom Metazoa; phylum Chordata; class Mammalia; order Rodentia; family Muridae; genus Acomys; species Acomys russatus. Next base: position 61,079,747 of record NC_067137.1, on the reverse strand, counting down.
GCTTTCCAGGTGCAAAATGGAATTAGTAAGGAATCATGGCATCAGGTACTACCAACCCTAATAAAGGACACAGGCCAATTTACTCAGGACTGTATTAGTTTAAAACTTTAACATCATTATTGAAGAGGCTTCCCCCCTTCCACTCTCAAAAGGAGTCTGTTACCAAAGAATTATATGGTAAATCATATAGTCAAAATATTCAGGCCTTCCTTGGAGGGTCTTCAAGCCAGATTCATGTGGATTCTCTTATAGTTTTGTATCATCATAGCTTGCTCTTGTGAAATACAGGAAAACTCAGATGTTTTCCAAAGTCGGTAGGTCTCAAGGGGATTAATGTGGACTTTTCCACCAGCTGCTGCAGTGACTGTGCAATAAGCAATCACCCAGGGAACACAGCCTGGCCTCCTGCTGAAGTATTTGGCATAAAGGAATAATAACACTGCTACTTCTGATGCAAGAACAGCTCGTACTTCACTGAATCATCTAGTCAAACCAAAGATGGAAGGAGTCCCAGAATGCCAGCTGGGCTAGGCTCCTGCCTCAGGAAGCTAAATAAAAACTTGATCTTATGCTGAGAGCCCCGTCTTACTATGCAGGTAAAATTGGCCACAAGAAGACTATATGACATGAATGAACCAAACCACGAGCCTGTATGGCATTCTGACTGCTATATTTGTACAGATGGATCCAGTAATCTCTCCATCAGCTTAATATGGGTTTATTCCAGCTGTGAATTTGTATAGTAATTAAAAAATAACTTTTTATTTCTTGTCTTTGGTGAACTTTATTGTTGTTAGGACTAGTGAGGTGGGTGTTTAACATAAGTATTTACTTGAAGCTTTATGCTATAATAAACAAAGATATTATAAAATATTTTTGAGATGTAAACTTTATAATTATATCTGATGTGTGGGTGACAAATGTAGGCCTCATTATGGTTAATCAACTTCTTCAAAATTGCCTAAATAGGAACTTAAGATACACTTAGGCCTGCCAATCACAGAAAAGGATTCAGTCTCATTGCTGTGTGCTAAAGTTGTGGTTACTTAGTACACAGTGATGTTTCTGGACAAGAAACAATGATATCTAAATCCTACAACTAAGAGACAAATGAACTAAATTTTCTATTAAGATTAGCTGTATTCATATATTAAAAGATGAACTTTTTTACAGTTTTCTGTGAAGATTTTTAATTGTAATTTAATGGTTTTATTGAAAAACATCCGACTGTATATGTAACAGGGTATTTCTTACTTTACTTTTAATTTGTTCACTTTACATCCAGGTTGTAGCCCACTCCCTATACGCAACGAGACCCACCCTCCAACCTTCATCACTCCTCACCCCTTCCCCTAGTCCTAAGAAAGGGAGCCTTCCTCTCCTACCATCTGACCTCAGCCTATCAAGTCTCATCTGGACTCCCTGTGTCCTCTTCCTCTGTGGCCAGGAAAGGCCTACCCACCAGGGAAAGTGATCAATACGTGGGTGCCAGAGTCCATGTCAGAAGTAGTCCCTACTCCCCATAGTATGAGACCACAAGGACTCTGTTCTGTCTGTCTACTACATCTGAGCAAAGGTTCTAGGTCCACGCCATGCATAGAGCTTGGTTGGTGCTTCAGTTTCTACAACACCCTCCTCCTCTACCTGGGTTTCTTGGCTCCATTGGTCTCACTGTGGCGCTCCTGTCCACTCTACGTTATTCCATCACTCAGTTCTTCCATAAGACTCTCTGTGCTCCACCCTGAAGTTTGGCTGTGAGTCTCATCATCTGCTTTGATCCTCCACTGGGTAGAGTTTTACAGAGGACCTCTATGATGGGCTTCCATCCTGTTCCTTCTCTTCAATCTCTTCTGTTGTCTACCCTACTTGCCCTTTTGAATGAAAATTAAGCATCCTTCCTAAGATCTTCCTTGTTATTCAGCTTCCTTAGGTCTGCGTGTTATAGTGTGGTTATCCTCTATTATGTGGCTAATATCTGCTTATAAGTGAATATATACTAAGTGTGTCATTTTGTTCTATTGTCAGTGTCCTGTATCTTATACAATCTTTTCCTTTTCATAAGCTGCTACTTATTAATTGTTTATCTTAAAGCCTGAGCTTTTGGTGTTTGGTTCAGAAATTGTCTCCTGTGACATGAGGTCAAGACTTTTCTCCACTTCTTCTAACAGATTTACTGTGTCTGGTTTTATGTTGAGGTCTTTAATTCACTTGGAATTTAGTTTTGTGCATGGTTATATATATGGCTTTATTTGCATTTTTTCTACACATAGACATCCAGTTAATCCAGCACCATTTGTTAATGATGGCATCTTTTTTCCATTGTATGATTTTGGATTTTGTCAAAACTCAAGTGTCCATAGGTATGTGGGTTTATTTCTAGGTCTTCAATTTGATTCAATTGATATACTTATCTGTTTCTATGTCAGTATGAAAAATATTCAGCTTTTATTACTGTTGCTCTACAGTTTGAGATCAGGGATAGAGATACCACCAGAAGACATTTTTTTGTATAGGATTGTCATAGTTATTTGGGTTTTTTTTTCCATATGAAGTTGAAAATTGTTCTTTCAAGGTCTGTAAAGAATTGTGTTGCTATTTTCATGGGAATTGTATTGAATCTGTAGATTGCTTTTGGTAAGGTAGCCATGTTTACTATGTTAATTCTACTGATCCATGTGCATGGGAGATCATTCCATCTTCTTATATCTTCTTCAATTTCTTTCTTCAGAGACACAAAGTTTTTTTTTTCCATACAGGTCTTTCACTTGTTTGGTTAGAGTTACACTAACATACTTTATGTTTTTTGTGGCTATTGTGAAGGTTGGTGTTTCCTTAGTTTCTTTCTCCACTTGTTTGTCTTTTGTATAAAGGAGGGCACAAACCTTACATCTGACAGAGGAATAATATCTAAAATATATAAAGAACTTAAGTCATTAAACACTAACAAACCAAATAATTCAATTAAAAAATGGGGTATAAAACTAAAGACAGAATTTTCAAGAAAGGAATATGGAATGGTGGAGAAACACCTAAATAAATGTTCAATGTCCCTAGTCATCAGAGAAATGCAAATAAAAGTGATTCTGAGATTCCATCTTACAGCTATCAGAATGGCTAAGAACAAAAGCTCAAGTGACAGCACATGCTGGTGAGGATGGAGAGAAAGGCAACCACTCCTCCTTTGCTGGTGGAAATGCAAACTTATTCAACTATATTGTAATTAATCTGGTGCTTTTCTAGAAAATCCATTATAATTCTACCTCAAGATCTAGCCATACTAATCCTGGGTATATATCAAAAAGTTGCTCCACCATTTGCTGAACTATGTTTTATTAGTAATAGCCAGAATCTAGAAAACCTAGATGTCCCTCCACTGAAGAATGGATAAAGAAACTGTGGTACATTTACACAATGGAGTACTACTCAGCTATTAAAACAAAGAAATCTTGAGATCTGAAGACAAATGGATGGTATTCGAAAAGATCCTCCTGAGTGAGGTAACCAATACCAAGAAAGACAGACATGGTATATACTCACTTAGAAGATGGTAGCCGGGCATGGTGGTGCACGCCTTTAATCCCAGCACTTGGGAGACAGAGGCAGGGGATTGCTGTGAGTTCAAAGCCAGCGTGGTATACAAAGCGAGTGCTGGGCAACAAAGAGAAACCCTGTCTCAGAAAAACCAAAAAAGAAAAAAGAAGAAGAGGATATTTGCCCCATAATGGAGGATAATCACACTATAATACACAGACCTAAAGAATCTAAATAAATGGATTGAGCTATAAATTATCATAATGAGTGAGTTAACCCAGAAGCAGAAAGACTCAAATGGTATATACTCACTTATATCTGCATACTAGCCCAAGGGGTATGTCCCATGAAAGCCTTCACTTACCAGGAAACTGGGACAGAGGGGAGGACATCCTATTGGGACTCTAGATGAGAGAAGCATTGGAGAATAGCAAAGTAGAAGGACCCAGAGGGTCCTAGAAACCTACAAGTAGAACATTTTGATAGGCAGATTTGGGCCCAGGAATCCCACTCAAACTAAGGCACCAGCCAAGGACAATACAGGCGGTAAACTTTAAGCCCCTACCCAGATCTAGCCAACGGTCAGAACATTCTCCACAGTTGAGTGGAGATTGGATATGACTTTCTCACGTTCTCCGGTGTCTCACATTTGACCATGTTCCCTGGAGGGGGAGACCTAGTGGCACTCAGAGGAAGGATAGCAGGTTACCAAGAAGAGACTTGATACCCTGTGAGCATATACAGGGGGAGGAAATCCCCCTCGGGAACAGTCATAGGGGAAGGGAATAAGGGGAAAATGGGAGAGAGGGAAGAATGGGAGGATACAAGGGATGGGATAACCATTGAGATGTAACAAGAATAAAATAATAAAAAAATATAAGTAGGAAAAAAATAAAAATAATAAAATAAAATAAAACAAGGAGGGCCCTAGGAAGAATGCTTAATGCTCATGTAGAAGAGCAAATAGAATGGACACAAGAAGTGATTGATGAGAAGGTTCAAGACAGGTACCTACAATAGAGGTACTCTGAAAGGGTCCACTCAGTAGAGGATCAAAGGAGATGCTGAGACTCACAGCCAGCTTCAGGGTGAAGCAAAGAAAGTCTTATGGAAGAGTTGGGGCATAAAAGGACATGGAGGGGACAGGAGCTCCATAAGGAGACCAAAGGAGCCAATGAAGATAAAACAAAACAAAACGAAACAAAAATTGAAATAGAATAAAACAAACAAAGGAAAACAGCCAAAGAAATAGCAAATGGACATAGAGACACACATGTTAACACACACAGGAATTCATAAAAACACAAAACTAGAAGCCATAATGTAAGAGACCTTGAGGTTAAAAAAAAAAGTTCTTAAAAACAAAACAAAACATTATAAGACAAACAACCTCCAAAGAAGCTATTGGTTTAGATTTGTATTGGTCATCCACTGCTGGACATGGGCCCTACTCTTAAGAGTGGTTTGTATCCCTGATCAGATTTTATTGAAGAAAACTAAGTTTTCATTTGCAAGTGATTATTAATTGGAGATATATCTTCTAGGTTAGTGATAGGGGCTTGTGTCCTCCTCTCCTTCCAACAGTGGGACCCCATCTAGAACATATCTGAGCAGGTCATTCCATGCTGCCAGGGTCTCTGCGAGAGATTTGGTGGAGACACCCTATTCAGAACTGTGTGTTCCAAAGCCTTTTTCTATCTTTACCTAACCAAGCTCAAGCTGTGGCTGCAAACTCTTCAATCCACAATGATAACATTCTTGCAAGATGTGCTATCACAATAGTATCAGAAAGCTTGTGTTCATAAACAACCAAAATCTGATTATATGTAAGGTCCACTCCATGAGATGCAACCCATTCCCAACACTGCTTTGGTGGCCAAGGACCTGAGACAAGATAGCACAGGGACCTAGGGAAAAATCAGATTATTTTCTTCTGCTAAAGGAACATAGCAATAAAATGACTCTTAACAACATTCCTCTATACTCTAGATCTGGAGGTTGCTCAGCCATCATCAGAAAAACATCTTCCAGCTAGGAAGATCCTTTTTAAATCTTGTGATTTTTTTCATTCTATACTGAGACATAACAAGGTGATCTATGCCTGCTCCTGCAAGTAAAATCATTCACTCACCAATAATACAAGACTGTGTAATGCTCTGACCACAGTTTTTTCCTCTAACATTAGCTGGATAGACTGTGAGGCACAGCTAAAAATATCCATGAGAAGTAAAATTTTACCATTTCGTCTGCATGAATTGCAGAGAGAATATTTTAAAATTACTTTATCATCTCTTTCTCTTTTGTGCATTTCTGGAAATGAACTCTTTCCAGTATGACAAAGATATCCATCACCAGGAAGGAAAAGAGGTAAGGTAATGTAAAGGAAGACTAAGAAACAATAACTTTAATGGTTTGTTATAAGAGAGAGTCGGGGGAGAAAGAATATGCCACATGAGTGCAAGAACTTTGGAGAAGGAGAAAAGATTGCATCGGATTCTGTTGATCTGGAGTTACTGAGCCAACCACTATGGTTGCATGCTGAGAACTGAACTCCAATCCTCTGCAAGAACAGCAAGCACTCTTAACAATCAAGCCATCTCTCCTGCCCCAGGAATAAGAATTCAAGTTTTCAGAAATGAAAATCCAATGAAATATTTTCAAAAGATGATGTGTAGAATATAATAGACTAGGACCTGTATTCCATTATACTCAGATGACCCATAACTGTGAGAAGGAGTGGGATAAGGAAGTTAACTGACGTGTTCTTAGACAACTATGGGCTTTAAAGTGTGACTGCCACAGATCAAGAACAGGTAGAATGTGGACTTGGAGATAGTCCATAGCATTGACAAAAGCTAAGATGTAGCTTGGTTTACCCAAGGAAAAGTACTCCTAGGTGTTGATCAAACCAAGACTGAGTAACATAGAGTTCTGGTGCTTCAACATATAGGCTAGAGGAATTTCAATGAGACTGTATAATTACATTTAAAATATTTGAAGGCTTTGAAGCTGATCAAAATTCCCAGAACACATGCTATCTTACATGCTGGGACACTGGCAGCAACATTCATAGATGGAAAATTTACTCATCTTCATGACCTGTTCATGATACTGTGGTTGAAATATTCACCTATGGAAACTTAACTACTCGTCATGACTAGCCTACAGTTTTTAAACTAGAACACTCACTGAGTGGGTGTCACTCATTAATATATGTGCCCTGTGGGACACAGAATAGAATATTCACCAACAGGAATATCACTTATTCCCATGGCCAATACCACTGAGTAGTATTTTAGAGTGCACAGATTGATTATGGGAAATATTTAAACACTATTGTGTTCACATAGTGGACCATTATAAAGCAGTAAAAATTTAATTGAAAACTAAATAAATCAATGTTGATGTTTCCTAGTAACATATTTCAAATTTGAAAAACAGTAGCAGACAATTATATTGTTACAAAGCCTAAGGTCAGATAAAAAGCATACATGCTTAATAAAGTACAAAGTGGAACAGCCGGTCAAAGCTCTAAAAGTCATATGATCTGAGCAGGCAAATGCACATTACAGTTTTCTCTTGCTTAATGGCAGCTGTATGTCTTCTGGGGCAGAAAGACCCATCTTGAGAAACTCCAGAACACACAACCAATATTATGGGTATCCTTACTAGTAAGCTATAGGAAAGAAAGTGGCAACACAGGAAATCTCAAAGTCAAAGTCACCTGGGAGTTTGTGGCCCAGAGCACACTGTACAGATTAAGCATAGACTCAGACTCTGAAGCCAACCTTAGAAATATCCTTATCAAGGCAAGAGAGAACAGGCACTTAGGTCTTGTGACACTGCTCTCAATGTCTTCAGTGAGCATTGGGAAGGTCTTGGTAACCAGTCACTTTTACATCAATGTGCAAATCCAGTGGCCATATAGTTATGGCCACTGAGAATATGGCCAGGATTCTCATTTTTAGTCTTCTAGATGTAAATCTCATGACATAACTTTACCACTTGTACAAAAGAACTTCTAAGAAGGTTTCTAATACTCAGACAACTTTTTCATATTCCTAAAGTTCTGTGATTATTTTAACATATACGATTTTGGACAATAAGATAGCAAATAGTGATAGTCATTTTGACAGGATCTTGGGATCAGCTAAGAGATAAGCTTCTGCTTGTGTCTATGATGGCATTTTCAGGGTTATGTGCCTGAAGGAAGAAGACCAATACTGTGTGAGCAGCAAAGAAGTCAGAGAATAAAGCTGCCTGCCTGCCACCTGCTGATGCTCCTGGCTGGTGTGTCTGTGCAATTGCTAGTGGTGGTGGTGGTGGTAGTGGGCAGAATCTAGTTTTCCCACTTTCCATTGTGAACTAAAGACAGCACCTCTGCAGAAATTTTCTATATATTCAGCACCAGTTTGGTATGAAACCATCCAGCTTTGTAGGCTGAGCAGCTACAGGATGCTCAAGCTCTTCAACACGCAGACAGCCATTATTGAACTATACAATTGCTTCTCTGTAAGCCAATCCAATACATCCCCCATTCTATTGGTTCTGTTCATCTAGATAACCCGGACTAACACAGAGGGTATACAGTTCTGCCTATCACAATTAACTGTGAATAGTTTTTAAATGGTAATACATTTAATGAAATACTATCCCGTAAATTGCAACCTCAGTGAAGGAAAACAATGCTCCAATCAAAGTTACTCTTATAGTAGTTTTTAAAAATAAATACATAATATGAAAGTCAAACTTCTTTGAAAATTTAGGCAAGATACACACTGGAAATCTGTTCAATGTATGAACCATATTTAATAGCAGAGTTTATTTTGATTATAAAAGTAATAAAATTTAAAAATCTTCAATGTTCTTCTATTTTGTGGGCAATGAGTATTTTAATTAGCTTTTATTATCTGAAATTTGTTATTAATTCATTTGAATTCATATAATGTTTGATGTAGCTTATGACAGTTGAGATACTTGGATCAACTCATGAAGTATTTCTTCTGCCATAGTTTCAAATTCCACTTGCAATCAGGCAATAAACTGCAAGGCAACTACCAAAGCCCAACACAGCTGCATGTAATCTTCCGTAAGTGCTGTTTGGATAACTTCATTGCCTCGCTTAGAAAACTACAAGCCTTTTAACTTTCTTTTGTTCTGCATATGAATTTCTAAATATTTGCTAAAAGGGTTAGAAAAAATGACAACCTACCTACAAAGATATGTGAAGACAACTGTGCTTGCTAATGAACCAAATTCCCATTTTTAACTTTTCACTCAACTGTTGTTATCAACTATGACCCTTTTTGAAGAATGAGCAGAACTGAGAATGAAACACAAGACCTTGAGCATGCTAGGAAAGAACACTATTTTTGTGCTATAGCCCCAAACCCAAGCCTATGTTCTATAACCAAAACAATATATTTCTACAAAAACAATTTTCATTTAAAAAAAGAACAACTTTCACCTAGAGTCCCAATAGGATGTCCTCCCCTCTGTCCCACTTTCCTGGTAGGTGAAGACTTTCATGGTGAGGTCTGGTGGCACTCAGAAGAAGGATAACAGGCTACCAAGAAGAGATTTGATACCCTATAGGCATATACAGGGGAGGAGGTCCCCTGAGTCACAGTCATAGGGGAGGGAAGTAAGGGGAAAGCAGGAGGGAGGGAAGAATGGGAGTATACAAGTATGGGATAACAATTGAGATGTAATATAAATAAGTTAATAATATATATATTTAAAAACTTTACACATGTCTTTTGTCTAAAGAGCAAGACAAACAAAATTAAAATAATCCCAAAAATCCCTCTTCAGAGCCTATAATGAAAAGTATTTGTCCATGGTTTAACCTGTATTTTCAATACTATAACCCTTATTGAAGTGATATTGATAGCAAACTGGCTTTTGCAAATCTTTCAAGTGTTCTCTATTTTTAAAATATTTCAACTATAACTGAAATTATATGGTATAGCTACCATACATATTACTTTTTATTTTTAAAAAGACATAACTATCCATATTATTCATAAGTATTGTCTTTATAATATCAACATGTCCATTTCTGAGATATAGTTACACATACTTATAAAATGTATTTCTAACATTTCTGCTTCATTGCAAAAGTGAGTTGAAGAAGACTTAGTGAGTGCAGATACAAGGATGCTTAAGTGCATTTGTATCAGATTTGTTTGATGCTGAATTTTATTTAACATAAGATTGATGAAATGTTCTTTGGCTATTTAAATAATATAACCAACATGGTTATATTTTACTGACACATAATATATGCATCACAGTAGACAGAGTAAAGAAAGCATAGCTTATTGCAGATGTATATATAGAGAGAATGAGATCATTTGTTGAAAATAGTATTGTGAGTACTTTTTGGAGAAAGAAGGGGTTTCTATTTTTCAAATGCATTTGAGCATTAAATGTTCTCCCAGTATAAACAAACAAAGCAGCCTTAACTTATAAAAATTAAAGTATGTAGTAGTGGCCAGTGAGCAGGGAAAAGGTCAATATGGGGAGGTAGCCAAGTAAAAAGATGGAAAAAATAATGTGTAAGAAGAAAAATGAAGAAGATAAAGAAGAGGAAGGTGAATGATGAAGAAAATAAAGATTTAAGTAAAAAGAGCAAGCAAAGGAGAAGATCGAGTCTAATACACAAGTATAGGTAGCTCTACTCACACAACAGGCTCTACGGACTTGCTCCACTAAGATTCTCTTAAGTAAAGTAGATCTGCATAGGGATTTATAAAAATTGTCATTGAGTTAGCTTATTTTGAGACAGGATCTTATTATACAGCTCTAGCTAGGCCTCACACATGATATGAGCACCAGTCTGGCTCTGAACTCATAGAGATGCACCTGCCTCTGCCTCTCAAGAACTTGAATTAATAGGTTGCACCACTATACTCAGCCCTAAAGAGATGACATTTACAAGGGGTACACAGAAATCATTAATGTCTCTGCATCACTTGATGACATATTCATTTCTGGTTTGTGGTAATGCCTTCATGGATAATTATTTATGTTAAATTTATTTAAACAATCATGGTAAGTATATGCAGTTCATTGCATGTCAGTTATTGTTCAGGAAATGTTTTGAAGTACATAAAAATTATCTCCTCTCTGTCCAGAAGACTCAATACCTCAGGTTCATCTCAGGAGCTGCAACAGAACACCAGCTGCAGCCTTCCATCTCTCCTATTTACACCTCCTGTGGATCCCATCCCTTCCTGGTCTCCTTTTGCCCTGTTGTTGTTCTGTCCCAGCCTTCGGGTCAAATGGACACCCCTGTTCAACTGCTGGCCGCATCTATCAGAAAATCAGATAATCTGCCCACAAACTTCCGTTCTATCTGCTCCCTTAGCAGACCCAATTCCTCAGACTCAGCCCAGAGTCATCCTAACTTTACTCTTATTTCTCCCTGTCCATGCCTCATATGGATACCAAACGCCATCCCCTCTAGACCTCTCAGAAATCAGCACCTAAGTTTATATTCACTGCAAACACAGATGCCTAGATGGCAACATATAAACACAATCAATAACAAGCAAGCCAGTATGTCTCCACACAGCACACTTATCATACTACAGCAGATCCTGAATACCCCAACACAGATGACGCACAGGAAAAAGACTTTGAAGCCACCTATACTAAGATGATAGAGGTCCTTAAAGAGGAAATGAACGAATCCCTAAAGGAATCCAGGAAACACAAACAAACAATTGGAGAAAAATGAATAATCCCTTAAATAAAGTCAGAAAAACACAAATAAACAATTGCATTCAAGGGGGAAAAAAATCCTTTAAAGAAAGCCAAGAGAAAATAAGCAGCTAAAGAAAATTAACAAAACTCTTCAAGTCCAAAAATTAGAAATAGAAGTAATAAAAAACACAAATTAAGGAAAATAAGGAAATGAAAAAAAAAATAGAGACTCAAACAAGAACTAAGAACTACAAGATACAAGAGTTGTAAGAGAATTACAGCCCTTGAAGATGTAATAAAACGGAGTCACCCCTGCACAGCTTAGGCTTGTTGTGTGAGTCAGACAAGGTCCAGGGCCACACTTCTCTGTACTACTTACTTTTCTGTCAAGATGCCTGAGAAAGTGCACCATGCAGAGGAATTGGAGACCTTTGCCTTTCAGGCAGAAATTGCTCAGCTCATGTCCCTCATCATTTATACTTTCTACTCAAACAAGGAAATTTTTCTCCATGAATTGATCTCTAATGTCTCTAATAATTTGGATGAGATTTGGTATGAGGGCCTGACAGACTCGTCCAAGTTGGACAGTGCAAAAGAGCTGAAAATTGACATCATCTATAACACTCAGGAGCACACGCTGACTGTGGTGGACACAGGAATTGGCATGACCAAGCGAGAACTCATAAATAACTTGGAAACCATTGCTAAGTCTGGCACAAATGCCTTCATGAAGGCTCCTCAGGCTCGTGAAGACATCTCCGTGACTGGACAGTTTGGTGCTGGATTCTACTTGGCCTATCTGGAGGTAGAAAAGGTGGTTGTGATCACAAAGCACAATGATGATGAGCAGTATTCCTGGGAGTCTTCTGCTGATGGCTCCTCCACAGTCAGTGCAGACCACAGTAAGCCCATTGGTTGGAGTACCAAAGTCTTCACATCAAAGAAGACCAGAACGAGTACTTAGAAGAGAGGAGAGTCAAGGAAGTGGTGAAGAGACACTCCCAGTTCATAGACTCTCATCACCTACTATTTGAAGAAAGAAAGAGAGAATATCAGTGATGATGAGGCAAAGGAAGAGAAAGGTGATAAAGAGAAGGAAAATAAGGATGATGAGGAGAAGCCTAGGACTGAATATGTGGCATCAAATGAGGAGGATGACAGTGGCAAAAAAAAAAAAAAAAAGAAGAAGACAAAGAAGATTAAGGAGAAATACATTAATCATGAAGAGATGAATAAGACGAAGCCTATTTGGACCAGAAACCCTGATGACATCACTCATGAGGAATATGGTGAGTTCTCTAAGAGCCTTACCAATGACTGGGAATACCACTTGGCAGTCAAGCACTTCTCTGTAGTAGGTCAATTGGAATTCAGGGCACTGCTCTTCATTCCTCAGCAAGCTCCCTTTGAACTTTTTTAGAACAAAAAGAAGAAGAAGAACATCAAACTGTATGTCTGTTTAGTGTTCATCATAGACATCTGTGATGAGCTGGTACCTCAGTACCTCAACTTTATCCATGACATTGTTGACTTTGAGGACCTGCCCCTGAACATCTCTCGAGAAATGCTCCAGCAGAGCAAGATTCTAAAAGTCATCCATAAAAATATTGCGAAGAAATGCCTTGAGCACTTCTCTGAGTTGGTTAAAGAGAACTACAAGAAATTTTATGAGGCATTCTCCAAGAATATAAAGCTTGGAATTCATGAAGATTCCACTAACTGTAACCACCTCTCTGGGATCCTCTGCATCTCTTAGTCTGGAGATGATATGAATGCCCAGTCAGAGTATGTGTCTTACATGAAGAAGGCACAGAAATACATCTACTATATCATTGGTGAGAGCAAAAAGCACTTGGCCAACTCTGCCTTTGCGGTGTGTGTGCAGAAACGCAGCATTGAGGTGGTGTACATGACTGAACCTATCGACAAGTACAAGGAGTTTGATGGAAATATCCTGGTCTTGGTGACTAAGGAAGGCCTGGAGCTACCAGATGATGAGGAGGAGAAGAAGAAAATGGAGGACAGTAAGGCAAAGTTTGGGAATCTCTGCAAGCTCATGAAGGAGATCTTGGATAAAAAGTTTGAAAAGGTAACAATCTCCAGTAGGCTTTTCTTTTCACCCTGCAGCATTATGACAAGAACCTATGGCTGAACAGCCAACATGGAGTGGATCATGAAGGCTCAGGCACGGTGAGACAACTCTACAATGGGCTATAGGATGGTCAAAAAACATCTAGATATCAATCCTAACCACCCCATTGTGGAGAAAGCAGCATAAGGCTGAGGCAGACAAATATGCCCTGCCTATTTTGTCTATTATGCCTAAGTTGTCAAGGACCTGGCAGTGCTGTTGTTTGATACTACTCTGCTTTCCTTTGGTTTCTCATCTGGGGATCCCAAAACCCACTCCAACTGGATCTACTGCATGATTAAGCTAGGACTGAGCATTCATGAAGATGAGATGACAGCAAAGGAGTCCAGTGCTATTGTTCCTGATGAGATCCCTCCCACTTGATAGTGATGAGGATTCCTCTTGGGTGAGAGAAGTACATTAAAGACGCCCCCCCAGGAAAAGCATGTCTTCTGTATAGTTTCTCTGTGGCTCCCCTAGAAGCCTTGGCCCACCTGGCTCTCTGATCATATCAAGAATAATTTCTTCTACCTTGTCCTTGTGCCTTTAGGCAGGAAAATCATCTCCCACAGAATAGCAGAGTTGGGTATTTGGGTCTTGTGGAGGTTTTTGTTTGTTTTATTTTGTTCTGAAATTAAAAGTATACAAAATAAAGAAAAAAAGACATAATAAAAGAATTGAATATATCAGTCAAAGAAAATGTCAAATCTTAAAATCTTCTATCAAAAAAAAAATATATTGAAATGTGGAACACTATGAAAACACCAAACTTCAGAATAATAAGAATAGTGAAAGAAGAATCCCAGCTTAAAAGCACAGAAAATATTTTCAACACAATCATAGAAGAAAATTGTTCCAACTTAAAGAGATTCCTATAAAGTTATAAGATGCTTACAGATCACCAAATACATTGGACCAGAGAAGAAAATCTCTCATCTCAGAATAATAAAAACACTACACCTCAATGTCATGAAAAGATGGGAAAGGACATTTCATAGTCATCAAAGGGAAAATCCATCATGACCTTCCAATTTTTAACATTTATACCCCAAATTCTTCTCACCACCTCATGGAACTGTCTCCATAAATGTTCACATATTCAGACACAAAGAAAGTCTCAAAACATACAAGAAAACTGAAATGACTCCCAGTGCCTTTCTGATTACCATGAATATCAACAGTAAAAGAAATATCATAAACTAACAACAAGTCTTGGAGACTGTAGAACTCTCTACTGAATGAAACATGGGTCAAGACATAATGGGAAAAGAAATTAAAGATTTTCTAGAATTCAATGAAAATGAATACAAAACACACTCAAACTTATAAGGCATATTGGAAAAGGTTCTAAGAGGCAAGTTCATCATATTAAATGCCTACATAATAGGATGTCCTCCCCTCTGTCCCAGAGGGTCCTAGAAACCTACAAGAAGAACATTATGATAGGCAGATTTGGGCCCAGGGATTCTGCTCAAACTGTAGCACCAGCCAAGGAAAATACATGCGGTAAACTTCAAACACCTACCCAGATCTAGCAAACGGACAGGACATTCTCCACAGTTGAATGGAGAGTGGGGTCTGACTTTCACGTGAACTCTGGTGCCCCATATTTGACCATGTCCCCTGGATAGGGAGACCTGGTGGCACTCAGAGGAAGGATAGCAGGCTACCAAGAAGAGACTTGATAACCTATAAGCATATACAGAGGGAGGAAGTCCCCCTCAGTCACAGCCATAGGAGAGAGGAGTAAGGGGAAAATGGGATAGAGGGAGGAATGGGAGGATACAAGGGATGGGCTAACAACTGAGATGTAATTTGAATAAATTAATAATAAAAAAAGAAAATAAATAAAATAAAATAAAAAGGGATGGGCTAACAATTGAGATGTAATATGAATAAATTAATAAAATAAAATAAAAATAGATTGATACAGGTTTAAAAAATAAATAAATGTCAACATAATAACGGAGACATGTCATTCTAGCAACTTAGCTTCAAATGTGAAAGCTCTAGGAAAAAGAAAGAAGAAATAAAACAATCACACCCATAAGGAGTAGATAACACAAAAATAAGCAAACTGAAGACTGAAATTCATAAAATAGAAACAGAGAAAAATACAAAAATATCAAAGAAACAGGCAGTTGGTTCTTTGAGAAAATCAAGAAGATAGAAAACCCTTATTCAAACTTAGAAGACAGAGAAAGAATATCCAAATTGAAAAAAATTAGAAATGAAAGAGGGGAAATAACAACAGACACCATAAAAATTTAGATAATAATGGCAGCTGGGCACAGTGGCTCATGCCTATAGTCCCAGCTACTTGGGAGGCTGAGGCAGAAGGATCTCTTGAATCCAAGAGTACTGGGCTGTAGTGCACTATGCTGATCAGGTGTCCGCACTAAGTTTGGCATCAATATGGTGACCTCCTGGGAGTGGGAACGGCCAGGTTGCTTAAGGAGGGGTGAACTGGCCCAGGTCAGAACCGAAGCAGGTCAGATAATAATTGCATACTTTAAAAACCTGTATATCACCAAATTGGAAAATCTAAGAGAACTGGTAATTTTCTTGATAGATACCACTTACCAAAGTTAAGTCGCGCATAGACAAACAATTTAAATCAGACCTATAACCCCTAGAGGAATAGAATCAGTCATTAAAAATCTCCCAGCAACAACAACAAGTCCAAGGCCAGATGATTTTAGCCCCAAATGCTATCAGACTTTCAAAAAACTTAAGGCCAATATTCCTTAAATTATTCCTGAAAACAGAAACAGAAGAGGCATTGCCTAATTCATTTTATGAGTCCACAGTTACTCTGATACCCAAACCACATAAAGACAGAATCAAGAAAGAACACAGAAGACCAATTTCAATTATGAAAATACTTGCAAATCATATCCAAGAACACACTAAAAAGTCATCCACAGTGATTAAGTAGACTTTATTCTACCAATGTATGGATGGTTGAACATAGGAAAATCAATCAATATAAGCCATATTATAAAGCACTTTGACAAATCCAACACATCATCATGATAAAATTCCTGGAGAGAACTGGGGTAAAAGGAACATACCTAAATATAATAAAGGCAATTTACAGCAAGCCTATAGCCAACATCAAATAAAATGTCAACTCAAAGCAATTCAACTAAAACCAAGAGCAAGACAAGGTGTCCACTCTCTCCATATCTAGCCGATATAGTGCTTGAAGTTCTAGCTAGATCAATAAGACAAATAAAGAAGATCAAGGGGATAAAATTTGGAAAGTAAGAAGTAAAAGTTTCCTTATTTCCAGATGATATGATAGTGTACATAAGTGACCAAAAAAATTCTACCAGGGAACTCCTAAAGCTGATAAACACTTTCAGCAAATGACTGGGTACAACATTAACACTGAACAATCAATAGTAGCCCTCCTATACAAATGAGAAATGGACCAAGAAAGAATTAAGGAAAACAACACCTTTTTTGATAGACACAAATAATATAAAATATCTTGGGGTAACTGTAACCAAGCAACTGAATGGCTTTTACGATAAACACTTCAAATCTTTGAAGAAAGAAATTGAAGAAAATGGAACTATCTCCCATGTCATGTACATGTGTTGGTAGGATTAACATAGTAAAATTCGCCAACCTCCCAAAAGCAATCCACAGATTCAAAACAATCCCCATCAATTCCAACACAATTCTTTACAGACCTTGAAAAAGCAATGAACCTGATAAAAGAGAAGCTGGGGATTAATATTGGCTGCGTTGGCACAGGAGATGGCTTTCTGAACAGAACATTATTAGTAGAGGCACTAGGATCAACAATTTATAAATAGGACCTCATGAAACTGAAACTCACAGGCAACCATTGGGTGGAGCACAGTAAGTCTTATGAAAAAGTGGACGGAAAATGAGAAGGAGCAGGATGAGATTGGAGCTCCACAAGAAGACCAACAAAGTAAACTAGTCTGAGCCTATGGGTGTTCAAGGAGACTGATGCACCAACCAAGGTCCGTGCATGAACTGACCTCAGCCTCTTTCATGTATGTAGCCGATGGGTAGCTTGGCCATCATGTGGATCCCCTAGAAAGGGGAGAGGGGGCTATCTCTGACGCAAATTCTGTTGCATGCTTTTTTTTTTTTATCAATTCCCTTTGGTGAGACTGCCCCACCAGGCCACAAGGGAAGAAGATGCTGTCAGTCCTGATGGTACTTGATGTGCTCGTATGGGTTGATGGGGAGGGGCTCCCTTTATCTGAGGAGTAGGAGAGATATGGGAAAGAGGGAGGAAGAGTTGGACCTGGAGGAAAGGAGGGAGGGACTATAATCAGGATGTAAAGGGAATTAATTTAAAAAAGAAAGAATGAAAGAAAACCAAAAATCGCCTGTAAGACAAAAATCACATCAATCAGAAAAGCATCAAACTGCAGAATAGGAAAGGATTTTCACCACCTCCATATTTGATAGAGTACTAATATCCAAAGTATATTTAAAAAACCCTCAAGAAATTGGGTATCAAAAACAATACATAATTGAATTAAAATGTAATACAGTTCTAAAGAGAAAATTATCAACAGAGAAATCTCAAATGGCTGAAAAATGTTCGATATCTGAACCATCAGATATCCGAGCCATCAGAAAAATGCAAATCAAAACTTCTTTAAGATTCCATCTTATACCTATCACAATGACTAAAATCAATAACACACATGATGGCTTACACTGTCAAGGACAAGGAGCAAGGAAAACACCCCTACAATGCTGCGGGGAGTTCAAACTAGCACAGCCACTATGGAAATCAATGTGGTTGTTCCTCAGAAAATAGATCTACCTCACAGCCCACTGTACCACTCTTGGGCATAGACTCAAAACATGGCCTATCCTACCACAAGGGCACTTGCTCAGCTAAGTTCATAGTAGTTTTAATGATGATAGCCAGAAACTGAAAACAAGTTAGATATCCTCCAAAAAACATGAATTATAAAATGTGGTACATTTACACAATGGAGTATCACTTATCTGCTAGGGAAACGTGATATCATGAAATTTGTAGTCAAATGGATGAAACTAGAAAAAAATCATCCTAAGTGAGGTAACCCATAAACAGAAAGAAAAATATGATATGCATACACTTACAAATGGATATTAGCCATTAAATGATTACTAAGCTACAATCTCTAGATCAAAGAAGTTATGTAAAAAGGAGGGATCTAGGAGGAACACATGGATCTCTCAGGGAAGTTGACATAGAATATATTTTGTGGGTGGACATGGGCTGGGTCTTGATAGTAGCAGGAGTGATCAGGTGGGAGGGATAGAGGTGGGGTAGTAGGAGTGGGGAATATGTCATGGAGGGAGAGAGTTTGGAAAGAGATGCTTGGTGAAGACAGTATTAAGACATAGTGCAGTGGAAACATCCTAGATTCTATAAAGGTGATCCTAGTGAGAACTCCTAGTCATGGGGGATGAAGGGTCTGAGCTGGACATCTCTTGAACACAGACAAGGCCTCTTGTCTGAGTTTAATTCATTTAAGTTATTGGCCAAGAAATCCCATCAAAAGCCCCAAACAACCCAAACTGGTGCTTAGACATATGGTTGTTCTCCACAAACTGACAGCAGAGGCTGCATTGCAAAAAACCATCCTGTGTGAATGTTGTGCAGAGAGCTGGGGGCTACATGGAGCCTTCCCTCCATGGCCTAGTGGTCTACTGAAAGAGGAATGTGGACACCAAGCAAGCCATGAAACCCCTAAACCTACAATCTGTCCTGTCTACAAGATGTGTGTGCTGGGACAATGGTGTAGAACTTGTGTGAGTGGTCCACTAATATCCACCCAGGCATTATGCAGAAAAATAGTCTAAATTGGATGTTTACACTGGTGTCTCTCCTCAGAGATTAGAGAATCCTGCTGACAAGGGGGAGGGAAGACTCTAGGATTAGAGGGAATAGAGCGCAGCAGGTGAACACACCCCACAGAATCAAATAATCAGGGCTCTTATGGGCTCACAGAGTCTGAAAGAGCAAGCACCAGGTCTGCATGGGTCTGCTCCATGTCCTCTTTGTATGCATTATGGTTGTTGGCTTGGTGGTTTTGTGAGTCTCCTAAGAGTGGGAGAAGGTGTATCTCTGACTTTTTTACCTACACTGCATTTGGGTCTCTTTTTCTTCTATTGGGTTGACTTGTCCATCCTCAATATGAAGGCTTTCATCTTGCTTGTTGTATCTTGTTTTGCCCTGCTTGGCTATTGTCTCTTTGAGCCTGCTATTTTCTGAAGAGAGATGGAGGGGGAACAAGTGGGGGTGGGGGCTGGAAGAGAACTGAAAGGAGTAGAAAGAGGGGAAACTGTGTATGGTATATATTGCATGAAAAAGCACTCTACTAAAATTGAAAATATTTTTTAAAAGTATATCACCTGTGTTTTTAGGTAATAATAATGTGGACCAAATCTACACAAATACAGAAACTGAGTGTTATAACATATATACCATATAAAGAAGAAAAACATTCCTTTAGAAGTTATATTTATTTAAGTAGTTTGTGAATTATGCTAAAAAAAAAAAAGTCCCTACATCTTGAGATAAACAGTGTCTCACTATCCTCAAGACCTCACTGGGAGTAGTTGCTTTGGAGGACCTTCTTATACCAAACATATTTCTTCAGACCATTGATCATGAGCCCTATGGAGGAGTTAGTGCAATCACTAGAAAGCAGGACTTGACAAAGAGAAAGAACGTCACACCATCTCTGACTTGGATTAACTAAGAATGCAGATTCTGAAGTGAATAGAAGCTTATCCTCAAATGTGATGATGTTCAAACCATCACTCTGGTTAGAATCTTTCAATATGCCTTACTCTGGAGAAATTGGATGATTGTGAAGGAAAGAGGTGATGGAAACATAAATACACGTGCCAGACATAATATGCTAAAAAAGATATAGTCATTTATTTGGGACATGAGCATATCAAGAATCTTTTTAAAATAAGTAAATAAATAAACCCTAAGCCTCTTTAAATGTTTTTTTAATTAAAGAAGGGAATGTATGTAACTCAAGAAAAAATGAATCTCAAGGTATAATCAGGGTGGCTCTGTGAACCAGCAAAGAAGGAAAAGCTGTGATGGAATCCCAAAGCTCTGAGAACACAAAGCATCCTACTCTAGAACCAAATTCCAGGTGAGAAAGAAATCGTCATCAGAATTACTGGGCACTGACTTCTTTTTCCTTTAATTTTTTCAGTCCAATCTCCACAGCATAAGATAAAAGGAGCTCCATATATTCATGAGCTCACTTGTATTGCAGCCCTTGAGGCTACTAGGGACACCAGCCAAATCACAGATCACTATCATCTTTGAGACTCTGAAGAAATATTGACAAGAGTTAGAACAAGAAACAAACAAAGCAGTTGTGTCTGGGTGCAAGGGTTTAAAATGGAGAGTACCACACAAGTTACCAGGTCCACACAGCACAAGCTTGACTTGGCCTGGCTTCTAGCCATGTGCACCACTGCTCATGCAACAAACCACATACCTGTGGCTCCATTCTATCTAGGTGAACTAATACAAGTAGCCATGTTCAAAGCAAAACAAATCACAATTCTTCTTTTAAATGTGTAATACTCTCTTCACATCTGAACATTTTAAGAACTAAAGGCAGAAATCTGTTACATGTATGGCCTAAAGAACAATCAGTATCTAAATCATTAATATATATTTGAAATAGTTTCCTTAATCTGAATTAATTTAAATCGTACCCATTTTATACTTTTCTTCCATAGACACTTTAAATATCAAATTATTTAGGAGTAAATATGTGGCACAAAAACTTCATAAACTTTACATATCTTATAATGTTACTTCATTAAATATTTAAAGTTTTTCACTGAAGTTTTTCTTTATGTGTGTGCTTGGTGTGTGTGTCTTAGTGCATATGGGATGTATATGCATGTGTATATGTATGCTCACGGGTGTAAGTTGGAAGACAACCTAAAAAGGGTGCCACCCCTTGCCTCCCACCTTTGGCAATAAGTACATCAAACTGGCTATCCAAGGGCTCCTGGAGATTCTCCTGTCTTTGTCTCCAATAAGAGCACTGGGGTTACACATGAATGTTACCACATCCAGTACAATGTGTGTTCTGAGAATCCAAATCACAAGTGCTTTACTTAATAAGCCATCTTTTTAACCATATACTTAATATTTTAAAAGACTGACACTTCAGTAGATAAAGTCATTTGAGGAGTAGCCAAGTGACGTAGAAAGAAACTTTAGAGACATCTCTGAAAGATTCATGTTGACCAGGAGGCTGTCCTCAAATGAATACCCAGCAACCTGGAGAAACCACTGTATGTAATAATGGGATACAGTGACAATAATTGCTCAAGTCATAATGTGTTTTATTTCATTGCATATTCAAGCAATTACTTCTCTGAGTGTTTTATTTTTCATTCTTTTCAATTGTCAATAGAATCCTATGCCTTCATATTACTCTTAAAAGCATCCAGTTTTTCAGTTATATGGTTTGGTATAATGTGTCTTTTGAAAAATATTCTTTTCATATCACCAATTTCCACCCCAATTTGGACTCACTGTTTGTAGACTAAATGCATAGTTCCCAAAATACTATGTTTCTTCTTTGCATTTTTAATATAGGCCAATTGTTTCTTCCACACTTCTTTCATTCAGCTTTTTATCTCTAAAATCACACTTCTAGAAGCACTGGAAATCAAAGGTCTGTGTAGCATTAGCGTTCTAAGTCATCACCTGCTGTAAATATCTGTTTTGCCACCTGACTAGGAGTTTGGCTTTATTCCTTTGCCATATGCTCAGCAAAGAGGAAAAACATACGAATTCTGAAAATCACTCATCTACTGCAAGCTGTGTGTTATCCTGAAATCAGTTGAAAGAATCTATATCTGAAAGGGAAGGGTAAGTTGACTTCAGGAAAGCAACATCACCCTAGTATCTATCACCTGTGAAGTGTAAGTTTGACCTCTGGAAGGTAGCATCACCCTAGTGTCTATTACCTGTTCCTATACTACATATATTGTGCAGAAGATTGTTTTCAGGTGTGATTAACATTAAAGACTTCCAAATAAGGAAAGCATCTTAAGTTATTCAAGTGAGAAGAATCTAATGATTTAAGCTCTAAGATTTAGGGGACTTCCTGCCACTGAATGAAGAAGAGACAGATGTGCAAGAAGAAAGTATGAGAAGCATCAAATGTGCTTTTGCAGGCTTGATACTGAGAGGGCACTACACTCAGAAATGTAGATATCCAGAAGGAGTGACTCTGCTGACAGTCAGAAAAGAAGTGGAAAGTTTCATAAAACACACACACACACACAAATATACATGCATACACATGCATGCATACATACACACACACACATATATATATACACATTTATTTATTTATTGCTTTGTCCTTCAGAAGAAGGATTGAAGGAATATGTATAGTGTGTCCTTGTAGCAGTAGTTTGAAGTCTTGCTCAACAGGTCCTGTTTGCTTTTGCATCAAGGGCCTTTGGGCCTGAGAAGTCAGCACTTGAAAGTAAGAGAGAAATTATGGTCCCTCAAGTCAGGATCTCTAGTGTTATATTTAATTTTTAATGTGGTCAAAAAACAATATAGTAGACTACCTATCTATTTTGTTTTTAGGGTAGGTAATTAATCAGCCACTACTAAGGATCCCAGTCTTTTAGAAAGACCATCTCAGTGTTGCCACGCCTTTCTGCCACATCTAGTTTCTAAGAGAAACAACGCATAGATATTTTCAAATATGCAGGTCCTCCTTTCATTACCATCAATGCCTGGGTGGAAGGAGAGCCTGTGACTTCTTATGGAACCTATTAGGAAATGAGAATGCAAGCAAAGCAGCCTCAACTTTTCAGTCCTCATAACTTTGAATTTCTTCTTCTGTACCCTGAAAATGATTTACAGGTCATCATATCTTTCTCCTGATTTCATGCTGATAGTAAGAGATCCCATAAATTAAGCTTTATTCTGAAGGACTATTACAAGATCAAAAGGAAACCAAAGAAAGAATGTGAGGCAAGGGAGCTAATTCAAGAAAAACAGGACATGAGGCAGCAATAACCCAACTGATAACTGCCTCTTCAGAATATTCATACTCTTCAACCCAAATGAGCAGATAGAAGTATTAGTAAAAGATCATGTTTTATTTTCAGATACATTTATTACTTTTAAGATATTTTTTGCTTTAAATATTTTTGATATATTTTTGGAAGAACACAATTAAAAGTGTTACTAATGGGAAATTTTAGAATGGTACACTAGGGATTAGTAAGAAGTCACACTTTACCCTTAAGAGTTTATTATTTGAGGTTTTGTTTTTCAGTAAAAATGAATACATCTCAGCTTATGATAAAAACAATCAAAGTAAGTATATCCTAAATATATGCAAAACATTTTCAAAGAAATACATCTTCTGAGCTATAAGGTGAGTAATTATATAACTAAAGAGTTCCATGTGGAATAGCCAAGATAAAATATATGCTGCATCTAGATTCTTAAACTGTAATTAAAAGCAAAAAACAAAAAACAAGCTATGTAAGCCTGAAATTTCATCCTATTAGAAGAATTATATTCACATCACTGTATGGAAGTATTTGATTTGAGAAATATCAAGTATTTAGTAATAAAGTAACAACACTCCAGCCTTTCATCAACATGAGCCATAAGCATATGCCTAGGTCTATTTCAAGAATAAAGAAAGCTCAGTTTCTAGCTATAGTCTCTTCTTAGCCCCTAGAGTCTAGGTGAATTACCTATCAGCAGTACTTGAAGGGAGAGGCTTCAATGACCAGACCTGCATGAATAATTGGGGAAATACATTCTGAGGTTCAGACGCTTTTTGTTTGGAGAACATAT
This sequence comes from Acomys russatus, assembly GCF_903995435.1. Taxonomy (NCBI): domain Eukaryota; kingdom Metazoa; phylum Chordata; class Mammalia; order Rodentia; family Muridae; genus Acomys; species Acomys russatus. The sequence goes on along the minus strand of NC_067137.1, from coordinate 61,055,493 downwards.
TTTGTCTTAAGCTAACTTTATTTTGGAAATATTATCATGAATAAAAAGTCTTATTTTAAAAAGAAATTTAATTTAATGCCATTTATAGAAAATGACACGACACTTTGCCAGAATAATTCCACTGGCCTTTTCTGAGAAATCTACATTCCACCCAAAGCATCTGTAGGCTACGGAATATTATCAGACAACTAATACATCCCAATCAGACTGAATTTATTTATAGACAACGTTCTTTTTGCAATGTTAGATGCCTCATTAACTTGATTCAGCTTGTGCATAGCAAAAATATTCCCTCCCTCTTCAGATTTTTTGATAGAGTGAATTATAATTTCTTGTCTCACTTATTATAAACCTTTGCTTTGAAGGACATTTAAGAAATGTATACTGCTGCTTATATGTAGCCTGGATTATTTTCCTCTATTAACTATATGTTTTATTTGGGGGTAAGTGAAATAGAATAGTGACCATTCTCACATTTTACTTTACATTTAAAATAAGTTTAATTTCCATAATTAAGAAAAATATAAAGTGACTCTGTATTTGAGTAGATTCCATTATTATGAAGCTTGTGGCATGTATGAAACCTTAAGCCTCTGGACCTTTAATAATTCTGTTTCCTTCCAAGATGTGTGCCATTGCAAGCAAAGCTGTGAAAATACTGTGAAAAATTAGGTCACACGACTCCCATACATGAGCCACATCTTCAAATTTTTAAATTTCCTTTTGGATATCACTTTATAACTTTGGATTGCATGCTCTTTTAATTTAGTTTTCACATCTACAAGTGTAAGTGGAAAAAGGATTTTCCTTTCCAAACCTTCCATTACAGCCATTTAAAGAATCTTTGCTTGGAATGCTGTCATCAAGGACTATGTCATTAACTGGAAACAATCTCCCCTTCTTCCCTTATGAAAAAGAAGTCCCAAATTTACATTATTCTAAAAATTCTAATTCTTAGAAGAAGCTGAAAATTCATACCGAAAAGTGTGACCAATGTTGAACACAAGTTATACTTTTCTTTTGTGGAGGAGAAAAAGATCACTGGCAAAGATACTTAAGACAAAAATGAAGCCTCTTGGGTTTAAAAAAAAAGTCTGCAAACGTGCCGCATGTTGAGTATAGTTACCATCCATGTTGCTGGCTTGGCTAGTGAGCTTGCTTCCAGGATATATATGTGAAAACTTCCTTGGAACCTCCCTTTTTTTTTTTTTTTTTTTTTTTTTTTTGGTCCAAGAGAGGCTTCAAGTTCACCTGATGATCAGGCTTTGAGGCTTCCAAGCACATATGGCATGCCTAAGTAAACCACCATCCTCAATTCTAATCACAGCCAAAGTCAGCTGTGGGAGGCTGTCTCCTTTGAATGGTTTATAATCAGCTTGAGACATGAAACTGACTCATTCTGGAAGTGTGGGGGCTGTTCTCTCACTTTCTCGGTGCAGGAATGCCACTATCAAGCAAGAATAAATGCTCTGACCCCACCACCACTTTTCCTTCCCTGATCGTTAACGTTTCATGGTATGTGGGCTCGTACTGTATGTTTTCTCAGCTTCAAAACACCTCCCCCACTATTTCGCCTTAGGCACCATGCCTTGTTGTACTGCTAAAATTGGACCTACATTCTTGTGATGTTTTCCTTCTATTATATTGTTCTATGGAATTGGCACCTTTACTATGGATAAATATAATACTTGAACTCATTAAAACTAATCCGTTCAATGCCATCTTTTGGGAGACTGCTTGTGAGCTCCCTTCAGGTTACTAAAGGGAGCTGTAAACTTGTCCTTTAAAGTACTATTATTAGGGAGTCACACTGAAATTACAGACCTTCTCCTCAAAGCTTCTAAACTTTAAGCTATAGTATTTGGTTTCTTTCTTTCAAGAGTGTTTGTGGTCTCCTAAATAATGGACACACACCTTCCAGAATTTTATACTTGAGTTGGTGTTCATCTCGGTTTTGAAAAAAAAATCTCCTTAAAAGATCTGCCCTGCATATATAGGGAGAGGAGGTCTCCCTCAATCACAGACATAGGGGAGGGGAGAAGGGGGGAAGTAGGAGGGAGGGAGGAATGGGAGGAAACAGGGGAAGGGCTAACAATCTAGATGTAATATGAATAAATTAATTAAAAAACTAAAAAACAAAAAACAAACAAACAAACAAAAAGATCTGCTCTGCCTAAGTTACTCTTGTTTTGTGCTTCCAATAATATTCCTAAGCAATTTCATAAAGTTAGGAAATATGATATGATAATATAAACTTGGAAATTGTACCAGCAAGCAATTGTAATGATTTTTTTTATGCCACAGGACAGGTCCCATATCTAAAGAGGCAAATTAAACTGCAGTTGTAAAATTTTTTACTTAATGCAGACACAGGCATAGAATGGCTCACTCTTAGCAAAATACAGCTCCCCAGAGCATCACCTCTGCATTAGTGCAGACAGGCCTCTGTTAGCTTCGCACTGATAGATTGACTGTCTGCTGGCTCTTAGTCTAGTAGAGCGAGACAGGCTTTCTCTCAATTCCAAGCTTTCCTTAGCCCCCGTGACTCTCACCCAGCCTAGTTTCATCGCCTTCTCTGGATAAACTGTTCTCTGCCGGCTTCTTGGTTTCTAAGCAGTGATTGAATTCTGACATTTCTGTTTCCCTTCAGGAGCCATCACTACACTCACCCCATTTTTGACAGTGTACTCACACTGCCTATGGAAATGATTACAAGTCTCCATCTGGAACCCATCATCTCAGTCACAGATCTACACGGTCACTTGAGGTATATATTACAGTGAGTTCCAGATTACACTTTTCACTGTAGTGCAAACACGGCTTCAGAAGTCAAGGTTTTGCACACATCTCCTTGATGATAATTGGAAATTAATAACAAGGAAGAAACAAAATGTTTTTTCAATTTAGGCAAAACAAAAAGTTAAACTATAGCTTCCAAATAGTACAATTGCCTTGCTGTGGCATTTAACAGAGTTGTATTGTAAAGACCAGTAATTTTAAAACACTGCTAAAAATCTCTTGACAATAGGCATATAACTAGGAACCTATTCAGTTTTGGTTATTATAAAATAAATACCATAGAAATGGAAAGAGAAAAATAGTAAAATGTAGACAATAAAAGAGAAAGATACTTTAAAATTTTTATTTTAGTGAAAATAAAATATTAAAAGCTTTGGCAAGAATTCTTTAAATACTAAAGCATTTCCTTTATTGAAAGTCACAGGAAAAAAATAAAACAGAATTCAAAGAATAGATGGCAAAAAAAGATGGAAATGAATTATGATATGGTGATATTTGGGGAACTACCTGAAGAAAAAAGTGACTATTATAGAAATCAGGCAAATTAAAAGGTGCTGTATCCTGTCATGATAGAATACCTAGGCCAAGACTGATCCACTCACAAAAGCCAAAAAGAAAAATGCAAAATGCTTTTATACATGTTATAACAATTTCTATGTCACCATAATCAATCTCTAAGAGAGGAGAAAGAAATAAGTGAGCTCATACTTAAACTGAAATTCTGTTTGGAAAAACTTTAGGCCACACTTGGAGGGAAGGTAAGTCAAATGCAGCCTAGAAGTCCAAAATAGAGACAGAGGTGGGAGTGTTCAGAGTGTCTGTGGTTGTCACTGTGAGGTTTTTATTTGTTTATTAGAAACTCATATTCCAGCCTAGTCTTGAATTTAAAGTGTAACCAAGGATGACATGAACTTTGGATCCTCGTGTCTACACTTCCTGGGTGCAAGTATTACAAGTTTATGCCATCATATCCAGTTTGTGCAGGTTAGGCAAACATTCTACTAAATGAAGTACATATGACTGGCTTCTTGTAAGGAAGAATAAACGAAAGGAGACCAGACACCCATGTGTATGACCAACATTCGAAGTTGTCTGTAGAGACTGGAATAAAAAGCAAAGAAAGCTGTGCACCAGACAACATCCAGCACTCATACAGAGCTTGAAGAAGTTCAGATTTCCACAAATCAGAGTGAAGGTTCCTCACTGCAGTCCCTGTACTGTCTGTGAACATGCCAAGTGGACAAACCCATGTCTGAAATGAAGACATTTTACATCTACCCTAGACCAAAGAATGCTGTCAGTTGACAAAACTGAATTACAAGTATCTTAATCACCTGTGTGAACAATTCCATCATATTTTAAAGGAAGGAGAAATTTTTTACCATAGGCAGCGTAAAATTTTTAATGCTCAGCGTTCAATCAAATACTAACTCTTCCAGAAATAAATGAGTCAGTCCAAATAGACTACAAATGACAACAGTAAAGAAAATAACACATCCTAAATGTTCAAAATTCCTTTTTAAAAGCTTTAAAAATAACTAAGACTGTAAAAAGTAGCATAACTATGTTGAGGAAAATGTAAACTATAAAGAAAAGTAGGGAAAGTTTAGGGAAATTATTAAATATGAAAGGATCAATTAGATTAAATTAATACTATGCTAGAGCCAATAGAAATAATATCAAAAAAAGGACAGAAGTACAAACTATCCAAACATCAGACTAGAAACAAAGAGGTCTAAAAAAAACAATAAGAAACAGAGCATCAATGATGTGTGTGGCAACAATAACTAATCAAACATGAGAACAAATGAAACTTAGGGGGAAAAAGAGTAGATACCTCAGTCAGAAATTGTGAATGGAACAAATATTAGACAGGTTTATTCCTTCCAGGAGTGACAAACATCCTCAGGGCCAGTCAGGAAAACAACCCACACAGGTGAAAGTACTATTTCAGAGCTTACAAGAGTACACATAATATAAAGAAAGGGTATTAAACTGTGCTGTGCTTTTAAAAGAGAGGGGAAATTCAAGCCAGATATAATTAAGATCAGTCTCTTATGTGCATAGGAAGAATTAGATTGAAAGTCTGTGAGTTGAAGCAGCATTGAACACAAGGTCTATTTGGTTTGTTTTATTCTATAAGTATTCCACATATTCAATTCTTTAAATCAAATTTTACAATAAGGGGGAAATCATTTAAAACAGTATAAACTAAAGCAAATAAAGAAAACTATATTCTCAATAAAGAATACAAACTATCATGATAGAGGAAAGGCAAAAATTAATATTATACAAATGACATTTGAACACAGTAATTCCCCTCAGTCCATGGAAGTGAAAGAACTGTTAACAAATCTTCAATTACTAGCAAGTTTTTTGTTTGGGAGGTATAGAGGATTGGGCAAATGAGATTTATTTCGAGCCTGGTTTTTCACTGTGGAGACAGAGCAATACAAATAGGACAAAACACAGAATGTTGGGATTGAGTTGAAAGTATAAATATAATGTCTCAATTTTTTACAGACATATCAAAGCTCAGTTTGAGGAAAGGATCTAGAAGTCATGACATATCAGAAAAGTACAAAATCAGTCTTAAAACATATTGTGATGAGTAGTAGTGCTTTAAACTATAATGGGGCTGCTAAGTGTGGTGGCACACAACTTTAATCTGGCATATCTTAGGGTGGGAAGATAGTTCTCTCTAAATTCAAGGCCAATATGAACTATACATTGAGATCCAGGACACCCTGAACTACAGAGTAAGACCTTGTCTCCAAAACAAAACAGAATAAAAAATATGATGGGAAAAAATTTTAAAGCACACAGAACCAGGGCAAAGGGGTATTCCTCTGAGCAACTTGAGTACCAAAAAGAGTGAGGTCATAGAAAAGCATGCTATATTAATGACTAAAATGTTCTGCATTCAGTAGCTATTACATATGATTTAATGAGTTTTACTAAATAACATGCTAAATGCTGAATTTTTAAAAGAAGAGATTAATATTTTTAACTAATTCTTAAATAAGCTAGAAAAAAATCTATGCTTGCCAAGCATGCACAATTGACTAGGTTCAAGCCACATAAGCATAAACTATGTCATATATATGTATGTGTACATATGGGTAGATATAGACACTAATACGTGGAAAGATGGGTGGTCAGAAGAGAGGGTAAAGGACAACACTGTTGTAGCTAAATATTTTGTTAATATATAATTGTCAAGAAAACTACGTATTTGAAACTGGTCATGATAATTAATACGTGCATTACTTCATGGTTGTGGTGTGTGAGTGGTGAGATCTACTCAGAGTACACTTAAAGTACACAGTATTAAGTCATTTACTGCAACCATCACACTGTGCATTAGTGCTCAAGAGCTTAACTCATCTCTTTAATGTATGTACCCTTCAGTCAGTGTCATCACATTCACTCTACCTCACAATCCTGGAAACTACCATTCTTCTCTTGGCACGAAGTTTTGCCTTTTCATCTTGCTAGTGAGATCATGTGGTGTTTGTCTTTATTAATTTGGCTTATTTCACAGTTTCCTATATGTTCATCCATGTTTTTGCAATGGCAGAATTGTCTTCCCTTTGTAAGATTATTACAGTTCCACTGGGTATGTTTTACAAGGTCTCTTTTTCTAGATTATTTCCATACCTTAGCCACAAATGGTACAGAGAACATGGACAGGCAAGAATTCCTTAACCATACTGATTTCAGTTCTTTATTATATATCTTGTAAAGGATTGCTAGGCTGTGTCCTACGTCTAGTTTTAGCATCTTTTATTTTCCTAGTCATGCGTAAGAGTTCTCTTTACTCCTTTTGTCAATACTCATGTTTGCCTTTCTTACTGTAGTAATTTTTATTTGAGTTTTATAGTGAATACGACTGAGCATATTTTCATATGCCTAGCCATTGTTTAGATGGCTTCTTAAGAACATTCATCCAGGTATTTTGTCTGGTTTTTAATTTTGTCACATTTGTGGGAGAGAGAGAGAGAGACCTTGATGGAGAAAGAGACTTTGCTGCTATCAGAGAGGGCATGAGTTTGGTTCACAGCAGTTCAAAACTATGTACAGTTCCAGTTCCAGGGGATCCAAGATCTTCCCTTGGCCTCTGAAGTCACCAGGCACTCTTGTGATGTGCTTACATACACACAGGAAAAACACATGAATTTAAAGAATAATAAATATTTTTAAAATACTCACTACTTTTGAGATTTAGCTCAAATCTGAACATGCACACTTGTACATGTTTTGCTATTGAGTTATGTAAGCTGCTTCATTAGTACGGATATTAATCCCTTATTCAATGTATAGTTTGCAAATGCTTATTTTCTTTATTTATGTTGCATTTTCATTATGTTGTTTCTTTTCCCTTTCTTTTATAGAAGATTTTGTCTCATATGTTTCTATTTGTCAAATTTTTTCTTGCTTGTGCTTTTGGGGGTTATAGAAAAAAAATACCACTAAGAAAAATGTCAAGATTTCTCTTCATTTTATTCCAAATGTCAAATGTTTATAGATTTTACATGTAAGTTTATAACACAGTTTGTGCTCTTTTGTGTGTAATATGAAATCATGGCCCAATTAACTCTCTTGAATGTGAATATATTGTTTTCCTTGCACCTTTTGGTTTGTTGTTGGCTTTTTTTATTTTTATTTTTGAGATATTTTTGAGGTAAGGTGTTTCTACATAGTCCTGGTTTATCTGGAACTCACTATGTAAACCCCCTTGGCCTCACACTCAGAGACCCATGGAATTCTGCTGTCCTAGTTCTGAGATTAAAAGCATGCGTTACCATGCCCACCTTTCCCAGTAATATTTTTAATTTCTTTTTAATTATTTTTCTTTTTTATTTATTTATTTTTCTTTTTTATTATGTTTCTTTTTTAACATATACATAACATATATTACGCATGGGTAAAATAGACTATATACAGCAGGAAGAACCCTGAAACAACCAGGAATTATATAAATGTTACATTCATAGTCATTTGACTATTTGTATTTGGCAGACCTGAAGTAAACATCTTTCCTATCTTGTTGGGTCTGAATTTCTGAATGGAGATTAATATCTATCATATCTCATCTCTATTAACTCAAAACACCTATCTTGATCTAAAAACATCTTAATTCCTAACCTGCTAATCTTAATTGACAGACTAAAGTATGTGATCTTCAAACCCATCAGAGACTTGAGAAGGGATCAAACTTAAATACTTGAGTGAACCCAGAGTGAAGGTTAGCAGCCTCCAAAATGAAAAAATGACTGAGACAGGTTACTGCCTGAGCAGTCACCCAACACTATAATGTTGGAGCATCATCTTCAGCCTTCTGGCCCAATATCTCTGACAGATATATTTGCGAGGCAGGAACTATTAAGGACATGCTTAACCTGTCTTGGCAGGGTTTGGCCATCTACTCTCCCTGCATTTAAACTTGCCCATTTTTAGGCAGAATTCTGTCTGGGGCATAAATGAGGGCATTTTGCGCAGTGGCTGGTTTGACACATTTGAAGCCATCTCCAGTAATATTTTTAATAAGCCATGCTTTTCTTGTGTGCATACTTGACATCTTCATCAAGCACTAATTGACAATAAATTTAAGGGTTTGTTTAGCATCTCTATTATATTTCATAGGTCTTTCCTTATGGAATACCATACTGTTCTAATTGTTTTAATTTACAATATAGTTTGAAATTGGGAAGCATAATGCCTCTGACATTATTTTTCTTTATTACAATTACTTCAGTAGAACAACAAGTACCTATTGATTGGTGAAAGAAATAGAACTGGGCTCTCCCAAGATGATACCCTTACTGACAGTCCAATACAGAGTTATCAGACCTGGAACCATATATACACACAAAAAAGTAGATTCAGCATTGTGTGTGTGTGTGTGTATACATACACATACAAATATGTGTAACAAATATAATAAAAGAAAAAGAGACTAACAACTTAGAAGATGTGGGAAAAGTTTAAGGGAGGGTATCTGGGCAATACTTGAGTGAATAAAGGTAGGGAGAAGTAATATAATTCTATTCCAAAAACATTTCCAAATGAAAAAAATTATTTTCTTTACCTTTATTTATACCATGCAAGTTTTATGTCTTTTGTTTTCTATTTCTGTAAAAAAAATATTGAAAATACAAAGATTACATAGCATATATAATGGATTTGTATAGCATATTTTTTAAATATTAATTCTTTCAACTCATGGTTAGTGGGCTCTATTGGTCTTCTTGTGAAGATCCTGTCACCTCCTTGTCCTTTTCTCCTTCCCCCACTTTTCCACATTGCCCAATGTTTGACTGTGAGTCTGTTTTGAGGTTCAGCTCAGTGGAGCCTCTAAAAGGACAACTGTGCTAGGCTTCTGTCTGCAAGCATACCAGAATATTGTTAATAATGTCAAGGGTTGGTCCTCCCTATCGGGTGGGTCTCAGGTTGCGCCAAGCATTGGTTAGATCTTCCCCGAATATAAACAATTTTATATATTATTATACAAAGTTTTATATCCAGACAGATACAAATCTGTGTGGGGGTTTGAGTTGATTAAAATCAGAACAAAATATTTAAAATTGGTAGTGAGGAGTGGTGGAGAGAGGCTTCCCAGAACTAAAACAGCTGCCCATAGACACAAACCTGTGGACGGCACACTTCAATTGCTCAGGGTATTTCTCTGAGAACTGTAAGTTTAAGTTATGGGAAATGGTTCAGTGACAAGTAAATGTCAAATAATTGTAAGGTATAAAGCATTCCAGGGACAAGAGTGGAGAAGCCAGAAAATATGTACAGTACCAGGCATCATTCAAAAGGAAACCTGTTCATGTGACTTATTTTTGTGTCTTTGGAACTAGAGATTCACTAGAAACAGAAATTACAAATGTTAGCTTACCTGGTAGGATGTGGATATCAGATACAACATGGTGTTTAGTTTCTATCTGAATAGTTCTTTTTTAAAATCTTTTAGATTCAATGAAAATATGTAACTGCTATAGAAGTAATTGGCAAATAAATAAGAAACACTCCTAGTATGATAAGACTTGTCACAACTAATTGGTCTATTAATGTTTTATGAGTTGACATCTCTATTTCCTTTGTGGTTTTTCATGACCCTGTTGGTCAGGTATGTTGATCCATGTAACCTGGCAGCACATTATTTTACCTTTGATATGCAGCCCTCTCTGGAGTCTTCTTATACACTCTTTCTCCTAGTGCTTTTCTAAGGAGCCCTGGTTCATTCCTCTGGAAATGGCTCTAGAAACCAATATGTAAGTGCTAGGCAAGAGCCTGGTGATATGAGTATTCTCAGTCTTATCAACCAACAGAGTAAAGAAAAATATGTGTATAGTAACATCTATATTTTTCTGGGAATATCCATTTGAATCTAAAAACGAGCTGATAGTGATTGCTTTGACTTTGACACCAAATGGATCACATTTACTCTTTCTTTCATGTTTGTATCTTCTAGCTTCCACAAGGAGAAACTCCAAGGTCCACACTCACCATTTATTTACTTAAATGACCAGTTCTAGTAAGTAAAAGTATGTGGATGTTTTAGAATTGTTAACGCCCACCACTTTGGGAAACAAAAACTAACCAAAGTACATTGCTTATGTGTTCCTTTGCTTTTAATCTATTGCCTCTACTATTTAAAATATTTTCTTATGCCAAAATCTTTTCTTCCTGTCTTTATAGTGAGGTTGTTGGGCTCATGTTGTACATATTCTTTTCTCCCACTTGGTATGTCATTGGCAAATTGTCAATATTCCACATGAAGTGTCTTATTTACATCTACTAAGATGACTCTGTCCTGTAAAGTTCTATTACTCCTGAAAAAATTGTACTGTCTCTGTTCTCTGTTACTTTAGTAATATGCATAATAGTTTCATCATTGCTAAAAGAAGTCCTGAAGGCTGGACATAGCAGCACATACGTGTGAGCTCAACTCTTGGAAGGTAGAGGCAAGATCAGGAGTTAAGGGCCATTCTCAGCTGTATAATGATGTCTAGTTTAGCTATAGCTACAAGAACCCTTGTCTCAAAAAAAGGGGTCATGTCTTAATTTTTCTGATAAAAGGCATTACTTTTACCATACTTTTGAAATTATAACATAATTAAATAACTCCTTTCCCTTTTCTCACTCCAAAGACCCAAGGAAATTTCCCTTTTCTGTATTAGCATGTAAATTGATGTAGTCCTGGTTTAGGTCTTGTTTAGATAGCCATATTGATGAAATTTCATGGATATAGCTTCTTTGACAGATATTTTTGGTCATCAATTTAGGTACATCTTAAATTATCTAAAACTGAAGCAGCTGGATACACTTGTGTAGGGTTTTTTGGTTACTTGCTTTTTTTTATTTTTGTGGTGTATGTGTGTGTGTGTTTAGTGTGGTTTTAATTTTTTAAAATATTAATTTGTTCACTTTATATCTGGATTGTAACTAGCTCCCTCTTCTCCTCCTGGTTCCACCCTCCCTCCCTCATACCCTCTCCCTCCCTCCCCTTGTCCTCAGAAAGGGGAGCCCTCCTCCCCTAACGTCTGAACTCAGCCTATCAAGTCTCATCTGGAGTGCCTGTATCCACTTTCTCTGTGACACAGCAAGGCAGCCCCACCAGGGGAAAGTGATTTATCTCTAGTGGCCAGAGTCCATGTCAGAAGTAGTTCCTACTCCTCATATTATGGGACCCACAAGGACACTGTGCTGCCTATCGACTACATCTGAGAAGAGGTTCTACATCCACCATGCCCGGTCCTTGGTTGGTGCATCAGTCTCTGCAGCACTCCCTTCCTCCACCTAAATTTGTTGGCTCCATTGATCTCCTTGTGGAGGTCCTGTCCACTCCAGGTTCTTTTATTTGCCAACTCTTCCATAAGATTACAAGTACTCCACCAGGAAGTTTGGCCCACATGTCTCAGCATCTCCTTGGATCCCCTGCTGTGTGGAGTCTTTCAGAGGACCTCTATGGTAGCTCATTTCCTGTTCCTTCTTCTCTTCAACTCCTTCCTGTGTCTTTTCTATTTGTTATTCTGAATGGGAATTAAGCATTCTCCCTCAGGTTCTCTTTGTTATTTAGTTTCTTTAGGTATGTGTATCGTGCTGTGATTATCCTGTATTATGTGGCTAATATCTACTTATAAGTGAGCATATACCATGCATGTCTTTCTGGGTCTGGGTTGCCTCAATCAACATGATCATTTCTAGTTCCATCCATTTGATGCAAGTTTCAAGATTTCCTTGTTTTTAATGGCTGGGTAGTATTCCATTGTGTAAACTGTGGTACATTTACACAATGTGTAGGAGTTTGGAGGGGTAGGGGCTAGATTATTTGAGGTTGAAGACCCACCTTAAATCTTGGCCACACCTAGTGGCAGCCCACATAAAAAGACCCAAAAGAAGAGTCCTTTTGCTCACTGCCTGCTTGCTTTCATTTTCACTGGCAAATAAATCATGTGTTTCTGAACCGTTCCTTTTCTGATGTTAAAAGCTATTTCTTCAGGATTCAATGTAGAGTGAAAACAGGCAGCTTCCTAGGACCTCCCTGGGACTACAGGTCCAGATCTGGAGTACAGAGACACCCAGTCTTATGGAGTAAACAACTAGAAGATCCACAGCCTTTCCATCAGGAGGCAGCCATGCATATACTCTCATTCAATCAATTCTAGTCCTTTAGAGAACCCTTGCTAGTACAGATAGATGCCTAGCAGACAACAGTGAGGTGAATTTTATTTCTTTGATACATTGAGGCAACCTGTGTTTTTATTAGAGCATGGAGTCCATAATAATTTAAAGTTATTATTGAAAGGTGTGTGTTGATTCCAGTTGTTGTATTGTTTACTTTTGTTGCTGTTGATTATAATATCAATGATACTTTGTGTTGCAGTAATTACGGCTTCATTCTTGTCTTTCAAGGATCTGCTCATTTGTATTTTCAGCCTGAAATATTGCTTCCAGTACGGTAGTTGTTTTGTTTGTTTAATTGATTTGTTGGTTGGCTAAGGTTTGATCATTTGGATATACATGTTTTAGGCTGCTTGAATTATGAAAGTTTGTCTCTCTCTGGGAACTACCCTGGATAGAATTGTTCACTAGATTAGTCTAGGTCGGCCATCCTGCTGCTTTAGGTCTTGGAATGCATTGCTCCAGAAGCATAAGCCAGATTCTTCTGGCTTATGAATTTATTTTCCATTGAGAAATCAACTCTCTTCAAGTTTTCAATACTCTTTGTTCCATATATGTAATGTTTTTATTATTATATGTTATGGGGAGTTTCTTTTCTGGTCTTGTCTTGTTGGGTTTCTGAGAGCTTCATGTATTTGTATGGTTATGTCTTTTCTTAGTTTGAGGAAATTTTTTTTCTATGACCTTGTTAAAGATTTGGTCTACGTCATTGTCCTGGGATTCTTCTCCATCTATTTCTACTATCTGAAAATTTTGTCTTTTCAGTGTATCTCACATTTCCTGTATATTCCTTTCCTGTATTTTTTAAAACTTGTTTATATTCTTTGCTTATTTTATATAAATTCTCTGCTTTGTTTTCCAGTCTTTACAGTCTATCTTACACTGGATTTATTCTACTTGTCAGACTTTTCCTTATCCTTTTCTGTTAGGTTATTGCCTGATTCAGTCCTATCTCCATTTTGGGTATCATCCAGTTTAATATTTCATTCTATTCAAATTTTATTGAATTCTAGATTGGCATTATCACGTCCATCAGCCTTGTGTTTGAGGTTTCTGGGAGGCATCACTTGGTAATTTATTATCTTTAACTTCACTGAGTTATTTCATTGTATCTCTTTTTTTAAAAACAGTTATTGAAAACCATTTTCCAGTTATTGAAAACCATTTATTTATTCATTATGTATAAAACATCCTGCCTGCATGTGGGCCTGTCCACCAGGGGGCTATGAGCCACCATGCAGTTGCTGGGAATTGAACTCAGGACCTCTGGAAGAGTAGCCAGTGCTCTTAACATCTGAGCCATCTCTCCAGCCCCCTCATTGTATCTCTTTTAAACTCCTGGAACTCTTTGGTGAAATACGTGCTTGCTTTTTTAATTTTTCTGTCCTGTAGTTCATCTAGGTAACTGGGGAACATTTCTACATGATTAATGCATTGTGTATATATATATACAATGAGATCTGGGCATGTGGACTTTTTTCATTAGTTCTGTGTCTGACACTTAGAGAGAAGGTTGAACAGAACAAAGTTTGTGTAATTTGTTTAGACCCTATGAGTTGAATGTGGCTTAGAAGAAAAAAAGTCCAAGTGCACAGATGTCTGGGCTAGTGTACAGGATGTGATAGCTGGTCTAATCCTGGAATTTGGAGATAGATCTGGAGGCTAGGTATGGTGCATGGAGAGAGGACCAGGCAGACTTCTCCAGCTAGACTCTGGCAAAGAATTTACAATAATTGGCTGGGCAGATAGATAAGTTCTTCATGTGATGTGGAAGGGACCTGTAAGCTTGGAACAGGCAAGCACTTTTCTGATGGAAGCCTAGAGGTTGTGGGCAGTGCCAACAAAGGTGGTCAGATTAAGCCAGAGCATAAGATATGGGACTATAGGTAGATTCAGGGCTTGGATGTGGGTACTTAGAAGGGAAGATTTGTCACACTTAGCAGGCTGTACCCTGGTAAAGGATCACATTCCCTTTTGCTAACTAGATCCATAAAGTCTTGCTAAGAGTGAATTTTACATATATAATATTTCAACATTTTCACCCATGTCTTAAAAGCATAAACCATTTTTCTTCAGTGCTTATAATTCTTCTTCTAAAATATTGTATGAATTTTTGCATAAGAAAACTATAAATGTTTGTGTCCAAAATAAAATTAAAATTTACAGATTTTATTTTCTTCAATTTTTAATACATTGTTTCCAATAGCAAACAAGGTCAAACTTATTTTAATAACTGTAATTTTGTAAATTCCATAAAAACTAAAATCTCCTTTTACTTAATGCAATGAATGAATGATAGTGACATGCATAATGCATTTTCCACAAATGAAAGCAAATGTAAGTTCATATTTCTGTATTCAAGAGAAATATGAACTAACTCAATAAAGATGAGCAATATTAACCTTAAGGAGTTAATCATGAGACTGAATGAGGGAAGATAGTATAATTACCAGTATATGAAAGTAGTCATTAAGGTGAACCAAGCCATATAATATAGTTTGCAGTTTAATGTAAACAAAAGGCAAAGTTCCCATAGCAACACAAACTTTTTTCAAATGTATATGTAGTATATTTTGGGTTACTACTTAATGTTATAAATTTATAGTTTCCAATGCACACATACAATTAGAGCATAACAACCTGATCCTGAAAACAATACAATTTATGCATTAAAGTCATATGCATTTTGAGTTTAAGGCTTCTTACTTCATTTTCTAGATAGCTGACATGCCCTCAAACTGTGCTGGTTTTTCAAGACATTGTCATGAAATCACATTCGTTCTATTTCCAGAGCTGTTTGTAATCATTCTTGCTGCTTTAGATGTAAAAATAAGCTTCTATGTTTTTGGATGCTTGTATGGTCTGTCGAGTTCAATTTTAAGAATGTTGAGCATTAAGCCTAGTGATGTTGAAATATAAGGTTATATAAAGCTTAGAGAACTGAGGATGGAGCCTAGTGTTACAGTACTTTCCTTAGTTTGTAAATCAACCTAGGTTCCATCCCAAGCACTCCAATAGATCAAGTAACATCAATCCTGGAATATAAAGCATCTAACTCTAAGTTATTTATTCACATAATGAGTAAAATAGCAAATATAAAAAATGATACTTTTTACTCAACATGCACAATTACATTGCTATTATTTCTGTAAGGATTTTTTTTCTATAATTCTAACACAAATCAAATGCTCCATTTGAATTTAAATCATTGTCATTGTTATTTTTATGTGTATGTGTGTTTGTCTTTACATATATGTGTGTCTGTATAGGCATACATATATAGGTACATAAATGCATATATATACACATATATATATATAAACCATCCACTTGCTTGGTGACACCTAAGGCCTAGAAGGCAATGGATGCCTTGGGGTTGGAATTAGAGACAATTGTGAGCTACCATGAAGAAGCTGAGAACAAACTCAGGTCCTCTGCAAGAACAGCAACTGCTCTTAACCACTTTCCAAACCCTTAAACTAAGTCTCTACCCTGAATTTCTTCCCTGGAGAGCAAATGGGACTGCTTAAACACATATTTACTAAATTATTTCTAATGGCTTGTATTGTAATATTTGTGAGATTTTCATGAATGTGCTAAGTAGTTGATAAGGACAATTACTTGTACTTTGCATATGGAACAAGAAGTAAACATACAAAGAGTACAACAGTGACAATTATCAATGTCATTGGATATCAGCCTAGCATTGTTCATAGCAGATGGCAATAGAATACATATTTTAGTTCATATTTATGTGTTATTTATCTAGATGGAAACTCAAGCATTTTTGTTAATAATCAATAACTAGATCCTTAGCATATTCTGTAATATCCATTTTATAGAAAAAAAATATTTTGTTTCATAGATTTAAAGTATTGAAAGAAGATTCTGTTCACTACAAAACACCATTTAAATATGTTTTACTTGTGCTCATCTGTCTTTCCTTAATTTTAATGCCCTCAAATTTTTATTTAGCTCCTTTGAAACTATATTATAATGTAGTTGAGGTCTTAATCCTTAAGTAAAGGTTGGTTTTGAGATCTCAAAATTAGAACATTTTGGAATTTAACGTAACTGGAGGTTATGACTGAGCATTTGATACATGGGAGAAAGTATTCTCTTATAATTTGAAGCTTTCAAGAGCAGATATACACCAATCTGTAGTTAAAATGTGTCTAACAAATTGTAAACATCAAAATATCTAAAAATTAGAATGAGAATTAAAAATACTACTTCAATTTAATTTGAACAAAATAATTAATATTTATAATGGCATAATTAATGTGTAGGTGCATTCCTAGCACCCACAGAAATGTCACTGTGGTATGAATATAAATAGTTTTGTTAACGTTGATATGAGAATACATGTTTAGATATGTAAGTTTCAAAGGAAAATTGTCCATTTACAGGGGAAAATCATCCCTTTTAAAGACAAAGATAAATATTCAAATTTTCCTCCTTGAGGGTAATATTTCTGGTCTAAGTCAACATACTTTATCATTTTTAAACTTTTCTCATCATATTTTTGACAGCAGGTTTTCTAATTTTGACAGCTTTTTAGAAGTAATTTTAACAGCCGAGTGATTTCTCTTCTTAGCAAAGTCAGATTATGTGAAATGTCAATGCAAAACTATACACTTTGACACATAATCATTTTAGTTGAATTTACTTATTAATTTTGCTTGCTATTACTAATAAAATGTAAGTGCTTAGCTAATTGTATTTCTTTTTTAAATGCTTTAATGGTATTTAAAGGGGTATACTTTTTCTACAAAGCTTCTGCTTGCATCATAATTACTCCCATACCTAATCAAAGAGGAGAGAGTATTGTATGGCTTGGTAGACACCAGGCATTTGAGAGATGTACTGTTGTTGAAACTGTAAATTGAATGTGCCAGTCTTCCTTATCCTTAACTATGAGGGAGGCAGCACTAATCCCCTAGAGGAAAACAACTTTCTTGTCTTGACTGAAAATCCAAAGCCATTAAAAACAAAAACAAAAAAACATTTTCTTTGACTGATATATCAATAACTTCAACCATATCTTCTATACTTGAGATTCTCTCTTCAATCCCTTGGATTCTCTTGGTGTTGCTTTTGTCTGCAGTTCCTGTTCTCTTCCTTAGGTTTTCCAACTACAGGATCACCTTTCTTTGTTGATTCTAATTCCCTTTTTAGGTGTTGAATGGCTTCATTAATTTCTTTTTCCCATTTGATTTAATTTTCCTGTAATTCTTTATAAGATTTATTCAATTCTTTCATTTGTTTGAATGTTTTTCTGTATTTCTTTGAGTGATTTGTTTTCCTTCTTCATGGTTTCTATCATTTTCATCAGCTCAGATTTTAAATTGTTTTCTTGTGCTTCGTGGGTGTTCATATCTCCAGGGCTTGTTATGGTAGGATCATTGGCTTCCATTGGTGTCATATGGCTCTGAGTTTTGTTCCTTGTCTCCTTGCACTGGCCTCTAGCTATGTGGTTGTCTCCTCTGTTAGGTGACTTGGAGGTTCCTCCAATGTGGCCACTGTCTGTGTGTGTCTTACATGAACAAGGTAGGTCTGGAGCTCCAGAGAGAGTTTCAGGCCGTAGGCTATTTGCTAGAACTTTCGTGAAGCCTTCTCAGGATGGTGGGCAATGTGTGTTGGAGCCTGCACCCGGCTCAGTTCTACTGGGTTCCCTGTCTGTGTCCCAGTTGGGTCAAGCATGAGAGGAACAGTCTGAGAGAACTTCAAGCTGAGAGCCAAGAGCTGCTTGGGTGCCCCTCAGATTGAAAAGCTTCTGTAAGGCAAAAGACACTGTCAACAGAACAAAACAACAGCCTACTTGTTGGGAAGAGATCTTCACCAAGCCTACATCCAACAAAGTTCTAATATTCAAAATATATAAAGAACTCAAGAAATTAAACACCACTAAACCAAATAACCAAATTAAAAATGGGCTACAGATCTAAACAGAGAAATCTTAACAGAGGAATATTGAATGGCTGAGAAACACTTAAGAAATCCTCAACATCCTTAGTCATCAGGGAAATGCAAATCAACATGACTTTGAGATTCCATCTTACACCTATCCAAATGGTCAAAAACTCAAAGATCAAAGGATTAAAGATCAAAAATTATCAAAAACTCAAGTGACAGCCCATGATGGAGAGGATGTGGAGAAAGCAGAACAGTCCTCCACTGCTGGTGGGAGTGCAGACTTATACAACTACTGTGGAAATCAAAAAACTGAGAAAAGTGCTACCTCAAGACCCAGCTATTCCACTCCTAGGCATACTCCCAAAAGTTGCTCTACCATACAAAGACATTTGCTCAACTATGTTTATAGCAGCCTTATTTGTAATAGCCAGAATCTGGAAACAACCTAGATGTTCCTCAACCAAAGAATGGATAAAGAAACTATAGTACATGTGCACGATGGAATACTATTCAGCCTTTAAAAACAAGGGAATCATGAAATTTGCAAGCAAATGGATGGAACTAGAAATGATCATCCTGAGAGAGGTAACCTAGACCCAGAAAGACACACATGGTATACACTCACTTATAAGTGGATATTAGCCCAACATAGATGTCCTCTGAGAGATTCCACCCAGTAGGTGATCGGGACAGATACTAGGACATGTAGCCAGACTCTGGGTAAAGAGCTCTGAATTGTATGGAAGAGCTGGAAAATGGAAAAGGGGGGAGGGGAATTATCAGGAGCTCCACAAGGAGACATTCAAGGCTCGCAGATCTGGAGCCAGGGAGACCGCACAAACTGATGCAATTGCAAGCATACTGCAAGCAGAAGACCTAGAACCCTCCTCATATACAACCAGTTGACAGCTCATTCTCCACATAGCCGGGGGAGGGAGTGAGGAACTGCTTCTGACAGGAACTCTGGTGTCTGTGATTTGATCATTGCCCCTTCGTGGAAAGGACCTATGGGAGCACGCAAGTTATCCACATGAGACCTGATAGGCTGTGGTCAGATGGTGGGGGAGGAGGACCCCATCTGTCAGAGGTCTAGAGTAGAGGAATAGAACTTAAAAGAGAAGGAGGGTGGGAACAGGAAGATAAGAGTGAGGAGATTGCAATCCAGATGTACTGTGAATAAATTATAATAATAAAAAAAATAAAACTAGAGGGTTTCTTGGCTAAATTAACACATCTAAATTCCTCAATCCTTTATTTCATGGTTTTGGGAAGTGTGGTACTATCTGTTAAATATAAAGAGGTTATCAATTCAAAAACCATCTTAAAATATTCTCTTTTGTCACCCACATCCTGCTCACTTCATCTTGAGATTAGAAAGTGAGATCTTCCATAGAATGATATAGATAATGTTAAAAGGTTAAAATAAATGACAGGCTTACACAGAAATGCTTGCATTGTTGCTCTATATTGATTCTGGCAACTAGTAACCTCAAAGCATGTGTTCCACTCTTGAGCTGTTTCTTCAGAACCAATGAGTTTGTTTTAGTCAGTGATGTTCCACTAAGAATGAAATACCATTTGGCCACTATTCTAAGTAAAATAAAAATATTATCTAATTTATGTCAAAAATATATCCTAATAGTTTTAATGAGTCTGACGAAATGTCTCCCTAGGTAAAGATATCTGCGCCCAAAACTGATGACCTTATTTTGATCACTAAAGTCTACATGTTGAAAAAATAGAAGTTCTGCATAATTCTTCTACTTCCACATGAGCACTGTGGTATGCACACAGTGACTCACACACACTAGCAAACATAAGCAATAAAATTAGTAAAATGCAAAAAGTCATTGTTTTTATTACATTCCTTCATGAATATATGTTCTAAACTGTCCTGTTGATTTAAGAAAGGGTCTAATTCAGTCTTGTTTTTAGGGACAGGATATGACACAGCTCTATAATTCATGTTGTATTTTTAAATACATTTAAATTTAAATTAAAATATAATTACATAACTTCTTCCTTTTTCTTTCCTTGCTCCGGGCCATTTGGTGCCACTTCCCTCCAACCACTGCTATGTCCTTCCTCTTGAATTGATAGCCTTTTTTTTTTTTGTTGGATGTTATTTTGACAGATCTCTCTGTCTCTCTGTCTCTGTCTCTGTCTCTGTCTCTGTCTCTGTCTCTCTCTCTCTCTCTCTCTCTCTCTCTGTGTGTGTGTGTGTGTGTGCGTGTGCGTTTGTGTGTGTGTGTTTGTGTGTTTGCGTACAAATATGTAAATACAACCTGCTGAGTTGGTTTTGTATATACATTTTCAGAGATGAACACTTCTTGTTGGTTAACCAATTAGAGAGCTCACTCCTCAGAGAAGCTAATTTTCCCTTTCTCAGTAACTCTTATTTGCCTATGAGTTCTTTTCCTAGGGATGGGACCCATTAGATTTTTCTCCTTCTGCAATAGCAATCTTACTCACATTGTCATTGTTCACATCTTGCTTATACAGTCATTTCTAGGAGAGAAAGTCTCACTTTGGACCTTAAATTCTTTCTACCCCCTCGTCTGGGATGTTCTCTGAGCCATAGATACAGAAGTTGCATTGCACATGTATCCATTGTGCTGGGGTCTCCGAAATCATTTGATCTCTTTACTGTGTCAGAACCAGTTTTGATTCTCAGTAATGGTTTCTATTTGATGTAAGAAGAAGAAGAAGAAGAAGAAGAAGAAGAAGAAGAAGAAGAAGAAGAAGAAGAAGAAGAAGAAGAAGAAGAAGAAGCTTATTTTATGAGGGTGATAAATACACTTCTCTGTGAATATAAGGATAAGAAATTTACCAACACTAGTTAGGAAGTATGCTGGTCTAGAAGAGTGGTCATAGAAGAGTCTCCTCTAAGGTCTATGACCTCATTAACCTCCAACAGTAGTTATCATGAGGCTTGACATCCATCCTGCTGAGTGGTCCCCAAATATACTAGATAGCTTCTGGATAGCACCAGTATGTGAGTGCCCCTTATTGTACTTCACAGATACTGTGCTATACTAGTCATTGTTGTGAGTCATAGGTATAGTGTCACAGCAGTGTAGGTGTTCATTGTTCCCCTCCCTTGCCATCTTGCATCATGCTTTCTAATAACATGAGAAAATGGGCCAGGAAAGGAAACTTTAAGATGAGACCTAGCTTAAATAATCAGAGTCCTGTGTCCCAAATGTGCAGTGTCTATACCAATAAGGACCATACCTCAACTTGTAATATCCAACCTAGGACAGCAGGAATGACATGACCAATAATCCTGAAGTGCATAGTTGCAAAAAAATCTTCAATATAGTGCTAGATAACAAAATACAGGCACATATGAAGACCACCCACCAAATTCAGTGTGTCTCAATCCTGAAAATACAGAGATAGTTCAACACTCATAAATAAATTAATATGATAATTAGTACAAATGCACTTAAGGACAGAAGTCACACAACTATCTCAATAGATGCCAAAAAGATCTTTGGTAGAATATAACACATTTTTATGATAAGACTCTTAGAAAGGATAGCTGGAGGGATTACCTTTCAATTAAATAAAGGCTGTATGTGACAAACTCAGAGTGAATGTTATCCTAAATGGAGAAAACTAGAAACAATATTATTAAAATTAGGGGAAAGACAGCGATTCCACTAGTCACACATTTTTTATTTCATTCTTTAAATTTTAATTTATTTTTTAAATTTATTCACTTTATATCCCAATTGTAGCCCCCTCATTTCCTTCTGATCCCACCCTCCCTCCTTCTTCTCCCCTAGTCCCCTCCCCTAGTCCTCCGATAGGGGGAGCCCTTCTCCCATTCCAATTGATGACAGGCTATCACATTTAATCAGGACTGCCTGCATCCTCTTCCTCTATAGGATGGTAATGCACCCTGCCAAGGGGCAGTGATCAAAGGGCATGCAACAGAATCTTGGCAGGGGCAGCCTCTGCTTCCCTTAATAGGGGACCCATATGAAGACTGAGCTCCTTATCAGATACATATGAGTGGGGGTCCTAGGTCCTCTCCATGCATGGTCCTTGTTTGGTATATCAGTCTCTGCTGCCTCCCCCCTGGATCTATATTTATAGTGTTTGAAACAATAGCTAGAGAAATAAGGCATGACAAGAAAAATCACAGGTATAAAAATAGACAAAGAAATAAAATTATCCCCAGTCACAGATAATATTATATTATACATAAGATATCCCTAAAATTTGATGATAAAATTTCTAAAAACAATGAATTTTAGCAAAGTGGCAGGATACAAAATCCATTTATAAACATCAATAGCCTTTCTGTATACTACCAGCAAACACACCAAGTAAGAGAGCATGGACACACTCTCATTTACAATGTCATCAAAGACAATAAGCCTAACCAAGGAGGAAACAGACATCTATTATGATTTGTTCCTTTGACAACATTCTACATTTTCTGACTATTCATTTCCTGTGTTTTTATTTTTTGTCTCTTTTTTCCTTTTTCTTATTTCATGTAGGTCGTGTATCTTCAAGTCCTGGTAGTCTAGCTTCCACTGGATTTGTTCTGCTTGTAAGGCTTTTCCATGAGTGCAGTAATTGGAATATTGAGTTTTATAATTCCTCATTCATTTCAGCTTGTGTTCTCATCACTATTTCTCTTTATTGAACTTGGTTTTCAAATCCTCAGTTATCTTCACAATTTCATTCAGCCATGTATTTGTGAGGTTTCTTTATTTTGGACACCATTCAAGTGCTACTGTTATATACTGTTATCCTCCTGGAGTTAAATGAAGAGCAATCAAATTTTATTAAAGAATTCAAGTAATTTAAAGAAGACACTTCATTAAACACCTGTTCTCCAATTGGTGTGTTGTTGCTCGTAACATAACTGACACATTTGCTGGGATAACCTGTTTATAGCTATGCCTCATACACACTATTTTTAGGTATTTTAATATATTCTCTCTTCTATCAGTAATTTTGGGGGAAAATAAACACAATCAGAAAACAGATCCTATTCATGAATGAGATGTGACATTCCATATGAAAGAGAAGGTGGCCACCCTGTGATTAACCCCAAAATTGTCTACTCTTTGGTGATTTGAATCTTTGATTATTATCTTTTAACCCATCACAAGAAGCATGTAATTGCCCATGGTAGCAAAGAGACATGTCATTCCATAATACATAGGGAAGAGTAGCCATATTTATAATGTTTTGACAAATAGTTCATCTGCACACAGATCAAATTTGGGTGCATGCCTTATCATCATCAGTCTTAGAGAACGTACTCTCCAGGTCCTCTCTGGTTCAGGTAGTCTCTGTTAGAGTAGTAATTTTGAAGCATTTCTTTCATGTAAAATACAAACAAATATCTCTTTACCTCAGTAGGATGCCAGTGACAGATGAATGAAAGAGTTCCACTTAAGTCTAGCCTAGTGAGTTAGTGAGTTCATTAAGAAAGCACAGGTGAGGAGTAACTTACCCCTGAGTCCAAGACAGCTGCATCACCAAAACAACGCCTTGAGCAGGTTCCCTTCCCAACCTGCAATCAATCCCAGTGAAAAGTCTCCTCTACCATCACTTATTTGTTACATTTGTGGTGCAGCCTTATAAGTCTTTCACTGAGTTCCCCATGCCTTGTAAGTTTCAGGAGATTTCTGAGCTTTCGTTGATGTAAAATTGAAATGATGATGTGTTGGAGAGATATAAGGAAGGTTGAAGGTGAAACATAGGGGTCCATGTGATCATATTTTATTGCATATTGATATAAAATTCTCAATGAATGAAAAATTATGATATGTTAAATAAAAAACAAAAACTATTATAAACAAGAAATATTATGTGTATGAACATCTTGAATTGAGGATTTTAATTAAGAGATAGTACTATATATTCTTTCTCATGAGGATGTGGGACAAGGCAAGAAAGGCTCTGGCAGACCTAAGTTGTTTAGTACATCATGTTAGTCAAATGTATGAAATAATAAAGCAATCAAGAAGGACACGTGGTCAAAGATGATAAGGCAAATATGGCAAAATTTGGGTCAAGGTAGAGTTCTTAAGGAACAAATTCATAGAAAACAAAGTTTTGTGTTTTTGGATGTATAGAAAGCTTTAAAGCCCAAGCAACAGTTCACAGACGACATAAGTAATGAAACAGTTCAGGTAGATTTTTTAAAATAGTAAGTTTTTTCTATAAGTTGGAAATTATTCACCAAAAGTATGCTGCATACATTTTCTTACTACAAGAAAATATAACTGGAACATAGTTTGTTTATCCTTGCATCAGCCAGATGTAGGCAACAGAAAGGCAAGTGCTACAGTGCTGTCTAAAAGGCTGTCAGAACTGAGATTCCAGCATCAGAGACAGGAACTCCAGACTAGGCACCTGCTTGGGCCTGAGCCAACCCCAGTAATATAAGCCACCTGGCCACTGCCTTTAGGAATGGGGAGATGAAATGTGTAGCTATTTTGCAGCATCAGCAACACTTCAATATGAATAACCTAGGTGACCTCTGAGAAATAACTAGAGATTGTGGCAAACTGTATCTCATGTTGTCCCTCATATATGCTGCACTAGCCAATAGTGCCTTTTAGTGAAACTATGGATGTAGTTGGAGATCAAAATTGCTGGATGGGACATTACTAATAAGTCATTCTTACTAACTCTTGGCCATCCAAGACCAATTTTTACTCGAATGTAGGAGGTAGTGACAGGCCTTTAGTTAGCTTGTCCATCCTCTACAAAATAAAAGTTTCATTATATATCTGGCAGACTGACTATGACTTTTTTCTTGGGTGAATAAATATTTGTTTATATCTCTATAAGAAAAGCCATATAAAACCATCCCACAGTTGCTGGAAATATAAAGAGCTTTATTTTTAGATCTTCTCTTTTTCACACTATCCATTGTTCTTTGATTGTTTTGTTTTGTTTTATTGAGGCAGGGTTTCTCTGTGCAGCCTTGGCTGTCCCGGACTCACTTTGTAGAGCAGGTTGGTCTTGAACTGACAGTGACCCTCCTGTCTCTGCCTCCCTGAGGCAGTGTGCACACCCAGCTGCTATTCGATGGTTAAATTGAGTTCCCCTATACAGACCCTAAGTCAGCTAATAAAGGAAAAATAGTTTAATTATTTATCAATCTATGCTTTTACGGTGGTAAACTGAAGCTGAGTCCAGTAGAAACAATATGCTGTGATTATCCAATTCAGAGAGAAAGAATTAAGTCCTTATTGAACATTTTCATTGCTTAATGTTGTTCCCAAGAACACTGAATCCCTGCTACTATGTATATTGGGTGATCAAGCTTTTGAAGCATTTGAGAAAGCTTTCAGTCAAGAAGACAGAGGGAATCAGGAAGTTGACATCCATTCTTGTCAGCCACAGTAAAATCTACCTACAGAAACTTCAAGAAACTCAGAAAAACTAGAAACCAAGAGGTGGAATGTGATAATATGTATAATATAAAATTGTACTTCATTTTTACAGTTCCACGTAATGGCCCTTCAGGAACTCTCTGATGGGAACATGACATTGCTATATGTCAACATTGCCTAGTTTCATCATTTTTATAGGCTCTTTAGTGGATACTTCTGTAATCTCATAACTCTCACTCTGTGTAGCTGAACAGCCAGTGACACAAGAATAATATCAAGTTCTGTCATCAACCAGGGATATAACGAGGGCTCCTAAGACCATGCCTATGGCAACTTCTGATTGCTTGGGGGGCTGAATCTGGGCAAACACCATAAGCAATTCTCTGGGATCAGAGAACCCTGTCTTGGGCACATTCTTCTAAAGAGAAATATATGAAATGAGCTTTCAGTTTTACATCCTAGATGATACTGGTGCAGCCTCATTCTCAAGGCACCTTTCTTATTATCCTGGTACAATGACCATGGATTATTGTTAATGGCACTAAGCACTAATTTCTTTAATAACCTTAGCCACTGGGCTTCCAAGATGCCAGAGATCAAGGCATACTGTATCTGAGTAGCAGAAGATCAGAGACTGCAGTTACTGTGAGTAATTTAGCAGATGACTCCAAAACACCAACATCAGTGTTTCCCAGATTTGAAGGGAGGGACATCCTGGATGCTGGGGACACGCACTTTTAGGCAACCCGCAGATTTCTACTGGGTCCAAGGGTCACAGAAGGCCCTGCACTTTCTGTCTATATTACTGTGGTTCCCCAGTTCCAGAGGCACTCCACTCCAGCACACAGACCTAAGATTCCTTCCACTTCCCCAGAGGCAGCACCTAGACAGCTGGTCAGAATCCCAACCCCCGTACATGGTTCTAATCATCCTTGTGCAGAGACCAACTGAACAATAAGAGCAAAAGGGTTCTGGGTCCAAGATGGTAGAGCCCAACCAAATCTGCATGCCAGAAGCATAGTGCCTGCTTGGCTAACAAGTGGGGGAGAAGAAGGTGACTCTAAATCCATAATGCCAGTTCCTGTTCATTGCTCAGTTGACTTCATAAAGCCAATGCCCTCAGCTGCCCAATCTGCCCAGCTCACCTGGGACACGGCCAACAGAGGGGTGAGCTGTATGTGGGATCCAACAACCATTGTCTGTCATCCTGAGTGGGCCTGTGGCGGAGGCCCTGAGCAACATTCAGATTAGAGCCCTCTCCCTGCTGACTCCTTGCCTGACCCATCTGGCACAAGGCCAGCAGAGGTGAGCTGTACTCAAACTCTGACCCACATCATCCATCTGCCATCCTAAGGAAGCCTGTGTGTGGGACAAACAACATTCATTCAGCATAAAGCCTTCTCTGCCTACCCCTGAACTGCCTACCAGGGACCACCAGCCCTGCTAACACCAGAGAACCAGAGGGCTATATGTCAGCTGAAGAACACAAGCAATAAAACTGAGGGCCATATGACATCAACAGAAATCATCTATCCTACCTGAGCAAGCCCTGAGACACTATCACCCATGAAAGGAAGAAAAATGATCTTAAATATGATGGTATGAAATTGATAGGGACCATAAAGAAGGGAAATAAATCCCTCAAAGAAATACAGGAAAATACAATCAAACAGGTGAAGTAATTGAATAATCCCTTAGAGAAATACAGGACAATCCATGCAAATGGGAGAAAGAAATGAATCAAATTGTTCAAGACATAAAAATGGGGATAGAATCAATAAAGAATACATAATCTGAGGCAATCCTGGAAATGACAAACCTAGGGAAGAGAACAGGAACTACAGACATGAGGATCATGAACAGAATACAAGAGATGGAAAAAAGAATCTCAGACATAAATGATACAATTTAAAAAATCAATACATCAATCAAAGAAAATGTTAAATATAAAAAGTTCATGACATAAAATATCAAAGAAAAATGGGACAGTATGAAAATACCAAACCAAAGAATAACATGATTAGAAGAATGAGAAGACACCTAGCCCCAAGACACAGAAAATATTTTCAATAAAATCATAAAAAGAAAACTTCCCTGACCAACACAAAGAGATGCCTATAAACATACAAGAAGTTTATAGAGCATCAGATAGACTGGACCAGAAAAGAAAATAATCCATCCACATAATAATCAGAACACTAGATGTACAGAACAAAGAATGAATATTAAAAGCTGCAAAGGGAAAAGGCCAAGGCAAACATATCAGAATTATACCTAACTTCTCACCAGAAACTCTAAAAGCCAGAAAGGGCTGAGCAGATGTCTTATGGACACTAAGAGACCACAGATGTCAGCCCTGTCTACTATACCCAGCAAAGTTTTCAATGATGATAGAGGGAGAAAAAAAGATACTCTATGACCATCCAAGTATAAACAGTACCTATCCACAAACCCAGCCCTACAGAAGATACTAGAAGGAAAATTCCAATCCAAAGAGGCTAACTACACAGAGAAAAGCATAGGAAATAAATAACCCCACATTGGAAGAAAACAAAAAAGAAAATAAAGGAAGCACAAACACAGTCTCTAACATCATAAACATCAAAATAGCAGGAATTACAACTACTGGTCATTATATCTCTCATCATCAATGGCCTCAATTTCCCAATAAAGAGGCATGGGCTAACAGAATGGATGTGAAAACAGGACCCATCATTCTGTTAAATATGGAAAACACACCTCAGCATTATAGATAGTCAATATCTCAGAGTAAAGGGATGGAAAAATGTTTTCCAAGCAAATAGACCAAGAAGAAAGCTGGTGTATCCATTCTAGTGTCTAATAAAATAGACTTTCAAGCAAGACTAATCAAAGGAGAAGGGGAAAGACAATCATCAAAGGAAAAACCTACGAAATGACATCTCAATTCTGAACATCTATAGCCCAAACTCAAGGGCACCCACATTTCTAAAAGAAACATTACCAAAGCATAAATTATACATTGAAACCCCACACATTAATAGTGGGAGACTTCAACACCTCCCTTTCTAGATATATGTAGATATCTCTAGCAGATATCTAAAGAACATTTCACCAAATCACAAAAGAATGTACCTTCTTCCCAATACCTCACAGAAACTTCTCCAAAACGGACCATATACTCGCTCACAACGCAAACCTCAAAATATACAAAAAGATTGAAATAACTCCTTGTATCTTATCAGACCACCATGGATTAAAGCTGAAACTCAGCAGTAACATAAAGCCTACAAAGTTCCTGTCCAATGTCCATTGGGTTAGGTATGAAATAAGGAAAGAAATAAAAGACTTTCTAGAATTCAGTGAAAATGAAGGCATTATGTGCCCAAACTTATGGGACACAATGAGGGCAATGTTAAGAGGAAAGTTCATAGCACTAAGCACCCTCATAAAGAAATTGATCATATCTCATACTAGAAACATAATAGTGCACCTGAAAGCTCTAGAACAAAAAGAAACAAACATACCAAAGAGGGGTAGATGGCAGGAAATAATCAAACTCAGGGCTGAAATCAATAAGTTAAAAACAAAGAGAACAATACAAAGAATCAAGGAAACCAAGAACAGGTTCTTTGAGAAAATCAATAAGATAGACAAACCCTTAGCCAAACTGATGAAAAGGTAGAGAGGGAGTATCCAAATTAACAAAATCAGAAATGAAAAGAGAGACATAGTGACAGACACTGAGGGAATCCAAAGAATCATTAGGTCTTACTTCAAAAGTATATATTTCACAGAACTGAAAAATCTAAAGGAAATGGACATATTCTTAATAGATTTCACTTACCATGGTTAAGTCAAGATCAGGTAAACATTTTGAACAGTCCTATAACCCCAAAGAAAATAGAAGAAATCATCAATAGTCTCCCAACCCACACACACACAACCAAAACCAACCCCCTCAAGCCAGATGGTTTTAGTGCAGAAAAATACCAGACTTTCAAAGACGAGCTGATATCAATACTCCTGAAACTATTCCACAATATAGAAACAGATAGAGCATTGAGAAACTCATTCTATTAGGGCAGAGTCACCCTGATACCTAAACCACACAACAACTCAATAAAGAGAATTGCAGACAAATTTCAGCCATGAGCATTGATGCAAAAGTACTCAACAAAATACTAACAATCTGAATCCAAGAACACATCAAATACATCATCTACCATGATCAAATAGGCTTCATCTTAGGGATGTAGGGATGGTTCAACATACAAAAATCCATCAATGTAATACAACATATAAAAAAACTGAATGAAAAAAATCACAGGATTATCTTATTAGAAGCATAAAAAGCATTTGGTGAAATCCAACAACCCTTCATGATGAAAGTCTTGGAGAAATCAGGGTACAAGGCCCATACCTAAATGCAATAAAGGCTATATACAGCAAGCCAATAGCAAACATCAAATTAAATGGAGGGAAACTCCAAGCATTTTAACTAGTATCAGGGACAATACAGAGCCGCCCACTCTCTCCATATCTCTTCAATATAGTTCTTGAAGTTCTAGCTAGAGCAATAGCACAACTAAAGGAGATCAAGGGGATACAAATTGGAATAGAAAAAGTCAGAGTATTGTTATCTGTAGATGATTTGATAGTATACATAAATGACCCCCCAAAAGCCATCAAAGAACTCCTACAGCTGAAAAACACTTCAGCAAAGTAGCTGGATACAAGGTTATTTAAAAAAAAAGTCAGTAGTCCTAGTATATACAAACTACACATGGGCTGAGAAAGAAATTAGAGAAACTACACCCTTCACAATAGCCACAAATAATATAAAATATCTAGGTGTAACTCGAACCAAGCAAATAAAAAACCTGTATAAAAAAACTTCAAGTCTCTGAAGAAGGAAACTGAAGAAGATATCAGAAGATGGAAAGATGTTCCATGCTTATAAGATTAATATAATAAAAAATAGCTATATTACCAAAAGCAATCACAGATTTAATGCAATCCCCATCAAAATAACAACACAATTATTTACACAACTTGAAAGAACAATTCTCAATCTCATGTGGAAAACAAAACACTCAGAGGGACTAAAATAATCCTGTACAACAAAAGATCTTCTGGAGCTATATCCATCCCTGACTGCAAGCTATACTACAGAAGAATAGTAATAAAAACTGCATGATACTGGCATAGAAATAGACTGATTGATCAATGGAATCAAATCAAAGACCCAGAAATAAGCCGACACACCTATAGACACTTGATTATTGATAAAAAAAACAAAACCATACAATGGAAAAATGATAATATTCTTCAACAAATGTTGCTGGTCTAATGTATAAAATACAAGAATCCAAATTTATCACCCTAAAAATATTCAAGTCCAAATGGATCAATACCCACAAAATAAAACCAGATATAATAAATCTATTAGACAAGAAAGTGAGGAGGAGTCTTGAACTCACTTGCACAGGAGATAACTTCCTGAACAGAACACCAACAACTCAGGCTCTAAGATCACCAATTAATAAATGGTACCTCTTGAAAGTCAAAAGCTTCTATAATGCCAAGGACATTGTCAATAGAATGAAATGACAGTCTACAAATTGGGAAAAGATCTTGATCAATCTTATATCCATTTGACAAAAGACTAATTGGCAAAATGTATAAAGAACCCAAGAAACTAAACACCACCAAACCAAACAATCCAACTAAAAAATGGGGCACAAAGGTAAACAGAATTCTCAACAGAGGAATATTGAATGGCAGAGAAGCATTTAAAGAAATGTTCAATGTCATTAATCATCCAGGAAACACAATTCAAAATAACTCTGAGATTCCATCTTACATCTATCAAAATGGCTAAGATCAAAAACTCAAGGGACAGAAAATGCTGCTGAGGATGTGGAGCAAGGGGCACACTTCTCCATTGATAGTGGGAGGGCAAATTTGTACAACCATTTTTAAAATCAATCTGGTGCTTTCTCAGAAAATTGGGAATAGTGGTACCTCAAGATGTAGCTATTCCACTCCTGAACATATGCTCGAAAGTTGCTCTACCATTTAAGGACATTTGATCCACTATGTTCACAGCAGCCTTATGGATGGATAAAGGAAGTATGGTACATTTACACAACGGATTACTATTTAGCTGTCAAAAAGAAGGAAATCTTGAAATTTGTAGGCAAATGGATGGAACTGGAGACAATCATCCTGAGTGAGACAATCCAGTCCCAGAATGAGATACATGGTATACACTCACTTATAAATGGATATTAGCCCAACATATATGTCCTCTGAGAGACTCCCAGAAGATCTGAACAAATACTGAGACTCAAAGCCAGACTCCTCCTTAAGAGCTTCTAGTTGTATGGAAGAGATGGACGACGGAAGGATAAGGGTCAGGGGGAGGGGGTTGTCAGAAGCTCCACAAGGAGACTTTCAAGCCTGGCAGATCTGGACCCAGGGGGACATGCACAAACTGATGCACCAACCAAGGACATTGCAAGCAGAGAACATAAACCACTGCTCAGATGTAGTTAATTGACAGCTCATTATCCACATGGAGAAGGGGAAGGGAGAAAGGGGGACTGCCTCTGACTTGAATTCTGGTGCCATGTACTGTCTCAGTTAGATATAGGTCCTTGGGAAAGAGTTTTTGAAGTATCAGCGGACAAAGATAGGTGAGTGGCAAACAGACCAACCCAGAGGAGAGTTTAATTCTCAGTGTATTTTCTAGGCAAGCAAGCTAAATTTTTGTACATATTTTTTGAAACAGGGAGTGTTTTGTGGTTACATTTTTTATACAGTTCAAAATGCAGGATGTAAAGTAATAATGTTATAATTTCTTGAGTCACCATTCTTAAGTCATTAGCTTGGTATCAGTACGCTTGTGCCCTCTTTATCAAAGTACAATGTTCTCTCATTATGTCAAACACCTGTGTGTTAAGACAGATTTTTTTTTTTTTTTTTAGTTCTTTTTTTTATTTGAGTGACATTATCTGGAGCTTTCTTAAATACTTTATTTGTAAGTTATAATATAAACTATTAGCTAATGATTAATCCTTAGCCACATTTGTTTTAACATGTGGAGCAGAACTTGGTGGTAAATTCTGAGCCTGAACGGTCCCTAGCTGCAGTCCCAAATGAGGGCATTTCATAGCAACAGAGTCATGTCTGAAAAGTTCTGATATGGAAGTAGGTCAAGAGTAAAAAAGAAACAAGGACAGAATATTTCAAAACAATGAGAAAAAGAAAGGCTGTTATCAGTTACTCCTGGCAGGACTATCAGACCCACTCCAGGAGCCTCTCCCTGGGCAGGGGACAGACCCATTCCAGGTGGCTCTCCCTGGGCAGGGGTGTTGCCCCGCGTTGTGTAGTAACATTTGTTGCACAGACTCCACTGGAGGGTTTGTGACAGTTCCTCTTTTTTTTTTTAATTGTAGCTTATAAATTTCTCATTTGGCTGTGGAAATGGTCTTGAAGATTAGTTTGAGGACACAAAGAAGACACAGCACAAGAAAAATCACATCCTTTACAGCTTCACCAGTTTTAGCTGTAGTCATTATTGTATGTGAATAGGTGTCCATTTTCACATGTACATAAGCTAATTTTCCAAATTCAGGGATATGGGTAACATCCATTTGTCAGAGAATCTGAGCCGTCAATCCCCTAGGATTAACTCCCATCTTTAGTGGATGGTAACATTAGGACATTGTCCACAATTTTTCATAATTTGTCAAGCTTGTTCCCTGGTGGTGTTAAACATTCTTTTTAAAGCTAAAGCATTTTGATGATGTAAAGCATGACTATCAATAGTCTGTTTTAATAATCCTGTGATAATATTTCTTTAGTGAGCATATCTGTCATTTGATTGAAGATAATGGTTCTGGTAGCTTAGCATGTCCCCTAATGTGTTTAATGTAGATCTTTTCTTATCGTTTTTGTGACAACTTTTGTAGTTTTTGTAACAGTGGAATGATTTTTGAGTTTCCAGACAATAAGGTAGTTTCAATGTCTGGAAAAAGATGAATTATATTTTGAATCTGTATAAATGTTAAATGTTTTATGTGAATTTTCTAGAGCAGTGATAACTGTAATGATCTCTGCTTGTTGAGCAGAAATTTGTTGTGTGACCTTTTTATAATTGGAGGTCTACCTTTAACATATATTGTCGAAGTTCCATTTGAGGATCCATCAGTAAAAACCAAAAGGGCTCCTGTTACAGGATCCTTTGTTACTTATGAAGGAGAAATAATGTCTGTCTTTTCTACAAATTTTAATATAGTTTAATTGAGTTTTATGAAATTTTATTTGACCCTTATAATATGATAGAGCAATTCCCCAATTGTCACATGTTTGTAAAAAGGGTATCCAACTGTTCTTTATTACAAGGAATAATTATTTCTTGTATTTTTCCAAATAATTCTCAAGATCTTTTTTTTACATTTATTCTTGTAACATCTCAATCTTTATCCCATTCCTTTTATCCTCCCATTCTTCCCTCCTCCCCATTTTCCCATTATTCCCCTCCCCTATGACTGTTCCTGAGGGGGATTACTTCCCCCTGTATATGCTCATAGGGTATCAAGTCTCTTCTTGGCAACCTGCTGTCCTTCCTCTGAGTGCCACCAGGTCTCCCCCTCCAGGGGACATGGTCAAATGTGAGGCACCAGAGTACATGAGAAAGTCATATCCCACTCTCCACTCAACAATTCTCAAGATCTTAATCTTCCTTTTATAATTAATTGGCTACACATATATGGATAGGAAGAAACCATTTTTATTTGAGTATAAGGCAAGTAAATCCAGTCTAAAATCCCATCCTGCTAGAGGCAGGCAGTAGGCATGTAGATTTCTAGGACCCTCTGTATCCTTTTATTCTGCTATTCTCCCATGCATCTCTCATTTAGAGACCCAATAGGATGCAGAGGGTCCTAGAAATCTACAAGTAGAACAATATGATAGGCAGATTTGGGCCCAGGGGTCCAGCTCAAACTAAGGCACCAGCCAAGGACAATACAGGAGGTAAACTTTAAACCCCTTCCCAGATCTAGCCAATGGTCAGAATATTCTCCACAGTTGAGTTGAGAGTGTGATATGACTTTCTCACGTACTCTGGTGCCTCACATTTGACCATGTCCCCTGGAGGGGGAGACCTGGTGGCACTCAGAGGAAGGACAGCAGGTTGCCAAGAAGAGACTTGATACCCTATGAGAATATACAGGGGTGGGGGTAATCCCCCTCAGGAACAGTCATAGGGGAAGAGAATAATGGGAAAATGGGGGGGGGAGGAATGGGAGGATACAAGGGATGGGATAAACACTGAGATGTAACAAGAATAAATTAATAAAAAAAACATAAAAAAAGAATAAGAATGTAACATTTATATAATTATTGATTGTTTCATGGTTCTTGCTGTAGCTAGTTTATTGTATACGTGTGTAATAATATACATGTATATGTAAAGATTTTAAAAAATTAAAAAAATATATATGAAATACCAAAAAGAAAGAAAGAAAGAAAGAGGCACAAACAGAACTGAAAGTAGATCAACCCCAACAAGACACAAATGAAAGACTCACCTTTAGGTTAGTGTGACTAGTGAGTTTTGGGGGATTACTTAGAGTATTTATGTGACTGCAAGACATCTCCATCACTAAAAATACCACCTCAGTATGTGTGATGATTCAGGAGAGATGCATTCTTGGATCTCCCTGAGCAATTTACAAGCAGTTCAATGATGAGATTTGACCTGAGGGAAGGGTTTTGTAAGTCTTGTAACTTAAGTAGCTTCCCATGCCTTGTCAATTTTATTTACTTCCTGGCTCTTCTTATAAGCTCCCATCCTCTTTCTGTTTAGGGAATGAAACAGTCCTATAACAACACTGCCTTTCCTCTACCTCTTAGGTTCTTTCCAATAAGAAAATAGTTTGCGGTATTCATACCATTATTGCATTGTGCCTGGCATGTTGGTACAATAAAATGTTAGATCTATATCCAATAAGATTATAAATGAAAATTACCCACAAGGAGCCTTAATAGCAACTTCTGGCACATTGAATGGCATCCGGCAGAAAGGAAACTTCCATATCAATCCCATGATGATTTTCCAGTGCCCTCCAGTCAAAGCATAAAGTGTCTTCATAGAGACTCACCATGTAGTTATGGCATGAAACCAACCAATATCAGTGACAAGAATCTTTATGGCTTATATTGCCTTGAGAGTTCCATGTCCAACACCTCACCCCTGAAAATGAGATGCTTTACTCAACAGCTTTATGGTTTCTGAGATTGCATGTTTCCACTTATACAGTTTTCAGGATACCCATACTAAAAATATCCAGTTCCACACAATTATATTACTCTGTTGAAGGGGTTTGTAAATCATGAGATTTTCAAGAAATATCTGAAGCTTTTAAAATTTAAATTTCTGGGGCTTCTTAGATCTTACAGGTTTTACCAAACTCTGATACTTATGAGTCCCTTTCCTCCATTCAGAACGAAAAAGTCTTATTTAGAATAAATAGCCTTGTATATTTTTGTAAGGATTTTTGGATTTAGATTAAATAAAAAGTACTGAGGGTTTCAAGGGAAAAAATATGTGAAATCTAAAGTTTTAAAGTAACACTGGTGTGCTGTTAGATGAAGAATAAAAGTAAAAATGGAATATATCTCAGTTGTAGAGTACTTGCAAGTGTACAATAATCCCTGGGATCTCTTCCCAGCATCACTTTAATGCACATGGTGACATACATCTATAATCCTAGGACTAAAGGGGTGTGGGCAGGAAGATCCTAATTCAAAACCACCCTTAGCTATGTTCAAGAGTAGTCTTGGCCACAAAGAAATAAAAGTTAAAAATAATAAAGAGAAACAAATGCAAAGCAGAGGCTGCTGTAAAACCCAGAGGAACCAGTGGGTGACTTTGAATTGGGTTGTAGGAATAATCCTGGTAAAAAGCAAATGGGTTTGGGTTTCTAGACTACACACAAACAAAAGTTCTTTTAAAAATAAGCAGTATACATAAAAGACTATTAATACTAATCCACTAACAATTCTAAAGAAATTTGGAAAAAATTAAAAGAATTTTGGATTCTCCAGTTGGAAGAATAAAGTTACATTTCCCAGAAGAATAAACAGTGAAAAACAAGTTGTAAGAGAACTTTATAAACCTGTTAAGCTTAAGATGTGTATTCACTACCCAAGCAGAGATGTGTTATGTGTAACTCAGAAAAGAAACATGATATTCTAAGAGCATATATAGGGGGAGGAGGTCTCCCTCAGTCACAGACATAGGGGAGGGGAGAAGGAGAGAAATGGGAGGGAGGGAAGAATGGGAGGAAACAGGGGAAGGGCTAACAATCGAGATGTAATATGAATAAATTAATAAAATTAAAGAATGGAAAAAAAGAAAAGAAACATGAATTGGTGAATCATATTTATATATGTACTTATAGTAATATTTACATAAATTTAAATGTCATATTCCATTTATATTTATATATATATATATAACATGTGTATATTTATATAGTATAAGAATATATACTTACATGTTGCATAAGTATAAAAATGTCAATTAAAGTCTTGAGAAAAGAATGTCCATTGAAATAATTTAGTGATAGAAAAAAGAATTGATGTAATTACCAAACCTATAAAGAGTGAAACATTCAGAAGCCAATGGGTTTGCTGTGGCAGTAATCATTTACATTCTTAGCTTGAGGAAGAAGAAACAGGAGATTTTGATATTTAGATTACCCTGGGCTATAGAGCAGAATTCTATCAAAAAATGGGAAAAGAAAGAGGAAGAGCTGCTGCCAGAGAGATCTGGAGAAAATAAGAAAGCCAAAGATGGTGCACCACAAATTTGAGAAATAAGCAAACAAAAGTATTGTAATCTTTTCAGGATGGAAGTTAAGCAAAGACAATATCTTAAGTTAGGAATACAAACCAACTCTGTAAATATTGCTAACAATTCAAGTAAGATAAGGATTAAGAATTGGGTGTCCTGGCACATGCCTTTAATTCCAGCACTTCAGATGCAGAGACAGGAAGAACTCAGAATTGGAGGCTGGCCTGCTCTACAGAGTGAGGTCTAGAACAGCCAGGGCTACATGGTGAATCCCTGTGACTAAATAAATAAATAAATAAATAAATGTATTAATTCTATTTCATGGGCTTACATTCTTGATCTCTAGATATGAGATTAAATTTAATGGCACACTTAGGTCAAATTAAGTCAGCTACTGTGAAACACAGATATTCTATTAGATGTTGTAAAGCATTATACAAGAAACTTAAATCAAACCTAAAATCTAATGTAAGTAAGAGCAATAATGAATATGAATGAGTTTTAATCACCACTGACTAGCACTGTTGATGTGATTTTTTTTACTATTACTAACATTACTAACGCCAAACTCTCAACTTAGTTGTGCTCATAGAAGACAAGACATTAAAATGGTAGATAACAAACCTAGAGCCGAGAGAGAGAGATAGAGAGAGACAGAGAGAGAGAAAGAGAGAGAGAGAGAGAGAGAGAGAGAGAGAGAGAGAGAGGGCGCTCTGGTAATTAGATTTAATGGCATGCAGTTGATGGGTAATAGATAAGACAAGTTTCAGCTGAGATCTGGGGCTAATACTTTTGTTTGGAGTGAATTCAAGAAAGAAAACTACTAGAGAAATTGGAAGTAACATGAAGAAATACTGTGTGTGTGTGTGTGTGTGTGTGTGTGTGTGTATTCAATTTTGCTGCAAATGAGAGCAAAGGTACTTAAAAAGAAGTAAGTTGAAGGGGAGGTGGACTTTAAAACAAGGATTTCTAGAAATAGCAGCAACAGCAATATAATTCTGCAATGAAATTCATATCATAGAAAGGGAAATACACATAGTACCAGAGAAAGAAGGCTTGCTAGGGCCCCATCCTAAAATAGGCTGAGAGGAATACAATGTTACATGCAAGTAGCAAACTAGCTTTTCTAAGAATATAGCGATCAAATCCAAGGAAAAGAGAACTAGTGTTGGTCACTACATCTTCAGGTCAAGCTGGAAACTCATGGAAGCTCTTCTGTGTGAGCTGTTGTTCTTAGTGAAGTTGAAATCC
Source organism: Acomys russatus (assembly GCF_903995435.1). NCBI lineage: Eukaryota > Metazoa > Chordata > Mammalia > Rodentia > Muridae > Acomys > Acomys russatus. The sequence continues at coordinate 61,016,607 of NC_067137.1, read as the reverse complement.
TGATCATTAACTGAAGCTAAGGAGAAGAGAACTTGCTGGGCTTTGAACATGGAAGTTGTAAAATAGACATCCAAATATGAGAGGAAAGGAAGACACATCATGATTAGCACTCAGTTTAAGAAGAGGGCAACACGAATTTGTATCTTGTATTCCAGCTGCATTTAGTTAATAATGGAGAAATGCATGGTAGTTTAGCAAATGCGCTGTTCCCAGGTGAGCACAGTGAAGCACTGGAGCCCAGAGGGTGAATGGTAGTCACAGAGAGTGATTCGATGTTGATAGAAAGTCTTTAGAAACTCACGCCCCCCCTAAAACCAATGAGTTTTAAACAGCTTTTATCTCAACCATTGAGAAGTTTTATAATGCACCTTTACAGCTCAGGAAAAAGCAAAGAGCTTTGTGTGAATGTTTTCATTTTCAACTCTACAAGGGCTGCTTTTAATTTCTGCTGCCCTTTAGATTGTATCATTTAAAAATCAGAGTCTTCCATTATCAATAGATGTATTGTGATATGGGCTGGTCCATAATAGCAGAAAGTTAAAAAATATTAAACTCTAACAACCAGTAGTATTAAATTATCCCTGAGTGCACACTGTTTAGTTCCTCATTATCTTAATTGTTTTCCAGTAAAAGTGAAATGTGCAATATGCAAATTAAATAATATTATGTGTCAGAGTTTGAAAGAAATATTCATTTAACATCGGAAGAGATTTTTTTTCCCAGGAAATCTTGTTCATTTATTTTGTGAGAAATTTTGTTTGTCGTTATTTGTTCAAAACATAATACAATTGTGAGACCCAGTGCCTGCTGGCAAAGTTGGAATAGCTGTCAGCAGGAAATGGCAAACTAATAATAAGTGCTGGTAAAATATTTATATTATAGTTTACTGGGAAGCTGAATGTAGTTTTGTGTTTCATTAGTGCTTGAGGCAGTACATAGTAGCATATTTGTGCTCCAAAATAAGTGGATAGAATTCTAAATACTATGGTAACTTATCTTTCAGCTATCTGCTGGGGGAAAGCAGAATAAATAATAATAAACCCTTTTAGTACTTGAAATATAAGAAATTTTAAACAAGGTCCATAGGGCAGTAATTAGCACCATCTCACACTCGGTGTTATTGGACACTAGGCTGCTGGATCAACCACTTCTGTATGTGGCCTAGTAATTTAGCTCCAGCTCATAATTTTCAATAACACAGCTATTCACCAGGGAGGGGTGGTCTGAAGCCACCGGAGGACTCAGAGTATGGTGATGTTCAAGTACAGCACTGTGTTTATGCACTCCCCAAAGTGTATCAAAGCTCAGATCCAGAGAAATAAAAGAAAAGTCAAACAAAACAAGCATTAGACTGCGTAAAATAAGGTATGGACAAGGCAGACAGGTGAGGCATTGTTTAGGTGGCTGAGGTAGATCAATATCTATTCTTGCAAGCCAGGAATCCTGCCTGCTTTCCTCAAGAGCTGTGCAGATCATCTTACGGCTTGCAGACAGACTGTCGCCTAACGCCAACTGACAGACAACCTATTTCACCCTGTAAAAACCATCTCCATCCTCAGTCTTTGTGATTCCCTGGGGGGGGGGAGAATGTATAACTGCCGACATAAAATAATACCATGCTCTTATACCTCTTCATTAACTTAATTTTAAAAGACTCACTCCTTATTTCTCTTTAGCCTCTGATTTCAAACTGCTCAATAAAGTGTAAGTAGATTATGACTCATTTTGTGTGTGTGTGTGTGTGTATGTGTGTGTGTGTGTGTGTGTGTGTGTGTGTGTTCCTGTGTCTGTGTTTGATTGGGTTTAATGGAGAAGTGACCAAATTTACTCAAAAGTAAATAAACATAATATCTGATACATAATTATTAAATAAATATCAAGTAATATCAATATTTCTCTCATATTAGTTTTACCTAACAAAAGAATGTACACGGGACAAATTGGAACCAAAGAATGGATTATATAATTATACGTAACTCATGAAAAAAAGATATACTATTTCAGCCATCCTGAGAGGATGTCAGTGTGCTGGTAATAGCTGAACTTGGATTTAAAAGAAAAGTCTGGTGGTTGCATTTGGGCAGAGAAATGTGGGTTTTTCTTTTTCTAGTGAACTACAAGATCCTACCCAACTTAATTACTATTTTGTGTTTCCTGTACTGCATAATATTTTAATTCCAATGGGGAAATCAAAATTAGAAAAGAAATTCCAAAAAATAACATACTTTAGCTATTTGGAAAGTAGCCAGTTGAAACCTGGTTTTTGGTTATATCAAATGTAGACTATGCAGAATTTCATGCAAATTAATCATGTGGATATTTTATATTTACATGTAAAGTTTTTATTGTCAATTCACAATATAAAATTTTAGGATAGTATCCTTTTTTTATTAATTTATTCATATTACATCTCGATTGTTAGCCCTTCCCCTGTTTCCTCCCATTCTTCCCTCCCTCCCATTTCTCCCCTTCTCCCCTCCCATATGTCTGTGACTGAGGGAGACCTCCTCCCCCTATATATGCTCTCAGAATATCAAGTCTCTTCTTGGTAACTAGCTATAGGATAGTATCCTTTACTGACATAAAAATGATGGAAATTGCCACAACAAACCACCGTGTAAAGGAGAGATACAAGAAAAGTTACTTAATTTTTACAAAACTATGAAAATTACATAATTCTATTAGTGTTAATTCAGTAAATCAAGAGCTTTTCATATGAAGCACTGTTGAGTTTGATATTCACTGAGACTAAAAGGATTGTTAACTGCATAACCTATAAATGCCAAGTTTTCTTATCTTCACATCAAATTCATCTTTTGTAATTTGCCTTGTCTGAGTTGACCAGTAAAAATGATAAAAAATTTTTAATTAAATATTTAAAATACTAATTGTCAAGACTAGGGAATCTTAGTTATCATAGAATTTTGCCCTAATCTTTAAAGGTCATATTTTGTAAGCTGTAGGTTATTGTATCTAAGAGCAATTAAAATATGTCTTTTCCTCAGGATGATAGTTCTCTGTTCACCTCTTTATGGTGGAAGGAATTTTGTCATATTGAGATGTTTTACTTTGAACCAGTACTTTTGAAGTAGTACATTTTAAACAAATGGTATTTTCAATTAAACAGTTACTTCACTCTGACTAATAAAGAATGATTGTCAACTTAATAGCAAACTGTATGACTAACATGTATTAAAAAAAAAACATTTGAACTCACCAAGAAAATATGATTGTGCTAATTTAAACTCAAGACAAAGAATTAGAATGTTAAGTGTTGTCTTCAGGGTATCAACAATAGGGTTTTTTTTTTTCATTTAAAATAATACAATATTATTTTTAAAACATTAGCTTACATTTAAAATTTTTCCTTCAAACAAAGAAAGTTCAATATAAAAATCAACTCATAGTGACTAGAGTGATGGTTTGCTGGGTAAAAGTACTTGCCATGTAAGCCTGACCTGAGTTCCAATCTCCCAAAACTACACAAAAGCAGACATGGTACATATATAATGCAAGCATTTCTAATCTCAGGATTCTCATGGGAAAATGGGAGGGCCAGAAGAAATCCCCCAGATTCTCCTTCTCCTTCCACTGAAAAGAGAGGTAAAGCAGAAAGAGACCCTGTTTGAAGGAAGGTGTATGGTGAGAACCATTACACAGATTGTCCTGTGACCTCCACAGAGGTCCTGTGGCATGCACATACCCACATTCCCATACATGAATGAACATATATATACTGTACCCCACACATATATATGCACAATCAATTAATACCTTACTATGATACTAAGAGCTAGTCTTAAATATAAGGAATTATGAACTAACTAGAAGACTTATTTATTTTTATGTGTGTAACTTAGTGTTTCAAAGCTGTAACTTAATAATTCTAAAGTGAAATTGCTCAATTATAAAGAGAACATGCTATGATGATATAAATTCAGCTGAAGAATTAAAGATACTAATACATATATGGTTATATGCTTGTATGTCTAATACATATGTATTTAACCTTCGTGATTGTTTGAAAGACAAGGACTTGTTTTATCTTTAAACTTCAAAACATAAAATACTACACTTGATGTGATCATTTGTAAGCTGAAGGTCAACTCATTTGTACTAATTTGTAGCCACAAAAAAAAAAAAAAAAAAAAAAAATCCAAAGTTAGAGTGTGACCTAATCAAAGCCATAAGTTGTTTGCAAAAACTAGAATTGTTATCCTAATTATCTTTATTTGTATTTGTTTAGTTAGATAAACAGATGAAACATTTCTCATCCAGATGCGACAATCTCAGTGCTGTCATTTACCTTTCAAGGATCATAGAGTTTTTGCTTTTAACACATTCCCCGGAGTACCTACATGTTTTCATTATGAGCCAGTAGTTGAGAAAACATGTCAGATGTTAAATTCAAAATCCACCATGCAGGAAACATGCAGAAATTTAACAACTGTTTTTGGAAGAAATGACTTCAAGTCAGCTTACATAAAATCTTAAATGATTCACCAATACATCTTAATTAGCATTTACGTTGCATTCAACCACAAATACTCAATTGCTTCTGCTTAACAGTTTATTGTCAAATATGCATAAAACGTGTAGCTAAAATATCTATATCCTGTAATATAAAGAAATTTAGGAATAAAAATGTGGATTTTATAATGACACTTAGGATATAAAACAACAGGAATGAAACCATTTGTCTTTAGCATTTAAACCTTGTCAATACATAAAATCTTATAGGAAATCACAGACAGAATATATGGTGATTAATGTTATAAGGCCTTATATACCAGTTCAGTGACACACATACCCACATAGACTGTAAACTTCAACATTAGCAAGTTCACAGTCACTACTGTACATGAACGTGAAAAATGGAGAGGGAGTGCCAAACTGTTTTCTCATTAAATGATTCTACTTCACATATTATTATTTTTAATACCAAGAAAAGTATTTATATAAGAATTAAAAAGATGTACATAGTGATTGATAATGTAAAATTGAGGAATTTATAATGTATAATGCCAAAATTGGTCATAATATTTCTTTTATGAGTTCCTACTTAATGTATTTTGACATAATAAACTAGTAAAAGTGTTTATTTCTAGTCTTTTTATTGCTTTGTTTTTTGACACAGGGTCCTACTACTATGTTGGCTATCCTTTCTACAACTTGCTGTGCAAAACCATGCTTATCTCAAACTCATAGAGATCTGTGTGCTTCTGCTACCGAGGACACCACCACCCCTGGCTCAACTTTATCTATTTATTTACTTACTTACTTACTTATTTTGTGTTGATAGGCTTGTAGACAGAATCTTAATAATGTAGCCCAGGCTAGTCTCCAAGTTAAAATCCTCCTACCTCAGCCCTTCAGGTACTAACACTGTATGTGCCACTGTACTGGCTGTGATTTCTACCTATAAATTTTTCCTTTTTCTCTGACACAGCTGTTCAGTTTAGTATTATATGTGAACAATTATAGAGCTGATGCATTTTAAACGCTTTACTTTTTGACATTTGTTTAATAGAAGTAGGCACTAGGCAACACACACACAAAATTGAGATGCTATGTGAACTGTAACCTCCTTTAGTTTACAGATAATTGTGTGCAAAATTCTAATATATACAAAAAAGTACTTGGAAATGATATGTATCTCATATACAAATTATTAATTAGTACAAAAACAAATATGGACACAGTTTATGCGCACCTAAGAATTTCAATGTTAAACCAAGAATGGCGGCACGTGTAATTTTAAACTCTTGAGAGGTGGAGAAGGGGATTACGAGTTCAGATTTACCCAAGGCTACATAGGGAGCACTAGGCTAACCTATGCTACGTGAAACATTGCCTTAAAAAATACCAGCCTTTAACTTTACCTTATAACTAAATAGACACTTAAAAATGTGTTGTAAAGAGTATTAGAAATGTTTCATTTGATTAATCATAGGTAAAAATTAGATTGGGCCAGGTTTGTGTGTGTGTGTGTGTGTGTGTGTGTGTGTGTGTGTGTGTGTGTGTGTGTGTGTGTCCCTTTCACCTTTAAAACATGGCTTCAGGTATGACAGTTTCTGATGGTGTCATCAAGGTGTTAAATAACAGGAAAGTGAGCAAGTTGCCAACGCCAGATGAAGTGAATAATATAAGATTGCAAGTGAAGAATGTAAGAGGACAAAAACCCAAAAGAAAAGGGCAACTGAATACTAAAAAGTGGTGCTGAGCAAAGTGATGACTGATGCCTATCACTGTCAAGATGCAGCCAGGCAAGAACTATTGCTATGATGTAATCTGTTGAGACCTAGAAGAGGAAGAAGAGGACCCAGTGTTCACCTCTAGGCTCCTGAAAATGAAATCCTGAAAACAAAATGATCATTTCCTGTCCCAGTATACACACACACACACACACACACACACACACACACACACACAAATAAACAACTGATCTCCACCTCCATTTCCCTCCCTCCCTCCTTTCTCCCACTCAGTTGCCTCCCTCCATCCACTTTAGATGTTTATTCTATTTCCTCTTCAAAGCAAGATTCAAGCATCCTCCCTTGGGCCTTCCTTGGCTTTTTGAGGTCTGTGGATTGTAGCATGGATAGCCTGTACTTTATGGCTAATATCCACATATACATACCATGTGTGTCTTTCTGGGTCTGGTTTACCTCACTCTGGGTGATCTTTTCTAGTTTCATCTCTTTGTCTGCATATTCCATATGATGGTGTATGAAATCAATGGGAGCATCTCCAGTACGGGCTCCTGGGAGTCTATTTGGTGATCCTAGTTGAAATTCCTAGAAGGGATGGTTAAGTAGCCTGAATTCACCACCTTCTATAGCCAGGCAAGACTTCCACTGGAGGGAGGAAGACACTAACCCACCCATAATACATTTGACCCAAAATTTGTCTAGCCTACAAGAAATGTAGGGATTTACATAGAGCAGAGATTAAGGGAATGACAAATCAATGAGTATCCTAACTTGAGATTCACCCTACAGGAGAGAGCCAACTCCTGTCACTATTAGTGATACTCATCCACAGCCAATGGAAATAGATGCAGAGACCCAGACCTACAGCCAAACAATAGGCCACACTCGGGGAGTTTTATGGAAAAGTGAGAGGAAGTATTGAGGGACCCAAAGGGGTCAAGAACACCACAAGAAGACTTATAGAGTAAACTAACCTGGGCCCAAGGAACTGGACCCACAAGGAACACAGAACTGAACCACAAATAAGCATGGCCTGGACGTAGAACCCGTACAGATATGTAGCAGCTGTGCAACATAGTCAACATATGGGCCTCATAACAATGGTAATAAGGGCTGCCTCTGACTCTGTTGTCTGCTTCTTAATCACTTTCCACTAGCTGGGCTGCCTTATCAGGCCTTAGTGGAAGAAGAATCACTTAGTCTTACTGCGACTTGAGGTACCAGGGTGGGTTTGTACCCCTTGGGGCCTCTCCTTCTCTGAGAAAAAGAGAGGAGGGAAGGCCTGGGATCAGGCTGTAAAGTTATTAAATAGATAATTAAATTAAAAAGTATTCTGAAAATTACATATGACATAATATTAGTGTTTGATGTGATATAATTTTGCCAGTTGAACAATAAGCTATAAAGTTAGTTTCTTGATCTGAAGAACTGTAACTCATTTGTCTGAATAAGTACAGCCCTTTACTTCTTTAACCATGGTTTTTTTAGTTATTAAATGAACCCATAGTGGAAAAATTCAAATCTCTTAAATCTGTCATCCTCTCTGGACCCAATTTAGGTCAATGAAGCTCATTAATAAAGCAGAAACTTGTGGATTCCTGTTCTGTGGAGGAAAAAAATGAACAAAATAATCTATACCAGCTCTAATATTTCCATCAAAAGAAGCTGACAGGCATCAAACATGAATTATAAGCAAATGACTATTATAAGGCTCAAGGACCGTAGCATCCTGGCAGAAAAAAAAATCAATGGCAGTGCCGTCATCTTCCTGAGTGGCAAGACTTTATTAGCTGCCTCTGGTCCTTTCCTGGAGCATCTATCAGTTAGCAGACCTGCTCTTGGGTGTTATGGGCTGTCACTTTCCTTCCAAACAGGAAGGATCTCTGGAAGGGGAGGGCAGTCTCATCACTCCCACTGCCAAATACCACCACTACTACCACTACCACCCACCGTATGGACAGTGCTGCTCCCTCTATCACAAATAGTTTTGCCCTTCCCAATCTGCTTTTGATCTTCTGATTCCTCTTGGGCTAAAGCAGGCAAGCCCTCCAGCCCAGGCATCTAGTTGAGGAGGATCTGTATTTTTTGTCATCCCTATTCCCCATTTATCCTTCTCAGTCCCATGCTTCAATGTTCCAGGCAAAATGATGATTCTGCTTGTCTGTTTAGCTTTGTCTGTAAGTGGAGTGCGGTGAAAATGACCCTCCCTGCACCAGCTGACTGTTTTCCCTTTTCCCATGGTCTTGGCCACACAATGGAGGAAAACTCAGTGCAAGAAAACTTTAAATTAAAAATTTAGATAAACTAAAAGAATATAATTAATAAGAAAAATGTAAAGGCTAAACTATAATACTATTTTTACATACCCATATTAGAAGAAAGTAATTATAACAGCTAATTTTAAACAAATAATATCAATGTAGTTGAGAATATTCTTAATGGAAAGAAACTGGGTAAATGTAGTCAGTGCAACAGTGGTATTGGTGAATTACATTGTGTGTGTATCACATGCAACTTGTTCTGTTAAGTATACAGTAAACAAGATGTTTGTTTCCTGGACCATGATGAACAAATACTGCCATGAAAACCTTAAAAGAAGTCTTTAATTTGGGGAGAACCTTCAAATACAGTGCACAGTGGATTTTAATACTAGAAACTCTTTCATCAGCGAAGTGGAAAAGGTTAAAAAGTTATATTTTGGAATATCATAGCAAAACTTACACTTCGTGTAAAGTTTATCACAACAGTTTTTCATAGAAAAATTTAAGGTTGTCAATCTAATTCTTTTTGAGTTTTTAGTCACTTAGAAGTAGCAGTTAATCATGAAAGAAGAATCTCTTAAAAGCATTGACTTTTATAGTTCATCCCAACAAGACAATTTGCTATTTACTTGTTTTACATTTAATCTCCATGCTAAATCTGAAAGTACATTCTCAATAACAAGTAGAATAAAAGAGCATTGGGATAATGACACAAGATGATAAAAGCAAGGAAAACGCTCATTTGAGGATATAATCTCTTTCACACATACAAGCTTTACATCGAATTGAAGCAGGTTATAGGCTTTACAAAAAGTTACCAAGAGGATTTGTACGAAACGAAAACATATCAAATGGATAGAAAGCCTGTCTAGACTCCAATCCCTGAAGGCAAGTGCTTTCTAATAAGAGCTACCTGTTCTCATAAAACTAAATGAAGATTAAATTTTTAGTTTAGTATTTGGTACAACTTAAAGTAACTAATGGAAAATAAATAACAGTATTCAAGTGTAGTTAAATAGTGGCCACCCTTGGTTGATTGTCAAAACAGGGATACAACTGTGTACTTAGAAAATCCTGATACCCTATGAGCATATGCAGGGGGAAGAGGTCTCCCTCATACACAGTCATAGGGGAGGGGCGTAAGGGGAAAATGGGAGGGAGGGAGGAATGGGAGGATACAAGGGATGGGATAACAATTGAGATGTAATATGAATAAATTAATAAAATGTATTTAAAAATAAAATCCATTTATTTTACCTCCTATATACATAACAGGATGGCAAGATGATGCTTTCCCTGAAACTAAATTGGACAAAGTGAATTACTCTAGGCATATGAAATTAAAGAATCATTTCAAAAAATCCTGAGCATACTTTCTACCTTCTATCCAGCATTGATTATGCAAATTTTACAGGATCCTAAATATGGCAGACCCACTCCTAGGACACTAAAGGATTGAATAACACTCATTTGTTTTTATAGGATTAAGCATGTGAGGTTATGGAGAAATATATAAAAGCATTTATTCATTAACTTATTCTACCATTATTATGAATAACAAAGATCATAACATAAAAATTATGTTTAGAATTTCAGAATAAAGCAAAGGAAGTAACTGAGTGGAATTTAAAGATCAGGTAAGAATTTCTAGAAACTCATGATCTAAACTATGAGTTGTTACCTGCCAATGTATTGTTTATGCAATCATATCCTAAATTTCTATTACCTTATGTGAGTCTATCTTTACTTAAGTACTTAAAGGGTTATTTTCCATTCATTTATACTTTAGCTTTTTGGGTGTATTGCTGTGCAGTTTTGGTGAACACTGTGACTTTTCAATACATGAATACAATTTGTGATATTCAGCTCACAGCAACTGTCATATGCTCAACCACAAAGTTTGTCATTCTTTGTGTTAGAAACATCTCAAATCTTTTCTACTAGGTCTTTAAAAGCATTTAGTTAATTAGTCATTGTTAATCAAAGTTATACTTTTGTGCTATAGAATATTAGAAAATGATCCCCAGTCCAACAGTCCCTATGAACCCACCCTCTCCCTGTTTCATTTTCCCAGCCTCTGTTAACCAATTCTACTTCAGGGGTTCAGCTTTTTTGCTGCCACATATAAGTGAGAAAATACAATATCTGTTCTTTAGTGCCTGACATTTGACTTGGTGTCTTCCAGTTCTAGCCATGATGCTGCAAATAGCAGAATTTTGTATATAACTGAAATATCATTGACCTAAGCTCCTTTAGGTATCTACCAATAATAAGATCTGGAGATAATATGACAGTTCTATGCCTATTTTCCTCTAAAAATCCCCCTGCCATACTGAATTCCATTTCCATTAATAGTGTGCAAAAGTTCTCCTTTCTCTGACTTCTTACTAGCATTTGTTATGTTATGTCTTTTAAAAGAATATTGTTGTGTTGCATGTGGTGGCTCACTCCTTTAATCCCAGCATGTGTGAGACAGAGTCAAGCAGATCTCTGTGAGTTCAAGGCCAGCCTGGTCTACAAAGGGAGTCTAGAACAGCCGAGACTACATAGAGAAACCCTGTCTCAAAAAAAAAAAAAAAAAAAAAAAAAAGAATATTGTTTAACTGAGATGAAATGATATTTCATAGTTGGTTTAATTTATATATCCTGATATATACTGAGCACAATGCTAGATAGTTTGCATAATTTGCATAATTCAATTCCCTATATGAGAATTTTAATATATTACTATCATTGACAGATGAAGTTGATGTGTATTCTTATTAAGGTGATGTCACAATTAAGTTACTAAACAGAAAATTCAGCATTGAACTGGCTTTCCCTTCATGAATATCTTTTAAATGGACAATATCGCATTACAGTAAATATTTGGTTCCATAAAATGATTATTTGAGCTCTTCAAATACTCTCCTTTACACATAAAAGCATGTAGTTGTGTTTTATATCACATGTGGATAGAAATGGCTGGTCCTATCAAAGACAATTTTGAATCAGTTTGAGTTTTCAAACCTTACATTTTGATGAGTTTTATTGACATAGGAAAATGTTACTCTCCCATCAAGTATAGATACATAGTAAAAAACCTATTTTACTACAGTCAATAACGATATTGTTCATATATGACAAACAACTCCAAGAACAAAGCATGGAACTTAATGGTAACTATCTCTATATAAATTTCTGTGGTTAGTATAGTTTCTGGGTGGAACTACTTTGAAAGCCATGTAATCAAGAATATTTCTTGGAAAACATGGGTTCTGAATATGTTTATCATTTATGATTTAGATAGTTATTAAAACTAAATTTAACTATCCTAATATTGGACTAGGATTGTCATTGACACTGAAGCCCAACAGAATGATCCACCTACTTCACCCCTGAACCACGCTGGACTAAGCTTCTACTATGTGGCTTCTGATTTTCATTTATCCATTTCTGTCCCTACTATTTGCTTGGAGGTACAACTACTGCCTCCAGTTAACTTAGATCAAATCTCGTAGCTGAAGACTTAATCTCTTCTCCAAAGATAGCTTTGCACGTGTTTGAGCCTATCTTATGTTGTGCTGATGCTGAAGTTCAACAATCAAAAACAAATGTCAAAACAAAACAAGACAAAAACTAATCTCATTGTGTATGTTTTAATTTATATTTCTTGCAGATACTTTTTTGTGTAAAACCATAAAAAAAAAATTTAAAAAATCACATGCCTTTAATCTCAGCACTTGGGAGGCAGAGGCAGTTCCCTGTGACTAGTGAGTTCTAGGTCAGCCAAGAAAGAAGAAGTGTGTGTGTGTGTGTGTGTGTGTGTGTGTGTGTGTGTGTGTCAAAATGTTTTAAATTGACTTCAGGATAATGTAAAGCACACTAAAGAAACCCATATATTTCTGATAAATAAAGATAAACAGCAGCTGTTTCTTCTCATTTAGGATAGAAATTGTAAGCACTCGGGCTAATCATATGCACTGAGGATTAAATCTAGGGCCTTACTCCCTTTAGGGACACAGTCTAGCATGAGCTACATCCCCAACCCTAGTCTATCATTTAATCACATACATCTTGATTGCTGGAATAAAACTCTACAAATCCCTCCTATGAGAGGAGTTATTTCATACTGTACTAAGCTCTATGCCCAGCAAAAACTGTTGCTCTAGACATAATAGTAGCCCAGAAATATATAAGCTTGCATGCAACTTAAGGAAAAAGGTAGTGCTCCCCATGAGCAGGCAAAAGAGCTATGTCTCCAGGTATGTGTGCTACAAGATCAAACCCCATCACATCACCTTTGTTCTCTTTTCCAATTAGGTAAATGTCAAGAGAAGAATTGACCCCCATGCAAAATCTGTATGATCAGGAGGCAGATATGCAAGGATAAGATGAATTAGTTCTGTGCAGCTCCACAAACTTGGATGATTCAGCCACACCTCAAATGATTCACTGAGACCAAAGTAATTTTACTCATTTATTATTACTTTATTTTTATTTATGGAACTGGAAGATAGAAAGATGACCAAGAGTTCGGGGATGTAGTCATTCTGAGACTGGATGATACTGAAGGGGATTTTTTTTTTTTTTCTGAAGAATGACGAAGCAATTTTCTCCAGGGACATATCGTGAGTACGGTAAGTGTTGCTCTCTACTTGGAAATTTCTGCTTGGTGTCAGCACACTGGAGGTTAAACACTCTCTGATGTGAACTGGATGATCATGCATCTGAAAATAATAGCATAAGAAGAACAAGAAAATAGATGATCAGTACAGAAAATGCAAAGGTTTTTAATAAAAACAAAATTACACAGGCAAAAGTTATTTTAAAGTATATTAATACTGTATTTGAAACATTTTAATTTCTCATGATACTTTGTTGTTACATTATGCTTAACAAATAAGAAACCTTATCCCCCTAAATCTGATGGCTAAATCCCTTTAATTTATTTATCATCAGACCTAAGGGCGTGAGTTTTGTTATGTTTATTGCACACAAGGCATTACCAATATTTGTTTTAGAGTTTCATTTATTTTTAAATGTTCAGTGGTTTTTTCTTATTTCTTATTAACTAATTCATTCATCAATCATATGAATGAAACTGTAGCAAAGTATCCTGAAAAATAATGAGAGAATGTTTATTGGGGAAATGTGTAGACGTGCTAAAAATTCAACTATTCAACTGTCAATAATAAAGCAACAGCAAACCAAACTCATCAACTGGCAAATGGTGTCATGCGAATTATTTTTCAGTTTATGATCATTACAAACAAACTAAACCACATTAACAGAGAGAAATCTGAAGAAATGTTAAAAGAAAAAATATATATTTCCAAAGAAAAAAGCTTATGAAATATCTTAAGTGAAAGGCAATTACTATCTGGTAGAAAGAATGGATGGGTAAAAGTGGATGAATCAAAATTTTACTTATATGCCCACTACTATTAACAGACTGGGATACCTACCAGTGCAAACAATACATATTTGGGCAATAACTTTTGATTAGTGGGCTTTTTTTTGAACATCAAAACTTAGTACTATGAGTATTAAAAAAGTAAATAATAGACTATTAATAGTTTCATAGAGCTCATAAACAATAAACTTCAAGAAATAATCTCAAGCATGACTATAAAAGAAGTGTTCATCTTAGAAAGCATCTTATTAGCCCTATGTAGTCAAATTATGAAATGATTTGATCTCTAAGTCCTAAGACTTTATTGTAATGAGATTCTATTTTAGCTACTTAATGGTAATCATGAATATGATCTTTTAAAACCAGAAAATAAGAGGAAACTGAGGTGCCTACCAAACCCACTGTCTTGCTTTAAAGTTACTAGAAATGCTGTACTTGTAGATCATTATTTCAGTGGAGTATTTGGTTTGTTTTGTCTATAACAATTATATGGACTAATGAATGAAGACGAAAACTCGACATTTTTTTTTTCGTTTTTTAATATGCAAAAAAAATAGCTTAGGTGCCAGAAGTTACCTGTCTTACAGGTGGCAGCTGTACTGCCGCTATGCATCTGTGGAGCACAGTATCAGCCAACTGCTAATCAAGGATCACTTCCTTTCAAAGTGACTGATGAGCTACTCTTACAGCAATTCACCAAAATAACTTTTAGAAAAGGTGATTCAAAAAGTTACAGACACATCTCACCAGTCCTGAAAGTTCGATGCTTGAAAGTTCATGTTTTATCAATATATGAGTTGATATTTTAAACGACCTGTTATATTTTAGAAGTAAAATATATTGGCCATATTTTCATTTTTATTACAGCAATGATAAGAACCAGGGTTGTCTTTTAAAACTTTTAATGAGCCCTGTCCATGTGGAAAAGATACAGATTAGGTAGGTGCAATGAGGTATGATTAAAGAGAACCTTTCAGAAAGAGGATAGTGTCTGATAAAAGGACTTGGAAGATAAGATTCCTAAAGAAGGAAAGATAAGACAAATATTTTGTGACAAACCTGCTTAATTTTCCACTTTGGTTTTCTTATATCCTTAATAGCACACTGAAGTTTCATGCATGAATAATGTTTGTGGGATACTTGATGCAAATCAACCAAACAATTGAGTATTTCAACAGACAGACACAGAAAGCAGAACATGTGTTGAAACATCATATTGCATTTTTGGTGTACATTTCTTTGTTGATTTATGTAATGTGGCTAATAATATGCTACCTATCCTTGTTTTAAACAAACAAATGAACTTTTTAAAAGAAGCTTTCATAAGTTGCTAAGCAACTCCCAAGACACATTTTATTAATTTAATAAATAGCATTCAGATGACAAACCTTAAAAATGATTTCTACCTCTGCTTTTAGAAAAGGTAGAATATCCAAGCAGATATTCTCCTACTTTCTCCCATCTAAGGCCTTGAAGAAAATCAGAGATGTTGCCTTCTTATATTTTCTTATTACGCAAAATAGTATTTTTAACTGAAAACATTACTATAATAAAAGTTAAATCTAAGTACTCCTGCTGTAGATGACCAAAGTATTCTCAGACCTGGAGATCATTTAACCTCAGTTCTGCAAATAAGTTAGATAGGAAAATTTGAGGTTGTGGGAGACAAAACGATGAATTGTGGGGTGATTAGTAGCATCCCACAGCTCTACCTACTTCATGGCCATGATGCCCTGCCCCCTGTAGTTGCTATAATTAACATTTTCTGTAGATAAAGCCTTGATATCCTGAGAGGGTGGATACAGTAGGAGAGCAAACTCATTCATAGTTGAATATCACTTCAAGTGAACATGGATATAAATACTAAATGTAAAATACTTCTTGACCACAGCTAGTGATAACAATATCTGAAGGTTTATCCCCACTTGTCAATACCTATCATCTCCATCACCACTGCTAATGAAGATTAAGTGGGTAAGTAATAATGATTCTATGGTAGTACAGCTTTCCATGTATTCAAGGCTCATGCTTGAGTTTATCATTTCAGTGTAATGTCCTCCCTATACAAACTGGAGTAAAAAGCTCGGGGGGTATTGTAGTGAAAATTGTTTTCTTTCAATATCATGTTACAGAATTTCACCAAAATCTTTTCTTATTCCTCTTAAATCTTCTCTGCTTTCAGTATTTAGCTAGAATAATTTATAAGTATGTATAAAGGAGCTGAAGAGATGGCCCGGAAGTTAAGAGCAAATGCTGCTCTTCCACAGAACCCTGTTCAGTTCTCAGCACCCATGTTGTAGCTGGCTCACAGCTGCTTGTAATCCAGTGCCTTCGGCTTGCTCAGGTACCTGCATTTGCCTGCACAAACCCATGTATACACATTTTTAGGTTTTTTTTTTTTTTTTGTAAAAATGTATCAATGATAATGACCTTGTAAGATTTCCTACACTTTCATCAGTTATTTTTCATATCCTCCACTTAATACCAACTTTATCCCTCACACATGAATAGCTTATATGCTCCTAGTCATGGCATGTGACTTATGAAGGAGAAATTCATTTTTAAATTTTTTTTTATTAAATTATTCTTGTTACATCTCAATGTTTATCCCATCCCTTGTATCCTCCCATTCTTCCCTCCTTCCCATTTTTCCATTATTCCCCTCCCCTAGAAGGACAAATTCATATTCTCCACGAAAGTTTTCCTAATTAATCCTTCTCTTACTTATAGTATTATATTTCTGTTAAAAAGAATGGCATGACTACAAATTAATGTGAGGCAATCATTTTCTGACTGTCTTCAATATGCCAGACACTGAACATTGCTTAGTAGCTATTTCTATCAATTTACATTTCATTATTTATGCTCAACTAGATTGTAAGTTCCCAGAGGATAGGAACAGGTTTTATCTGTATCCCTCTGGCACCTTTTAATAATGATGCTAATAAATATGCTTTACATTTGATTAGCAATTATAACCTTTCAAATTAGTTCCATGCTTATTATCTCATTGGTTATATAATTTCACTATTTTACAATCAATGAGAGTGGGACATAAAATACTGTGGGGAATAGTACATGGATTACAGGACTTGTGCTCAGTAAAATATGTATTCAATATATGCAGACTGACCGAATTTAGTCTTACAAATTTCCAAACCTAAAACTGTTTGCCTGATTATGAAAAAGTGTTTATGATATTCAAAAGTAAAAGTTATTGTAAATAATATGTATTGTTGAATGATGATATTCAAAAGTAAAAGTTATTGTAAAAATATAAGTATTGTTGAATGGTGTAGAAGACACAACAAAAAAGTGAATTAGATTAAAAAGTGTTCAGTTATAACAAAGCAGCAGGAAACTGTAAGATATCTTGTAGTTCCTACCAGAGACTAACTTCATATTGTAAGGTCTTCACCCCTTATTAAAGAAGTAAAATTGTTTTTCAAAGACAGCAAAGTGTAAAGGAAACAGCTAAGACTAACTTCAACATCCTAAAAAAAAAAATCACAGCATTTTATCTCATGTATATGAATAAGACCAAGAACAATATTTCCAACATGCTTACCACCACCCCCCCTTTGAGGGCCATAGCTACATAAAAAACACTAATGTAAAACATATGTGTTTATCTGCCTTTCAGCCGAGTAGAAGAAGAAGAAGAAGAAAACAAAAAACAAAACAAAACAAAAAAACCCACCCTATGCCAAAGTCAGTTGATCTGAGGGCCTCCCGCCTAAGGAAGCAATCCTTTATGCAGCTTCCTACCATTTACTGTGATAGCTAAGTGCAGACTCTGGTTTAGACCCCTAAGGAAGAGGTCCAAACCTCAGTTGCTAGTGTGAATCTGTGCCAGTGGTAGAGGAAGGGGCAAAGGAAAGGGTGTGAAAAGCCAGAATGATTTCTTTTACATTTGAGCCTTTTCTTTCAGCCTTTGCACTCACGTAAAAAGTGAAGGCATTTAAAGAAAAACGAAAATAAAGAGATCTGAAGAGGAAAACTTAAGACATCACCAGCCGGGAGGAAGGTGCCACGGGCGCCCGAACAATTCTTCAGCCACGTGACTGGAGTGAGAGTAGAGCCGGGAGCCAGCGAGCCCCAGGCTCCCGGAAGGCGCTGGCTAAGTGAGGGCCTGCAGAAGGGGCGCGGCGCCACCAAAGCCGGGGAAAGAAGGGCTAGGTCTCCTGGTCCCAGGCTAAGCCCTCAGGCCTTCTCTGGACCGACTCCTCCAGGCTTTCCAGCGGCTCCTCTGTGCAGAGCCCCCAGCGCGCAGCCAAAGCCTCTCCCGACGCAGCCTCCCTAGCGAACAGCATCCGAGCTCGGGGAGTTGGGGACTGGAGGTTGGTGGGCCGGGCCGCAACGGTACCCAGACCGCCCAAGGCGCCTAGCCGCATGGGAGCCCTGCGGGCTGCCGCGAGCCAACCGCGGAGTCGGGGCCCCGGCCGTGGAACGCTCGCCCTCCTACACCAAGAGCCGTAGAACCGCGCGGGCTCGAGCCGTGCCACGCTTGGAAATCTAAACCGGGAAGAATAAGATTGCTTCCAAGGTTTTGTTTATCCAGAGAGTGAAAAGGGAGAAACCCAAGTCTGTTGGCATCTTCCCTCACCCCCGCCCCCTCCTGTAGTTCTGAAAAGCGTGCCTAGCACAGGAGGGGGATGAGGCGAGTGCTCCTTTTCCTCTTCGCAACCCTCTCCCATCGGCGGGTCTCCACACACCTTTCACTATCCTAGCATAGGAGTTTGCACAAAGTCCGCCAGAGAGATCGCAAGGAGCCCCCTATACTAAGCACCATTAGATGACCGGCTTAGCTAAAATGGAATCAGAAAGTATCTCGCTAGTCGCAGTATAGTTAAAATTCAGCACGTTTACTATCCCTGATGGTCAGGGCATTGCTACCACATTGTTTATAAGCTCTGGTAGGTCTAAAGCAAGCAGAGATTCCAGACAAAGTTGGGACTTCTTACTCTCTGTCTCCGAGCTATAGAAACTTTATCATTTCCAAAGGCCGAACTGGCCAGAGGAGAGCTAAATCATGGGCCTGACTGTAGGCCTTTGCCCTCCCACCGGGAAGTGGACCGCAGTCAGGGATCAGAGGATGAACTGAGTTCCCTAACTGGTTATTGACAAAGGGAGGAGGGAGGAGGAGGGAAATGCAAAGGAAAGACAGGAGGGGAAAATGTGTTCATTTACACATTTCCTGTGCAGAACAAAAAAGTCCCACCATCAGCAAAAGAAGTCTTTTCCTCCAAAATAGCAGCCAAAGAGGGAGAATTAGAATATGCATAAAATTCCTTCATTTTCGTTTGCACAGAGCATGATTTCCGGCGCATTCGTATGTAAGCTGTGCTATTAATCCTAACGCCTAAACAGATTTTCACTTAGCATTTCTCCAAAACTCACCTAAAGAAAATTACTGTGTTCCCACGACCCTATTTTAGAGCTACCCTTTTCCTAGTCTGTCTGCCAATGAGAATTTCGTTGATGGGGTTATGAGTTGATTTTTTTTTTCCTGGCCATCCTTTTCTCTTTTAACTGCATTGCTCCACCGAACCCCATTTCACTGAAAGCTAGCTGCCGGCTGTGGCTGTGAAGCCAGGCTCCCAGACAGCAGCCTAGTGGAAAGCGTGTTTTAGAAATGTACATAAAAGACAATAAACATGCAAGGATGGATAAATGTTTTCCTATCTTCTTGTGTCATGAAAATCTTTCCTCTTCTACTCTAGTGAGTAGTCACTAAGATATTTGCATATAGACAACCTTGAGGATCAGTGTATCTTCAAGAATGAAATAGAACTGCACGACCTTACTCAATGCAATGCTGTCCTTCACAATTATGCAGCCTACGAACCCACTCCCTACAGCATAACCGAGATGTTTTATTTCGCCACTAGTACAACAGATCTGTTTGCATCTTCCTTGAAATTTTCCTTGTTGGGGAAAACTGTTAGCATTATTTGAAACAATTCATTCCTTCTTATTTGGGCTTACTTCTGCTTTTGAAAATGTGTTTCTTTTATTTAATAGAGTGTGAATAATGGATGAAATTTGTACATCTTGGCTTACTGCTAAAAGAGAATCTTCATTCCAGGAAATTCAACCCTAATTCCTCACTCCTCCATGTCCCAATATGGAAAGAAAAAAATCTATATTTGCTCACAATATAAAGAGGCATCTGCAATGATTTCCTTCAGTATCTGCAGAGTTCTAGTAAATCTCAATCACTGGTACTTAAAAAGAAATGCTAGTATTTATTTGACTTTTAGTTTTCATAGAGTCAGCAATACTTGATACATTTGGTTTGGCATATATGTTGTACATGAATAAGGATTTAAATATGTGGCTTCTGTTGGCTAAAGATTTGTTCAGATATTGAGCTATAGAAGCTTATTAATTTAATTAAATAGGTTTGTAAACTTTACAAACACAAGAATTTCTGCCTAGCTGTTAACACTGAAATAACTGCTTTCAGTTTTTATTTACATCAAATATCGTCATTACAGAATCATTAAATGTAGTTTCTCTCAGTTGTGCATGTCTGTGTTGGTTCAGAAGTTCTCAGTCATATAAAACAAAATACAAGGTATGAAAAAATAGTTCCTCCAAAGCCATATTTAGGGAGTGAATGTAACAGAATTGAGAGCCATATTTTCTCATGAAGCTGACTTCCTTTAATTTTCTCACTGAAACAAGTGATAGTTTATTTCTTAAACAATTCAAACAAGAATCATGGTAGCAGAATATCTTCCTGAAAACATTATTTGGGTTGTAATTAAATTGAATATGAGATGCTCTTGATTTATTTTAAGTTGCAGAAGTATATTTACAGAAGAATTGGGGTGAATATAGTGGGAGGTATTAAGCTCCAAGCATGGAGAAGTTCTGGAGAGCCACGGAAGTGTAGATCTACAGCTACCTTCCTTGCACTGCAGACTTACAAGGGTGGATGTGAACTGAGCAATGCTTCTGTGAATGTATTCTCCAAAATGAACACTTCTCTTTCTTTGCTTATATTTAATGAAACAATGTTCTCACAACCTGGAAGTGTTTTCATTAAGATAAAAACACTAAAAAGAAATTTAAAAGGGTGCTCAGCTTCGTTCCCATAAAAAGCAAACACCACAGCAAAAGTTGTGCCTTTCCCCTCTATTGCTTCCTTCTGTTAATGTTTCCCTTGTGGGTTGTGGGTACACTTGGGTTGGAAGGAAATATCTCACGAAGAAAAAAAAACAAACAAACAAACAAACAATAACAACAAAAACTTTCCAGAGCACAAACTGGCTACTGATATTTATGTCCAGGTTTTTTATCTTTTCAAGAGTCCAGGTTCTGCTTTCTTGTACATGACTAGGGCCACATTCATATAGTTAAGGTTACCATTTCCTTATCCAACTCATCCTGTTTCTCAGATCTCTCTTCAAGTGACCATAGGTGCTGAACTGACAAGGAATTTCTACCTTAGTCTCTGTTCTCCTCTCCCATAGCTGCCCTTCCTCTCCTAACCAGCTTCCCTATCTTTCTCACAATGGGAGGCATTTAGACACCACCTACTTCAGAGCTAATATCTGCCTGACAAATGCCAAGTCTAACTCCATACCTTTTAATTCTTTATTTCATTTCATTTCGCTTTTTGTTGGGGTGAAAGTGACGCTAGGTATTCCAGAGACAAGGAGAATGTTGGGCTGAAATCGTGTTAGAGTCCTACAAGAAGATACCTACTGACAGATTCTTCCCACCTAGGCCCAGGACTTAGACATTATTTGCTCACCTAGCATGCAAGAATGTACTTCATAGAAGCATCTCTTGTACCTGAAGAGTTGGGGTTTGATTTCCTAGCTAGACTACCACCAGTGGAGACTACCACCACTAAATCTACTCCCCTAGCTTCACTGTCTTTTTACATCAGGCTGCCTGTTTCTAAGAAAATAAAAAGAATTCATTTTGGGGTCAGGATAGACACTGATACTTGTGTCTTGGTTTACACACTGGATCCATGATCTCTAAATTGACTGGAAGCTTTAAACTCTAACGTTATTAGCTTCCTTAGCTTTGTGAACATACTTTTTAAATATGGTGACAAGAAGTAATCTAGGCAGACCGTACCCCAGCCCTCGACCCTTCACATGTAGACAGTAGAACCCTGCACATGTCTACCTCTGCTCCAGTTTCCTTCTGGGGATGACTGCTTTAAGAATAACATCTTCAGGGAGACATGCCCATAACCATGATAGAGCATGAATACAGAAGTCCTCAATGGCATTTACAAGGGACTACTAGAGTAGACAAATGGAATCTTTCTTCAAAAACTTGAGTTTACCTAGACAGGATTCATTCAATTAACCAGCAAAATATAAAACTGAAGTAAGGCCCAACTTCAGACATACTGAAGGCTGAAATGCTTGTATTTTCCTCCTCTTGGCCTATCTATTATTTTAAGGTAACTTCTGCTACTGTTATTTACATTATTATTATTAATAGTTTAGTACTATGGTTGCAGTTTTGTTACTTTTGTTGTTGTTTCTGTTGTTGTTGTTGTTGTTGTAGCTATTATACTATTCACCAGGAGTTTAGGAGATTAGTAGGATTAATTAGTTTATTGGTAATTTAAAGCTGAAAACTAGTAATTAAGCAAAAAAAAAAACTATAAATGATCAGGGATGATTCATGCTGATGCAGAATTTCGAAGGAAGATTATCTAAATTTTGGACACTAAAATTTCCATCTGAGAAATAACTCGGACTTGGGAATCAGGAATATGATAACTGATATGTTATAGTCACCCAAATCATCTGTGGTCTGTTCGCTAGACTTAAAAAAATGAGCAAAGAAAAATGATCCACATGTCATCAGCTTTTTCACAGATTCTATATGCTCAGGACCATCCTAGCAAAAAGCATCTTTCCCCTCCAAATCAGCCTTTTTCATCTCTTTGCTCTTCTTATGAGTCTCTCTGAAAATGAAGGCTCATACACAACAAGAAACAAGAAGACAACCTCAACCCTGTCAGACAAACTCTAGATAGTATAAACTTAGCAATCTATTCTCCCTACTATTCTTTCCAATATAATTAATGTTTTGATAGTATAGTTATTTAACCACATATAGACACATAAAAACAAATTCACCCTCTAGCTCTGGTGTTTGTACATCTAAAACAAAAATGGATACATTCTTTCAGTGGCTCCCAAAATTCTTCAGTCAGTCAAGCACACAGAGAAAATAACTATATTCCAAATATTGTCAATTTTTGTTAAATTTTATTTGAAAACAGAGGATACTCTAAATTGATAGTCTGGTGCAGAAACACACTAAATGCCAGGCAAAATCACCAAACCACTGTTTATCATTCGAATAATGGAAGCAGAATTTCATTATTTTTATTTGATCTAGGTGAGGCTAAATTGATACATTTATACAAAAACTAGCAACTATAATAACAAAAGTAAAGTGTCTTGATTAAGGTTTGCTTACTTTGTCAAATACCTCAGCTCTGTTTTAGGTCCATTAGTTTATACAGTTGCTATGAGTAATAAGTAAACATATGGGCCATAGATGATCAGATCACAGACATTCAGATATGTGGCTAAAACATAGGGGGTACATGAACAAATCTGAGTTTCCATGATTTTGTCTTCTTACTACACACCTAACATTTTATTTTTTTCCAATTGATTAAAATGTTAAGAACTGATAAATATACAGTATGCTATGACAAGCTTGCTATGTTCAATAAAGAAATAAATTCTATTGAATCCAATGCAAATATCAAATTTATTTCCCAACAATGTTAAAGAGTAGACAACCCAATATGTGGAATTCAAATTCATTTGCAAACCTGATGGGGATGTTGTTTATTATTTGACTATATCTAAGGTACTGGCAAGGGAAAGAAAAATCTTATACATTTCTTTTTTCTGCTAACTTTTTAGAAGGAATGTGTCAAGAAATGTGCTTTTCATACATATTTTGAAGCTTACCTTTTTACTTTTCATATTTAATATTTGAAATTATGGAAGAAGACCAAAGTGTGAACAAGTGAGCTTATGAAAGAGATTTTAAGTGCATATTTTCAAAAATGTAAGAGAAACAAAACTTTTTCTGACACAGTGTAATTCTTGAGAAGCCCCAAACTTAATGGTTGTTTTAGATGGGGCCCATTAGGAATCCTTTGTATTGCTTTCCTTCAAGTGTAGATGTGAGACTGACACTCGTGGGTAAGATGCAAATATTAAATATTAGCTAATCGTCCAACAAAAAAGCCCCCACAGGATTACAGACTCAGTTTTAGTATGGAAGTAAACTACTGTCTCAGTCATTTTGATATAAGCAATTGAAAAAATGGTTTCTACAGTATCGATCACCAAGGTTGTGCAAAATATTGGGCACAAGTTCTCCCTCAGAATTCCTGATGTGTCCTTATTCTCCCCATGGATCTCCTTTCTTTTGTTTTGCTTTTTCAGTTAGAAAGTACTGTGATTCTCAAATGGGGTTTTGTTTGGCTCTGGTTAATATTAAAGAAGATCACATACGGTTGAAAAATATTGTTATTTTTCTTTAATGGGGAAAATTGGACTCCCGCGTGTCAGATCTGTGGATTTCCGAAAGGCAGTGGGAATGGTACTGACATCACTTTGCACTTTAACAATCCGATTTGGTCAGAGTACAAGTTGTTTGTTTAACCCGACAACTCGGTGCACCCCGTCGCACACTTTGCACACTCATTAAAACGATTATTCACGACCTGTCGAGTGTTTTCGGGTTCATTCACAGGAAAGGCTTGCATCCAGAGAGCAATTCAAGTCAACACTGTCCACTACACCACGCACGTGAGGATGAGCTGGTACATGCGTGAAAGAGGCGGGGAGGGGTTTGTGAGTAAGTAACTTGGCTGGTAAGTCCTGCTCAACACTGGCTGCTTAGGAATCTCAACCTCCTTAGCTTGCTTAGAGCACTTGCCCCCACAACAGCCACTTTACTGTGCTACCTTCAAAGGCTTGACAAGGAAAAGAAAAATTAAGCAAGTGAAACAAATAAAGGTAACCTTTCCTGCTCTCTTCTTTTCATATTTCTGCAGAACTTTAGATCCCAGGATGCCCCATCTTCTCCTTGCAGGCCCTTATTCTCACCATGGACAACTACTGAGGAGAAACTAATTCTCTTTCCATCTCCCAAGGTCCCTTTGATCTAAAAAAAAAAAATCATTTGGAACAAATACGTTTTCTGTTTATCTTACATCCACTAGGAGGAAGCAAGGGTATACAGCAAATGAATAAGGAAAAAATAAAATCCCTGGTGCTTTTGGTAGTTGTTCTCCCAACTGAAAATGGAAAGACTGGTTCTCCACACCAAGAAATGTACTGCAGATTAAATATTAAATAGCCTTCAAAAAGCTAGGCCACTTTTGGTTTTGTTTTTCAAATTTCAAGTAACTTTTCAATGGTTTGCAATGTCAATAGAAGATCATAAACACAGCATGTTTCAGCCCTACCCCTGCCTTGTACATATAATGAACACACTGAGTGACTCAGAGTTTTCTATTTTCTGTTGAGGTGAATCCTGGTACATACTACCCATATGGTGCATTACTGTAAAATGTATGGCTATCTTCAAAAGATGTAATAGCATGTGCACACTAGTAAATAATATATGTACATGTATTTACTATATCACACTTTGTAATGCTTTTATTTCTGCATAAGGACCTCTGGCATAACTAAGAGTTAGCAGTTGTTTTAAAACAAATGTCCGATATCTATATTGAAATGATTCATCTTTTATTTTTTCATAAAAAGCACTGCTAAAACCTCATGGCCAGCTTATTTCTGTAAAGCTAACCCAGCCAAGCCAATTTAAAATGATGTTTTATTTGCCAGTTTCATTCTATTAAACATAAGATCACCGAATCAGTTTTTCTGTTATTGAAACACATCAGTACAACGTGTGAAGGGGGAAACGGAATCTTTCAAGCAGCATGAGGTTTTAAGCAGAAGCAGGCTCCTAATTACTAAAAAACAAATATGAATAATTTTGTAAACTGGTCACACTCCCAGAATCCACTATGAGGTGTACTTAAAATGCATGAGTGATGTGCACTGTGTGTTTCGCTTCCTACAATAAACTCCTTCATTAAAAGCAATGTGTGATAATAATAAAGAAGGAGGCACTGAAATATGGAAGCAAATAGCTGAAACCTCTGCATAAATAAACACAAATCAATGTAGTAATACATAACACTATTGATGCAGAAATGATCGATTTTAGTCTTCTAACCTACAATCAGAGTTTGCCATGTGTAATTAGAAGTATTTTTTTCAAGAAAAAAAATAGATAAATAAAGAAACAAGTAATACCTGCTGTCAATTCTATCCGACTCTACTTAATTTTCCCCCGACTATTTTTGATTAGGTAGGCAGAGTGCTCTTTTTTTTTTCTAAGAAAGCTTTGCCAACCTTTAAAATCACATCATTAATTATAGAAATTATCAAAGTATTAAATAATAAAATTACCACCTTACTCTTGCTCCAAATTCTTCAACTTTCATCCCAGTCTCTAATTATTCATTCAGCATATTTTAATAGGACAAACACAATAGTACTTTCTATTTTCAAAGTTTTCTCAGCTACTGTAGTACCATCGGATTTAAAGATTCTTTAGCTACCTGTTACATAGTAAATGTGAAAGGTACTGATCTCTCGGTATGCATGAAAGCCCTCCCTCCTGAACTTACATAAGCTTTATCGAAGGGGGGGAAAAAAACAGAGGGGAAGCCTGCATGATTTTAAGAGTATTTCCTACTATCAATGTAAAGTGAGCCTATGTCAGACTCAACAAAATAGCCATGCTTTAGATTTCTAGAACGCACATCTAAAGCAATGTTGCCAGCTTTCCTACAGCTCATTTTTCTGGTGTGAGGAATTATTAAGAGGCCAGAGTGGGTAATTCCTTTCAGATTTGGCATCTGGGTAATAATGGGAATTGTTTTCATATTTTTTCACCTAGAGAGATATTCATTCACATTCATGCTTGAGTCTAGGTTTCTTAAGCACAAATTCGAAAAAGAATGTCCAACTTATAATATCAAACAACTTTGAAAAATGATTTTTCATCCATACGTTCATTGAACATAAGCCTTGAGTCTGATTATTTTTATCATAGCGCACAATACGGAATTTTTCCTTGACTCCTGCCATACCCACCTAGGGCCAAGAATTCAGGGGCAAACAGACCCAAAAAGGAAAATATCATCAGTTATTGTTTAGGGCTAATTTAACAGATAATTTAACTTCAAACAACAATGATTGGGTCATTAAATTTCAGAGGCATGAGAAAATGAAAGAACCAACCAAGAGGCAATTCTCTCTAACCCCATTACAGTTTTCAGTCTTCCTGTTCAATCAAAGAAATTAAAACAAACAAAATCTGCCGATGCAGGATTTTGCTCCTTAGAGCAAACAAAGCGTGAAGTAGGAACAGTGAAGAGGAGAAACGAAGACGAAGTGGGCTATTTCAACCCCGGGATGCTAACAATATAGGACAACTCAACCCTAACCCTACATATCCAAAACATGTGTAGTTATTGAACAGCGTGCTCTTTCATACCCACCCAAAGACGTAAATCTAGCCAAGAGCTGTGTGCACTTTCCTCTCCCCCTCCCGCCCCCGCAATGCCAAAGACACTTAAATGTTGTAGGCCACAGTCCCGGGAAAGGTGTGGGGCATTCCATCTCTCCTCACAGCTTCAAGTACAGAAATCGGAACTATTTGTTGTAATCTTAGGTAACTTGTGGGATCGCAAGCCCCTGGCATTTCTGCCTATTTTAAGTTTTTTGCTAAAGGCCCGGTATGCAGCGGTGTGGAGGCTTCACAACTAAGCAGGACTATTATAAGAGGGAGGTGGGTAGTGCAGGTGGAAGCACCCTCCCCCATGCATTTTTTTCATTTTTTTTTCCTTCCAGTTCTTCCAAAAGGAAGATAATTCCTAGCGAATCTCGTGCTTTGGCGATAACCTGCTCCCCGCTTTTGTCTTCCCCACCCCTCAACTCCAGACTGCTCCTAGCGCTCAGGAAATGTCCTACCCTGTAGACAAACTCTTTCTGAAACACCAGAGGCGTGGGCGATAAAACCGAAAGAGACAGAAATGATGAAGGACTATTGGAAAATCAGATTTACCAACTACCAGGTGAGTGCTAGGATCTGAAACTGCGCCCCGCAAACAAAGACTAACAACATCCTGGGAGAAGTGAAGAAAGGGGCTCACAAGGCCTCAGCTCTGGAAGCCAGTATCCCAAGCCGCCCGCGGCTGTGTCCTGGGCTAGAGCGCCCTCGCGTTGCTGCTCTCCGGCAGCGCGGCTCCCCAAGCTAGAAGGTAGGCAGCGGCGCCCTGAGATCAGGCCTATACCGGCTGCCCTTGCCTCGCAGTGGCCACAACCAGCTCTAGAGTCTGGGTCAACGCTGTGCTGTCCCTAACCCTAGACTACAAAGCCTCTCTATGTGTAGTCCAGTCCGGGCGCCATCCCCAAAGGCCGACCGAGCCCCGAGGCGCAGGGCAGGCCACCTCAACACCGCAGCCCGGCCTCTGGGGAGCTTGTGGAGGAGTCAGCCAGAGTCTGGCGCGCTCGCAGGCACCCTGGGACAGCCAGACTCTGGAGCATACAGCGCGGGCTCCTAAGTGTGCATTAAAAATCAATTATTTTCCTGAGATTTCCAAAGCCGGGAACCGAGTTATTCCCAGCAGGGACACAGTCAAGCACAGAACGGTGCTCATTTCCCTTTTTTTTTTTTTTTTTAACCAGAAGACCAAGAAGTTTCTTTCCCTTAAGGGGCTCTGAACTCGACCTGCACCAGATTCGCTTGCTTAGTCCTTTAGAGACCCTGGCTTGATCCAGGCAAAAGAGCTGGCCAGAGAGGGCCACACCGGGGTAAGGCTGGCAATGCCAGTGTGAAAGTAGGAGGACAGCAGCATTACACACACACACACACACACACACACAGAGAGAGAGAGAGAGAGAGAGAGAGAGAGAGAGAGAGAGAGAGAGAGAGAGAGAGAGAGAGAGAGAGAGAGAGAGAGAGAGAGAGAGATTGATTCTTGGTTATAAAGAGCTTCATCTTGATGCCGAGGATAGATAATACCGGTTTTGAACATTACATTTCGTTATCTGAAGCAGCCATGAAATTCAGAAATTCTCATTAAATGAATTACCTTACATTTCTTGACTTACTACAGTCTCCCATTGCCTTGTCCAGATAAATATGTCTTCCTTTCTAAATCCTCCTTACTAGACATTCACCACGATTTCTTCCCACGTGGACAAATCATGCATCCTTTCACCCATGATTATGGGAATCCACTAGCTAGGAACAATCTCCAAATGAGAAAAGAATACTTAAGCCTACAAGAGTCTGAATCTAAGGGTTCACCCATAGAAGTCCGCGGAGCACACTAACCTCCCACCACGTGCGGAGGGGAGAACTTTCACTTACCGATCTCTGATCTCCGGGGGGCGAGAGTGTTCACGGTTCTCAAGTCCTTCGCACCAGCAGCTTCCAACTACATCCAGAAGAACCTTGGATTGAGGGCTGGGGTGGGGGCACCAAATCGGGAGGGAGGGGAAAAAAAACATAACACTACGTCATATATTCGCAGCCCAGAGACCCTGGGCCTACATTGCCAGGACAAGGTACTCAATAACTGACCACTGGAGTGAGGAAAATGATCAATTTAGGAGTTGAAAACTATAAGATAGCTTATTTTTAACTTTTGGTGGTTGGGGGAAGAGTTCCCGGAGGAATAGGAAGGCAGGACAGTTGGGGTGAGAGAAAAGGGGGAAATTGGAAGCAAAAGAAAATCGAAAATAGATCTTCCAGTTAACTGGGCGATTGCTAATACCTTTTAATTCTTGCAGGTAGAAAGAATTCAGCCATACTTTTGTGAAAGCGAACCTAGAGGACCCCTGTTCTTTTTGTAACTGGCCTTGAGTAGAAGCATACATAATGAGGGGGGAATTTACAATTCAGTGTTCACCTACCCTGTTTCTCGGAAGGGCTGCGGCAGATTTTCGTTTGGAGATTCTCATCTGTGTGGCAGGAGCTGGAGTGGTGCTGGGGCAGGTTATCTGCTGAAGTAGGAATGCACAGGAACCCCGCCCTCTAGGCACAGTTACACAACCTCAGCAGCCCCGGCTCAGCCAGCACTAAAACCTCTAAGATCTTCACCTTCACCCTTTGTTAAGCCTGTCTTCGGACAGGCTTTGAACCTTAAAAACAACCAGCCACATGAGCTACTCAAAAATTAATTTCTCAAAATTAAAATTATTTCAATGCATGCAAATTCCTCAATGAGAAAGAAAATACATGTTGTAAAAATCATTTTATATAGACTTCTGATATTGATTTACCCATCTATTAGGGTGAAATATGTACTAACTTGAATACATATAATAATCAATATACTTCAAGACTAATTTTCCCCCTTTCTGCCCTTGCTGTGTGTTTCCAGTCATAGAAGTCACTGGAAAACTACTTTGACTATAAGGACACTTGCACTGACCAGTTGTAAATCAACTTGGTTTCCTTTTTTTCTTTTTTCTTTCTTTTCTTTTTTTTTTCTTTTTTTTTTTTTTTTTTTTTTTTTTAACTCGGGGGGGGGGGAAATCCATTGGAAAAACTCCCTTGCTGTTGCATTTTACACCATGTCTTTGTGTTTCTTTATTAACAACAACTCTCAATGATGTTAATTCAAGTAAAATACTAATCTATAATATTTCAGTTTGGAGTTTAAAGTTTTAAATTGTGATCACTTTCTTTTCCATTTTTTTAAAAAAGGGCAGACTCTATTTCATTTTAAACAATTATAAGTTTGAAAGAAAATAATCTTCAAAAAGTTAGAAGTGTTTGTCTGGAAAGAAATAAGTGTAACCCGCTAAAGTTGGTGGCGATACATAGTAAAAAAAAAAAAAAAAAAAAAAAAAAAAAAAAAAAACATTGTAACAAGTCTGAAGCAAAATTAAACGTATCAATGCCATACCAGATTGTCATTTTCTTAAAGAGGATATTCTCAGGGAAGGTAGCCAGATCAAGATAAGTGAAATAAAAAATGTTCACACACTGAGCTTCAGAAAGACTTTTTTGGTTTTTTGGTTTTTTTTTTTTTACTGAATTCTCTTTCTACATATATTCTTTCTCAGATCTAGGAAGCCTAATAAAAAAGGCTTCCAATCACATTCATTACATATGCAAATTAGACATGTGCTAAAGCACACTTGTACTCCAGTATCTAGTTCCATAAATATAAGTCAACTTCACTATGAACTTGAAAGTACGAAAAGGTTGACATTAAAATTATATTTCTCTATCTTCTAAATAAACATCTTATAAAACCACAAATAAGTATAAATAGTTCATTTACTCTGGCCCAAGGAAAAATACTCATAAAAGAAATTATATATATATATATATATATATATATATATATATATATATATATATATATATATATATAGGCTTTACTATATGAATTCAGCTTTCTTTTCAACTGTTTATAGGCAATACTGTATTTCCTCTTTGGTAGAACATACTCATCCCATAAATAAAACCCATAGCAGAAACAAGCAATAAATCATCCTCTCCTTCTTTTTTCCCCCACCGTAAAGGTAGGCCTTTCTTCAAGCTAGTTTACCTCTCAACTGTGCAATGAAGATTTCCTTTGCCTAATCCTACACTTGCCTTCTTCCTCTCCCCACAGGGCACTTTGTGGTACTTTTTAAGAACTATTAGATTTTAAGAAACTTAAAAGGTAAGTTTCTAAGGTAAACCTATTAAGAAAATGAAATCTTGTCTTTATAAGGGAGAGAATCAAAATAATCACCCGAGTGAGTCTATTTTTGCCTGTCCCCCTTTTTAACATTTTATTCCAGTTTTTAAAGAATTTCCTTAGAGAATGAGCCTGCTCTCTCTTCTCTTTCTCCTCCTTCCCCTCTCCCCCCTTCTGTCTTCTTCATCTCTCCAACTCAGAATCCAGCCACCCACATTTCCCAACATCAGCTATTCTGAATTTAAAATCAATTTTAGCCAACCCGTTTCTCTGCTAGGTTCGCTCCCCCCCCCCCTTCCCTGAGCAACTCTCTAAGTGTTTGCTGATAACATCTTAGGGCCAGATTATTTTTCACTGGTCCCATTGTAAGAAGTGGCCAGCTTATTGCATTACTGCAGAACACATTTCAGACTATACAAATGTAACAAATGAACAACTTGTCTTCCACAGAATCACCACAGGATCCAATTAATTACTAAACCTTTAACTCAGGTTTTCTAATTATTTTCTGGAATCATAGCACATGGGCTCTCGAATACAATTCGAAAAAGTTTTCATATTGTTTCATATGTATGCATATATAAACACTCAATATATTTCATATATATGCATATTGCAAAGAAAACAAAAATAATTTGGTCTAAGCAAAAGAAACACATCTGTAAATTAAATTATACAAATATATTGAAAGAGAACCAAACAAATAGTTCTATGTTGTAAAAATGAATGAGGGAGATGGGATATTTTACTTTGAATCACTAGGATTTTAAGTTGAATTTAGTTAAAAATTTAAATATCAACATTTGTCTGTGAGTCATTACAACAGGTGATTATTTCAGCAAGCTCTATACTCCAATTCAGCACGTCTTTATTAGAATTCTTTCAACGTGGATAAACAGCCACAAAAATAAATGCTGACTTAGAAATATAAATACAAATAGTTAAACAAAAGTGCTTGCACCATTCATAGCGCAAATTGTACCTGAACTGAAGGGATATATATATATGTATATATATATATATATATATATATATATATATATATATATATATATATATGTATACATACATATTTATATGTATCTTGTTCATTATTTATTTCTAACTATACACATATATTTATTTTTTATTTGCCAAGTTTTAGAAACAAATACCTGAAACAATATATATATATATGGTCTTCTATCAAGTAAGTTTAAAATAAGCACAGAATAAACAGCTATGCACATAAAATTGAGTATCTTTGTCTGCTGTATATCTACAAAAACAAAGATATCAACTGAAATCCAATGTTTTATTTAAAAGTAGTATTTACTAAGTAGCCTGCTCTTGGTAAAATTTATTCACAAAGGGGGAAATACTATTCTCAGTTCTAGAGTCTCGTTTCAAATTAAAGGAGCAGTTGAAACTCCAGCTTGGCTGAAAAAGCCCTTCAAATTCCTTATAAATCTAATAGTATTTTGCAAATTAGCTCTACTTAATAAAAGAGACAAAAATATCAAGATATATATGAATTTAGCCTATTTTTATTTCTGTGTGTTCATAGTAAACATTTTTGTAAGTGACAAACACGGGCATATGACCACAGTATCACAATCAAGAAATTTTAAGACAACATTAACAATCACTCAAATTGATGCGGCATTTGCGCAACACAGGTTACATATTTGCAAGGTTTACCTATAAGTACAATAGGTATTAACATTTCACTACATTTAGAAAAAATAAAAGTGACCTGTTAGTGACCACATACATCGAAATATACACAACACAAACTGAAGGCAATCCTTAATTTTGTCCCCTTCCGATTCAATTGAATGGGCAGTGTTGCCAACTAAACAACTTTCCTTTTTCGGTTTTTTTTTTTTTTTTCTTCCTTGTTTTAATACTTAGTATACCAAGTGCATTTGCTAGAATCCAATCTTTGGTCTAAAAGTAAACAAAAGGAAAAGACAGTTCTTTAAAAAAAAAAAAAAAGGACAAAACAATAAATGGCCAATATAATTTCTTGGGCACCTTTACTACAAATTCTTAAATACAAATTACATTTTAACATTTTAAAACTCTCTTCATAATTTAGGTTGTTCTCAAGGCCTGCATCCACCAGATAGCTCCATGATAACTTATAATACTGCACACATGGAAATCTGGCAGGCTTCTGAGATAGACTTGTCAGGTTTGAATGAAATGGCAAAGCAGTCACTATTTAGATACACACTCTACTATAATTTGACGTCCAAACCTTATATTCTACAATGTATTCTCCCACATTGCACCTCGCTGACACTCCACACCTTGTTAGAATAGTAAACAACCCTAAAGACTGAACAAACGTACAGAAATAGGGGGAGGGCTTAATAAAAAATACCTGGACTTATTTTTTAATTATCATTTACAATGCAAATGTGTGTAAAACGTTCACTTACAGTCTGGTCCCCGGGATGTTAATGTATTAAAGGGTTGGAAGAAGACCCCTGATTTTGATGTGTGAAATAATCAGACAGTCCCCCGGACAGTCCTGTCGTAAAACTTGGCAAAGAGGGTCTTAAAGACTCACAGGGCAGGGTCGAGGGGGCCTGCGGCGATGTAGAAGAGGACGCGGCCCTGGCGCTCATGGACGTGCTGGTCTGCGAAGTCATTGACGGATGCGGGACGTGGGGGAAAAAGTAACTGGTCTGGCCCGCGAGCAGGTTGACGGAGCAGGGGTTGAGGGAGTAGGTCCCAGAGCAGGGCACCGACAGGCCGCAGGGCACTGAGGCGGCGAGCGCGGCGGCTGTGAGGTGGTGTGTGGCGTAGGGGATCTCCCCGTTGACCAGCCGGTCCACGCTCAGCCCGTTGGCGGTGGAGAAGGAGTGGTTGTTGCCCAGCGAGTTTTGAGTCAACACGGAGCTGTAGGGCATAGGGTGGCTGGGGTAGGCCGAAGTGGTGCCGTTGTAACTCAAAGTGCTGCTGGCGCGGGGGTGGTGAAGGGACAGGAAGGGCGACATGGGCCAGTAGAGGGAGCCGGCGCGGTCCATGAAGGTGAGGCCCGTGGAGGTGAGGCGCGCCCCGCGCTTGAAGGCCAGCTTAGCCCGAGATGTTGTGGAGCGGCGCCGCAGCTTGCCGGTTGTGCCTCCTATGAACACGTCGTCGCTCGACGGGTCCAGCATCCAGTAGTTGCCCTTGCCCGGGTCGTCATAGTGGCGCGGTACCTTCACGAAGCACTTGTTGAGGGACAGGTTGTGGCGGATGGAGTTCTGCCAGCCCTGCTTATTCTCGCGGTAGTAGGGGAAGTTCTTCATGATGAACTCGTAGATGCCGTTGAGCGTCAGGCGCTTCTCCGGGCTCTGCCTGATGGCCATCATGATGAGTGCGTTGTAGCTGAACGGCGGCTTCTCGTACTTGCCGTTCTTCTTGTCGCCCTCCTTGCCCCCCTCCCCGTCCTTGCCGCCCTCGCCCGCCCCCTTCTTCTCCTCCCCCCCGGCGCCCGCGCCCTTCTCCTTCTCGTCCGGCCCGACGGGCGCTAGCTCAGCCGGCCCGCCTCCAGGCTCGCCTTTGGCTCCCAGTGCATCGGCCTTGGTCCCGTCCAGGCCGGCAGGCGCCGGGAGCAGTAGCTGCTGTGGGCCCTTGTCGTCGTCGGCTGCGGGGGCGCCGCGAGCCTGGGGGGGCTGCGGGGCCGGGGGCGGCTGCTGCTGCTGCTGGGGCGGTGGCGGCGGCTGGGGCGCGGGCGGCGGCGGGTGGTGGTGGTGGTGGTGATGATGGTGATGCTGAGGGTGGTGGCTGTTGTGGTGGCCGTGGCTCGCGTGGTGGTTGTCGTTCTGGACGGCCTCGGGGACCAGGCTGTTGATGCTGAACGAGGACTTGGGAATCATTTTCACCTCTTTCCTATCTCCCATGTCCAGCATCACCCAGGCGTCAGGGGGCGGCGGCGGCGGCGGCGGCGGCGGCGGCGTGGGAGCCGGGCAGCGGCGCGGCGGGCGACTCGAGGGTTCGGAGTGGGGTGCGGGGGGTGCGGGTGGCGGCGGCGGCGGCGGCGGCAGCACTGAGCGCTCCGTCAGCAGCGCAGTTGGACCGCAGGCTCTGGCGCTGGCAAGGCATGTAGCAAAAGCTGCAATCACCCCTCAAAAATTAGAGGAGAGAGAGAGAGAGAGAGAGAGAGAGAGAGAGAGAGAGAGAGAGAGAGAGAGAGAGAGAGAGAGAGAGAGAGAGAGAGAGAGAGAGAGAGAGAGAGAGAGAGAGAGAGAGAGAGAGAGAGCGAGCGCTAGAGGCAGAAGCAACCCGCCGCCCGGGGTGCAGCGCCCCGCTCCGTTCCGCGCCCGGCCTCCCCCTCCCCCGCTGCCTCCTCCTCCTCGCGCCGCAGCAGTCACAGCAGCAGCAGCGGCAGCCCGAAGGGGGGGAGAGCCGGGCGACGGGCGGGCGCGTCCCGGAGCGGCCGCGGCGAGGCTAGGAGACAGCGATCGAGGCGGCTATAGCCACAATTAATTTTCCGAGCTACAGGCGCACACTAGGGCTGTAAAAAAATTTTTGGTTTAACCTTTCCTACGGCTGAACCAATCAGAACCGCCGGCGTGCGGGAGCGTCTGGCTGGCCGTCGACCAATCGGTATCCCAGGACCCGCCCATCCCCGCCCCGCCCCGGACCCGCCCCCAGCTCACAGCCCCCTCCGGGTGGCGGGGCCCAGGCCTGGAGCCGCAGGGATCGGCGGGAGCTCGCCCACCCGGCCAGGATTAGCGTGGGGCGTGCGCCCCGGGCCTCGGTCGCTCGTCTATGGCCTCCTCCCTGTATGGGATTATTTTCCTTTGCGCGTCAATATTTATCCTTATTGATTAAAGTTTGTATCCAATTTTGTCTCTAAGAGCTGGGGGCGCGGCGGAGGGGCAAGCTGTGAGGGTGCGAGAGAGGGCGTGAACCCTAGAGACTCAGCGGCCCAGGAAGCGCCCTCGGAGCCTGTGGGCTAGTAGCTTGGGAGAGCCCGGCAAGGGGCTGCAGGCCCTGGGAGATGGGGAGGTAGAGGCTACGGCCAGTCTGGTACTTACTAGTTCCTGCGGCCCCGGACGAGCTTGACTGCGACGGGGTGCTGAGGGCTGTATGCAGGGGTGGCTGAACGGTGGGTGCCTGTGGTGGTCTTCTGGGCGGAAAGCTGCCGTGGGCGAACACCGTACCAAAAAGTCCCGAAATAAAGCAGGTAACACGTGCGCTCTCCGAATGTCTCTCTTCACGCCTAGACTCGCGCACAGGTGCGGGTGACCCGGTGGCGTTTTCTTGTCAGCACTCCTCCTTTTCAGCTTCTAGGCAGTACTGGAAGCCTGTAGCCGCGATCGATCACCCTGGAAATATTTTCATTTTGCTTGAC
The DNA here is from genome assembly GCF_903995435.1 of Acomys russatus. Classification (NCBI taxonomy): domain Eukaryota; kingdom Metazoa; phylum Chordata; class Mammalia; order Rodentia; family Muridae; genus Acomys; species Acomys russatus. The sequence goes on along the minus strand of NC_067137.1, from coordinate 60,979,601 downwards.
ATTGAAGAAAATATGAGTGGGCGTCTACTTCCGTTTTTAAAAATCCTATGTTTTCTCCTTTTTCCCATTTCACAAAATACTTTCTCTTTAAAACCTCAATCTTGAAACATCACTATGTCGAAATCAGCTCTTGCCCTTCCTGGATGTTGCTGGAGCCTGGGCAACGTGGATTTGACAGTTTCACCTTCTGGGTTTGGGGGATGGTTTGGTGGGGAAGTTGAAATGAATGGATAGTTTGTGATTCAAGGCCATTAAAAGGATCGCGGCCAGGGCCCATCGTTCCCAATTCCCGGGGACTGGAATTTAGTGCGCAGCACACAGAAGCGTCTCAGCCCTCACCCGCGTGAAGCACGCCACGTTGTAAAGAGGATGTAGCTAGGGAGGAGAGGGAGGTGGAGACACATAGGTCACGAGTACCTTTCCCCTCCTCTTTAAGGTAAAATACTCTAGCCATAAAAGCATTCTTCACTTTGATGAGCTCTTAGCTAAATGATCTGGCAGACTTGATTTAAAAAAAAATGGAGGGAGGTAAAAGGCCTTAAAAACTAGCAGAAAAACGCAATAGACGAATACTCTATTGAATAATACTCCACGAATAATATTCGACTGTCCAACCCTCGACTTTGAAATGGGCAGCAGGAAGAGGGGAGGGAAGGAGAGAGAAACTTTGGAGAGAATAATACACAATTATAAGTAACTAGTGAATTTTAATATATCTATTAGGAATGTTGTAAGGGATCTTTGAGTAATTGTCCCCAAATATCCTACTACTAATTGGATCCATTTCTACATATCCGCTCACTTTAAAACAAGCTATGCATGAAGAAAAATTCCAGGGTTCTAGCAATTGGCCTTGCAAGCCACATCAAAGGTGGATTCTAAGCTTGGAGTTTGTCATGAGCTTGGCAAGGTGATGGGCTATGCTAACCCAGCTAGACAGATCTGTGAGCCTGAGTTGTCCTGTTCGCTTCCCCCCCCCCCCACTCTTCTCTTCCTCAGTCCCATTCTCTACCGTGGTTTCTCAATATGCTTGCTTTCCGTCCTCCCCCCCTTCCTTCTTCCCCTTTCACTAACCCACCCTTTCTCCCTCCCTCCTTTCCTCTCCCCTCCACTCCTCCACCTACTCCTCCCCATCCCCCAGCCCCCCTTCTCACCACTGCTTATAATGGCTCACGGGGCTCCCTCTGAGGTGGACGGCCCGGTACGTTTTCGTAGTCGGTCTAGCGTGAAATGATTCGGTGTAACCGGATTCTTGGGAAAGGACAGGTTACGTAAACATTTACTGATGTGGAGTAACTATACTATTTGTACTCTGATATGCAGGAAGGAAAGTGTTGATTAACACAGAAGGAAAAAAAAGCGAAATTAGCTGATTGCATGCTCATAAGTGCAAGCTGTCATTGAACTGCTTTTAAAATAGACACAGCTGGGTGTTTGTGTTGAAAAATTTCTTGTGTTTTTGCTAATACTGAAATAAGCATGATTTTGTATACCAAACATTTTCAGATCATTAAAATTTGTAATCTGTGCTGGTTTTAAACACAAAGAAAAGAAACAGAATCATTTCGATGTAAAATTTGCTGATATTATATTAACTCAATCAGGTCTGTACAAATTGTGCATTGTGTCTCCTAAAATCTGTTTGATCAATTTAATACACAAAGTGCCAAACGTGGGTATTGTTTGTTAACATTGGACATTTTATTCAAATCTGAGCTCAGCAGTGAACTGGAGGGGTGTTCCTTGAATACAACCAGCTCTGACTGGTGAATTTTTTAGTGTTTTGAGGTGCTTCTTAGGTTAAAGCTAAGTGTGTGTTGTTTTGTTACCCTGTAGAAAAAATTAGCAGGCGAAGTAAGGGTTTTTTTTTTTTTTTTTATGTTTACTTTCAAAAAGCAAAAGCTGGGGGTTGTAAAGTGAGAGCTGCAATAGTCTGATTTTATATGTCAGGGCTTATAGTGGCCTGAAAAATGTTTTGCATGCAAATTAAGAATGTGCTGTGTTATTTTAAGGTTGCATGGATGCAAGTCTCTCAAAACAGTATGTTTTATAGTAAAATATAGTATATAGTTTGCTATAAGATTAAAACTAGTTTTCTGATGCAAAGGGTATTTCCAATTTCCAAAAAAGCAAGTTTGAATCCCATTAAATAATTTTAATTGCTCTTTATGATGAGGATGGGATATATATATATATATATATATATATATATATATATATATATATATATATATATATATATCAGAATGCACACACATATGCACATCAGGCTTATTCAACAAAACATCCACTGTTTACTCAGGGGCTTATATTTGTATCAGCAATTTTTTTAACTGATGCTAGCAGAGGGGGGAAGGGGTTCCTGGACCAAGTATTGTGAAGTTGAAAGTCTCTGGATGGGGCTTTGTATATCCTACCAACCAATTTGGGTGTAAATTGGATTTGAAGTCCTGCCCATGTCCACTGTGGGGCTCTTCCCTCAGTACATAAAGCCCTGTTTTCAGCCTCCTCAGCGACTGGGGATTACCTTCAGAAGACAGAGGGCAGGCAGCCAGTGGTCTCAGGCCGGAAACAAATTCCCCCATCAGTATAATTTGCCCCCCCCCTTATCAATTTAACCTCACACTTACAAATCTGCAAATGTGTAGTGTTAGTGAAGTAGTAAATATAACAGCATATCAGAATAAATAGGATGTGATGGTTTACATAGTGGTGAACTTGTAGGCTTCAGCTCTCAACCACCGCCCCCCTCCCAAAAGAAAAAGAAAAAACATGGACAGGAATTATAGAATAAACAATTCCAATGAAAGAGTTGCTTGGGAAATACAGATTATTCCTTCTCAAGTTTTAAATTAATCTCCAAGACTCCACAGTCTTGAGGCTGTGGAGCTCATGAGGGTGGACGTTACATTGTCTCTCTTAGGGACAATTCTTTGCTTTGGGCCTTCCTTATCTTACCTTCTAGTCACAAGGGTGGGCTGTATTTATCCTCCTTCACCTTTCCCTTGGGAACAGGGACAAGCTCTAGCTAAAGTTCTCTTCTTACAAATGCACAGGACCATTTGTGACCCCTTGACACGTGGGAGTCAGCAGATTCCATGCTGAGACATCCAGGTATTTTCAGGGATTCTGTAACAAATGAAGTCTTCCCTCCCTAGAGCCAACTTGTCTGTAATCTCTTCCTAACAGCAGGTAATGGTGCTAACATTTAGTGATTAGAAGTTACTCTTTAGCGTGCCTTATCCTTGTTCTGTGGGTTTTGGTTACAGGTTATACGATTAGGTTTGCGAGAACAGTAGTGAACTAAACTTCCCAGTAAGAGGTCTTCACACTAGGGAAGTGTTACTTTTCCTCAGCAGCCCTGCCTAGTCACTCATTAGGGAGCTGCAGGTAGTCAGAGGCTGCTCACAGCAGGCTTATGCGCGCACCCTTAACGTCATTGAGGGCGCGCATATGTGCATGGAGTGGGTACACACACACACACACACACACACACACACACACACACACACACACACACAGCTCTAAAACTAAATTAAGAAGCCGATGATTAAGACAAGCGTCTACTAGGCCTGTCATTTCAGCATCCTTCCATCATAACATTGTGGCACTGGCAATTTTGCTTGAGAACCTTGAGGAAAAAAATCTATGGGAGAGCCTCATATTTGAGAGTTGAAACATTCAACTTCCATAAGCTAGGGAACCACCCCACCTGAGAACCCAGAAAGTTAAAGAGAGGAAGAAGAGGACAGAAGTGCTCTTCACGTAACCCATTGAGTTCTCTGGGCACATTTCTTTGACATGGCCATGTGTTCTAAGCATAGTGAAACTAGATCCACTGGCACCCCAAAATTCCTGGTACTAACAGCCCAAGAGAGACTCACAACATAATGGTATCACCCTAGAGCCAAGAACCCTTGAGTTTTTTTTTTTTTTTTTTTTTTTTTAACAAGTTCTCTGTAGAATACTCTGAACATCTCTGGTTGAATAGGAAGGCCTGCTGCCCTTTTCTGTATTTCCTGTTATTTGCTAAGCAGCTCAGGTATGGATAGTTTAAGAAGTTGAGCCTCTGTTAAATAAGATGTAGGCATTGCTCCACTTGCAGATCAGATCCAATTGGGAGAAATTCTCCCATATACCAGCTGGGCAAGCCAGTCCTAAAAGGCCAGTGTTTATATTTCTGCCTAGGTGTCCAAGGAATCAATGCAGCCTACTTTTCCAAGAGGGTAGGGAACACTGAATAGAGAAGAGAGACAGGGGAAGTATGGTCCCAGAACTGGAAATAAAGACAAGGCTTGGCTTCCTAGTTCTCCCCCACCCAATCCCCACCTTTCTGAAAAGGAAGAAAATAGACTTACAAAATCCAGCATGTATGACTATGCTGTCTTTTCTGGTTTGTCCATCAGTATGTCTTCAAAGGAAAAGAAAAAAGTGATTTCATGAACACACACACACACACACACACACACACACACACAGAGAGAGAGAGAGGGGGGGGGAGGGGACAAAAGCTTGCAGACTGAAAAAATGCAGAATTCCTATGGCCCAGAAGCCCTAACTATGCCAGCATTGGTTTTAGCTTTTCCTGAGTATCAGTGTGATTTTCAGCAGGAGCCTGAATTACCTTCTTTGGGAAAAAGCATAAACTTTCCTGAGAACACAAATATCAAACCCCCTATGTTCTGAAACACCTTTCCAGAAGGTCCCCCAACTCCAGTTGTGAGAGAAAACTGGAAGAAAAGAAAATGTATGGCTCAGCTGCAACTATTAGACAGTCAGTTCAGAAGCAACCATCCCTCAACAATTAAATGCACACAGAATGCACAAGACACCCAGGGGTTGTATGTGAGATGGATAAATATAATACAGGAATGACTCACATCGCTGCAAATCTGTAGAAGAGTAAGGAGAGAGAAAACTGCATGCTTGAGGATACTTGGAGAACCTCAGTCCCAAAGCCTCCCTTACTCTACGAGATAAAGCAAGCTTTGTACTAATAAAATCTCTGCTTCCTTATCAAAAAATACCTCCTCTCCAAACAAAACAAAAATACAGTCAAACAAACACAAAAACTTCCAGGACAAACCAATGTGTACAACTCATACCCACCTGCCTCTTCGCTCTCTAGGGCTGGTTCCTCTAGGTTCTCCCCACGCCCCACTCTATCCAACCCAAAACATAACCTGTGGCACCAGCGTTTGCCAAAGGTCCTGTCTGTCCACCCTCTTGGGGCTGCAATGGCTGTGGGGCTGTGGTTCCTGGCGGCAGAGCTTGAGGAAAGACTTCCCAGTCTGCATGCCTCTGCTCTCCTCTCCTCCCTGCGCGCTCACCCTGAGCTCCTTTGTCGTCCAAGCCTGCCAAGTGCAATCCAGCCGGAGAGCGGCCTTGTTTTTAGGTTTCATCTCCAGATTTCCCCCTCCCCTTCTGAAAAGGCAACTTTCAGCTTAGATGTCTGGTTTTTGCACATCAGACTGGAAGAATGCACAAACAGATCAATATTTTTGGGCTTTATAGGTCATCTGCCATGGTGAACATGGGGAGGGAGGTGGGGGAGGGGGAGACCAGTTAAAGGTTGTGAGCTTGTATTGATATAGTGCACAACTCTGAGCTGAAATAGCAGTGCGTGGCGCTGAAGTTAATTCGAATATTCAATAACAACTAAGGAGTATTGAACCCAGTGGGGGAGAGCAGTTACACACCACTTCTTTCAGGATCTTCCCAAGAAGCCACACACAGGAAAGAGACATCTGACAAAGCAAGCTAGATGCAGCCGGGCACAGAAGCAAGCTACTACCATCACCAAATGAAAACTAAAACAACCCAATTCCTTTTCAGAATTGATAGCAAAAGTGGTGGGTTGTTTTTATATTAAACAATCCCCTTCTGGTATCTCCCTTCTGGGTTTGTCCTAAGACAAGTAGGAGAAAGAAAGCACTGTCCTGGATAATATCTTAGTCGGGCAAGTTTGGCTTTGAGCTTTGAGCTTGTGAACTACAAACCTTCATATCCAAAGAGGCTCTTTCTCTCACCTTTCTTTTTATTGTTTCTTTCTACCTTCTCTTTCTCCCCCTTTCTTCCCTCCTTCCATCCATTGCTTCTTCTCTCCTTCCTTCTTTCCATCTCTTTTCTTTTCTCCTAGAGCGAGAACTTGTTAGATAAGAAAAAGGAGACAAGAAGGAAATGGAACCGCCGAGAAAGCTCAGTTCTTGCTGAGAGCAGCCTTACTGAGATGCTGAGTGCCAAAGCGGTCTCCGAGCTAGAGAGGCTCACTCTGGTGCTTTCTTGGCTTAAGGCTTCCAAGCTGCCTGCAGGGTCAGGAGCTCTGCTCGCTCGGGATTTCTGCCCAAGCAACCCACCAGCCATAGAATAAGTACCCCCCAAAGAAGGGAGAAAGGCCCCCAATTAAGCTAAGCATACATACTAACCGGCTCACATCACAGAACTGGGAGTGAAGGTTTTCATAGAGGGGACTTCTAGGTCCAGACCACAAAATAACCCGTGAGTGGGAGAGTCTGGGTATTGAGGAGGTCTGGAATTGTACGTGAAACATTATTTCCTAATTAATTAAAGTAATTCTTTTTCTCTATGTTCATGTACATGCTATTGATTACATGCTCCTATTTGCTTGAAAAAGTGCTCAGAGTATCTTTAGAGCACACTGCTCTTTCTTTGTCCCTTCGAACATTTACAGCTGATCTTGCGGCTGGTTGAGATCAATTAGCACTGGATTTTGCCCCGGGATTGCTCCCCAGGGCGGACAAATGGAGCCAACTGGTCTCCAGAGACTTTATTCGCCCCTGTGTATCCGCCAGGGCTCCATAAGCAGTTCAAAATCCCAAGCCTTGGTTTCACTTGATTTTGTTGTTGTTGTTATTGATAAATATTGGGTCATACACAAGCCACTTGTCAGAGCCTTCGGCTCCATCTCACAGCGGCAGCTCCTAGCGGGGCGTTTGAGTCGTGTCCTAGAAGCTGAAAAGATTTCCTGGGAAGAGAACTGCACATTCTCTGCTCCTTCAGTTTCGGAGATAAACCTATAAAATTATAGCCCGTCTGCTGTTAGCTCGTTCCGTAATTTGTACCAATGTACGGACACTGAGTCGATGAGTGTGTTTCACCAATTTAAAAACTGTTATGAATTAAAGGAGGGGGTGGTGTAAATTGATGCTAGTCATTTAAGTATATCTGAAGCCCAAAGAAAAGCCCAAATAGATAATCGTTGTAATTGTGGGGAGATGGAGGATGAGTTGGTAGGTAGGGCACTTGAGGGTTGTGTAATTGGAGTGGTGTATACAGTTTATCTTTCAGCTGTACTGTGTATATTCCTTTCCCTTGATACATACTGCATATGAACAGAATTTATGGTCGGCTTGCCTTGGCATGTTTGAAGCCCCAGACACCTAACAGTATCATTACAGGAAAAAGACAAAGCCCCAAAGACTCCATCCAGGCAGGGAGGTACTGCCTTTGGTGCCAGTGGAGAGTTTCCTTGGCATTGAACTTGTCAGAGAAGTACAGTCACTGCCCGACTGGACTCCCTTGATGTGTTGAGTTCAGGTCTTCCTTATGCTAAAGTACGTGTATGTGTGTGTGTGTGTGTCTGTGTAACCCACTGATTTCCGACATTTCAAAGAGATTCTATTTCTCAGCATTACAGAAATGTATGTTACCGGAAAAGCAGTAAAACAAGCATAGAACTGCAATTTTCAAGAAAATAGGATCTCCAAATATAAAAATAAAAAGTAGCAGATAAAATGTATAATTCAATCAAATTACACAAAATTGCTTGAAAATCCAGAACAGTAGCGATCCATTATGCCTCTGTTTTATTAGTGACAAGTACAATTACTCTAAAATAAAGAACACTGGTGAATATATAATTGGCTGTAATCATGTTAGTGTTTGAATAAAAATGACGGGAACATTTAACACTTTGACAACAAAATGTTCAGAAATAACTTATTTATTCAAACAGTTTTTTATTTTCCACCAAGCGAAGGAGAAACACAGTTTGCTTAGGAAAATCAATGACTTTTCCTTGCAATAAATAAATACCCCAAAGGGGAAAAACAGCCCCACACCTCTATATTATTACTACTATTATTTTTAACCACCAAGAAGCTTAATCCTATTTGAAGTCAACACTTTGCCTAGCGGTTGTTTGGTACTAAAGCCCGCCATCTAGAGGAACAGCTCTGTAGTGCAACGCCAACTCTTTTAGCCCTTCGGTTACCCAGAGAATCAAAGTTAATATTCTTTGCAAATTGCTGTCCAAACTAACTCCCCCACTCTACCCCCTCATATCCCCTTCCGCCCTGCAACATCATCACAATATTTTCTAAGTAATTGTTATGCACAATTGACAAAAGCACTGGCTTTCTCATTTAATGCATGATCTCCCGGGAAAGAGCCAAGGAGTGCATCCAGGAAGCTTGTCAGGGCTTGGAAGGTTCTGGAGAGACAATCCACTTTCACCTGATTTTCAGGTCCCGTAAAGGAATAACTTAAGAGAGAATCACCACACTTCCGCTCTCTTTGGTTTTGCTCCCAGAAAGCCGCCAGTTTCGCAGTTCTACTTTTCTGTACCCTGCTCCGCCTGCCCGCGCGCCGCGCGTACAAAGATCTGAGCTCCTGCCTTTATCTAATTAGTACAGTAAGTTTCATCGACCCTGTTAGTCTGTTGGAAATAGCCATAATGCAGACTTTGCTAGGTTGTGTCTCTGGAGCCAGACTCACCCAAGAGAAAATCAAGATTTTTGCGTAGTTCTGGGTTGTCTGCAGTGCGCGGGAGAATCTGGGGCTCTGGCGCAGTCTATGAATTTATCGCCTAAAGACTTGTTGGGCCTCCTGGATCTTCGGGGCGGGAGCTATCCTCCCCAGGTACTTTGATTTAAGCTTTGGTCAAGGGTACACTAAGTGAGGGTGACGCGGCTAGAAGGAGAATTCCCTTGCGCGCACTGCATCTTTCCTCTGCAGACACCACAGCCACTGCCTCCTCAAGGATGATCCAGACCAACCACTCAGCCTTCTCTGCCTCACTCCAGAGTTTTATTTTATTTGTCCGAAGTTACCTAGAACAATGTTTAAGCTAGCAGGGCTAGAAAGGAGCAGGTTAACTGAATTCACACTTAAAAATAAGTATAGCAAACACCAGAACTTCAACCGTGTTTTATCTCTTCTGTCACTCTGGTTCCTTCTCTTCATCCTGTCCTCTTCCTTTCTATATTTCTCATCTCCCATTCCCTCTTCCCTCTTTTCTTTCTTTTCTAATCTGTATCTACCAACATTTCCTGGTGAATAAGATGAGAGCAGAGGTGATGTAGAGACACCTCCTCCCAACACACTTTTTTTCCTCCTAGTCTCAGCCCTAAGAACTCTAGTCCTCAGCAACCATACGATACATTTTTTTTTTTATGCAAAACTAGCTCTTCCACTCCCAGGTCTATCATCCCTCTCCTGCATTATATTAACAGAGTGCTAGCCTTCCTCTACGTGTGTAGGCTGCTAATGTGAGCCACTTAATGCAATAGAAATGCTCATCTGTGGAGATTTTCCCAAGGCTAGCTGCAATGTTAGGGTTTTTTTTTTTTTTTTTTTTTTTTTCCTTTTCTTTCTTGTTTTCTTTTCAGGGCACATTTACCCCTCCCTTCTCCTTTTTTTTTTTTTTTTTTTTTTTTTTTTTTTTTTTTTTTTTTTTCCTTGAGATGAGGTCTGGAAAAGGGGTCTGACAACTTTAGTGAGTGTGTGAAGATCCCTCCCCTTTTTGCTGCTTGCTTGTCAGTTATCCTGTAGGGACTGGATGGTTTTGGTCTCTGGAAAGCAGACCTACCTGAAAGTCTAGCTAAAGCTCTTGTAGCCTCTAACAGTAAACCTGACTTCATTTTTCTTCATTCCTGCCTTTCCCTTCTCCCCACCCAAGTCGGCCACAGGAGGTCAGAGCAGTCCTGACTGAAACTCTCCAGTGTTCTTCACTCCAGTCTGCTGAAGAAAATGCCACAGGAAATCTTCACAGAGGTGCTCTGTGCTTTGCCTGGTCTCATGTTTATGTTTCTCTAGTTTAAAGAACTTCTATGGGATACTTTTGGGGGCTGTGAGTTTTCCCCCTCCAAGAAGGAACATACCCTCCCCCCAGAGAGAAATCACATTTATAATTCAGGCAAAACAAAGTCTTGACTCTCCACATGATTCATGTATCCAGCTTCCAAGGAGAAGATCATCACCAAAAATCCAAGTAAAATTAGATGTGTAATAAATGTTATACAGTGTATTTTGTGATGAGTTTATGATTCACAGATGAAATGATCTTGCCACTTAGAAACTGGTGACATGCAGACTCAAGAACTGTTGCCATTCCAGCTTTACCCTTCTTTCCCCAAGAATCCTTAGGAAGTTATTTCACCTTCGTAAGTTTTTCCTCACATGAAAGAAAATCCTGTAGTTGTTAATATACAATGTGCCAGGTATCTTCTGTTTGTACAAACTCCCAAGAAATGACACCTCAAATCATTTCCAAACCACGTTTTTTTTTAAAAGGTGGAAATGAAATCTCATTCAAATGGCAGCAGCACCATCTAGTGACAATAAGGCTGAATAACAGTGAGGAAAGAGTTCGCTTGTTAAGAGCACAAAGGTGCAGCGGGTTTTTTCTAATACAGTTTGATTGTGTTTTGCAGAGACCCTATAATAGAAAAATTATATTACAACATGAACACAGAGAAATTAAACTATGTTTTAGCATGCCAGATTTTCCTCTAAGGCAGTTAATGCTTTACTAAATTAATTTTACAAATTATCAGTAAGAATTGATGACACGAGTCATAAACATAAATAATTAAAATTGAAACAAGTAGACATTTATGTTGCTTCTTTCTGAGGAAATAATTGATTACTGATTTAATATTACTATTTAGTTAATATCAGGAATGCCCTAAATTTTATATCCTATTTTATTTTTTAAATTTAAATTTAATTTTATTAATTTATTTAGATTACAACTCAATTGTTATCCCATCACTTGCATCCTCTCATTTCTCCCTCCCTCCTTCTTTCACCCCATTCACCTCCCCTAGGACTATGACCGAGGGGGACCTCCTCCCCCACTACATGGTCATAGGCTATCGAGTCTCATCTTGGTAGCCTGTTTATTCTTTGAGTGCCAAAAGGACTCCACACCAAAGGGAGGTGGTCAAATACAGGGCACCAGAGTCAGTCCCCACTCGTCACATAACTGTGAAGAATGTTCTGTCCATTGGGTAGATCAGAGTAGGGGTTCTATATCATATTTTAAATGACCACATCTGTGCTTTTTTTATATCACCAATGCTCAAAGTGTTTTGAAATCAAAGTAACTGAATTCCTATGCTTGGATGGACTCCACTCTTTCTTTTTGTAGACGAGATTATAAATGGGACTCTGTGGGCACAGGTGCAGCCTTAGCAATGGTAGATTAGACAGTCCAAGGATTTTCAGAATAACAATGTTAGCATTTACTTGGCATTTAACACTTTAGACTGAAGAAGTAGAAGAAGTCGTCCCATTCTTGTGACTTTGTATGCTGGCGATATGTGTGGGTGGGGTTTATACATGTACTAGGTGGTGTGGTTTTTACGTCTTATCAGCGAGGCAGCTGATAGCTGGAATACAAGGGAATTCATGGAATACAAGGGCCCTTGCTTTAGGGCTCTGTTGATCACATTTTCCTTTTACTAATACTTTCTGTGACTTCCATGTGGAATGTGGCTACAAACTGACATATGAACTAAGCTGATAGTCTTGAGTATTATAATTGGAATACTTGCTAGCATCTGGGAGAATGTAAGCTAACCACACTGCATTTCCTGTCCTTTGTTTCTTTATGCACAAAATGAAAAGGATGAACATCTTTATTACTTCATATATCTTAGAAGGCCTATGAATCCATAAACCACAACCTATAGCTTGAGGATGGTTTCTGGTGACAGCGCTATTATTTGTAATCCTTCTTTCCTTGAGATGGGGGCATGGAGATTCCATATCAGTTCTGAATTCATCTAAAAGATGTTTTATCAATAATAACAATTAATAAGGCCTCCTTTTTCTTCTTGTTTCTACTACATACTCTCTTTCTTGTGTTTTTTAAATAACAAAACAAGTTTTCTACTTTTTCCAATCAACATTTTATCAACTCATTGGCATGCACTCGGCTCTATCTTGTTGTCCACACAGAAAGATCATGTGAGAATGTGATTAGACTGAACATAAACTAAAGCAGCTGTATTTGAGTTCTTTTAATACGTTTCCATGCCTCATCACAATTATAAATTAATATTAATACTTTTAGGTACCGGATGCAAAGTATTCTAGCTACAAATAGCCTACATCTCTCCTGGCTTCTGTGGCTCTTTGAATAAATTCCTTCAGGATCGCATAGTAGGGTATTTCCAGCTTCCATATGACTTAGGAATGTTATTGCACAGATTTAACAAGGAGAGGGCTGTTTATAGAAGGTACACATCATTGAAGATATACATATGCTCAGCCCTACGCTGACTACACACACAAGAGGTGTCATTTTTATCCTGTCTGGGTTGGTATAAAGCACAAGGTTAGTTATGAGGACAATTTGGAACCTTGCAGAGGTTTGTTTCTCAGGTGCCATTCTGTTCCCTTGACATCTGTTCGTTTCTCTGGTCCAGGAAATCTCAACTAAGCTGCCTTACATCATTGTGCTTGTGCAGGATGAGTGTTTCTTACCCCAAATGCCTTGGACATGAAGTGTATCATATTTTTTAAATCTTGCTGGTTGAATATCCCTAATCTGAAAAACCTTAAATCCCAAATGCTCCCAAGTCCAAAACTTATAAAATGGCATATAGACATTTAAAAGTTTTGCATTTGAGAGCATTTCAGATTTAGAATGCTGGATTTAGAGGTGCTGACACTAACAAGGCATGCTTTCTGGCAACTTTCTGGGAAAACTGACCAAGAGGCTGAATGTCTTACCTAAGGCCATCCAGCTTGAAAGACACAGAAAAGGGTCCATAGTCATTGCCTATACTTACCCAGCTCAGGCTTGGAGCCGTCACATCGGGAAGTGGAACCATTTCACAGTAGGAAGCACAGTAGGATGTGCCCTGCACTAGGATTCTACCTTAAATACTTGAGGACTCTCAGCTTCTAAAGTGTTGAGATTCCATGCAATGTGATAGACTCTGTGCTGGAATCTCCCTTTTTTAAATTCCATTTCTTATTTGTATTTTTTGATGACATTATAATACAATTGCATCAATTCCCTCTTTCCTTTTCTCCCTGTCACACCCTCCCCCACCTTGCTCCCTTCCAAACTAATGGCCTCTTTTTAAAAATTGTTATTATTGCTGTTTTGTGTGTATTCACAATACACAAATACAACCAGCCTAATCTGTATAGTGCTACTTGCCTGTAGATCTTCTCCTCAATATTAATGATTTAATGATATTTCCGCAGGCACGGAGGCATCACAGTGACAGAAAAATTGTCCCCATAACAGCTTTGCTACTCATCCTGGGAGATGAAGGGGATCTAAGCTGTCTTCAGTTCAGCTTCTTTGGAGAGAGATGACTGAATCCCTTCTGGGAACTATGCTGAATTGAGTCCAGGACATTCTGAGTTTCCTGGAATTGTTTCTTGTCTGTCTATGTGGATACTTCACATCCTTCATTAATGTATTTGGTTACTCTGTTCTTGCTGGCAGATCTGTAGCTTTGTTTTACACATTGGTTGCATCTTCAGCTGCATGCAATGGCAGCAAGTTGTGGAATCTTGGATTCATTTTCTCCCAATTGCTCTCTGCTGCCCTCAACTGGTAGGCAGACACCAATGCAGGCGAGCTCTCTTCATGCAAGCACTGAACAGTTTTTGACTGCAAAGATGTGGGAAGATTATTAACCACATTACATTGCATAGGAAAAGATGGAACCCAGACTTTTTTGTGTATACTCATATTATTCTTTATTTCTGCACTTCCTACACATTTTCTTCTGATACACTAAGGAAAGTATTTGGCTTTTTCTACCTTCAAGTATTTGTGCCTGAGTATTTGGAAAGACTACTTAGTTATCAAATTAAGATGCGTTTCAGCTGGTGTAATAACTATCAGATATTTCTGCAATTACTAATAAATGATGTTAAGTATTTTATCTATAATGTTACAAAGATATAGAGAATTATATAAGGGCCATAAATAGTGTGTAAGTGTTCTCTTTGTTTTGACAATTTTATATCAGGCATATGCTGTATGCCAGACAGCATTGTCAGTGCTGAGGGTATAGTACTGGTAACAGGACACAAGAAATCCATATGTTTTCATTTTTAAATTTCAGTTTTTATTAAACACTACATGGGGCATAGGATGCTACATAATATACCTCACAATCCTCTAGAAGGAACAGTTGACCCTTATTAAGGTATTTTTCATATTTCCAGAAAATGCTTTCATAAAACATATCCTCCAAGCTGGGTATGGTGGCACATGCCTTTAATCCGAGCACTTGGGAGGCAGAGGCAGGCGGATCTTTGTGAGTTTGAGGCCAGCCTGGTCTACAGAGTGAGTCCAGGATAGCCAGGACTGTTACACAGAAAAACCCTGTCTCTAAAAAACCTAAAAACCAAACAAACAAACACCCCAAACATATCATCCAAGTCTTGTTTACATGGTAAGTACTGACTTAGAGATGTATTTCTCCCTCCCCATCAATTCTAGTGATAGGCAAATAGGCATCCCTGCCCAGTATTTAGTGAATATGCAGTGGCTATTCCAGGAATAAGCAAGTACATGCCCTAAAACCTCACTACAAACCTGGGAGATATATACTGGTGACCTGCATGAATGATTTGATGATACCACAAACATTGTGGGAGTAATCAACTACTATCTGGATGAATTTAAGGCTAACTCCATGGGATTGAACCCAATCCTGGTACTGCTCGAATAAACCATTGGTCTAGGAGAAAACCAAATACAATTGTTCTGCCAAAGGAACATAGCAATACAATGGCTATCAACATTCTGCTATACCTATAGATCAGTGCCTCACTCAGCCATCACCAGGAGAGCTTACTCATGTAGTAGATGGGAACTGATACAGAAATTGACAACTGGAAAATGTGCAGAGAGTGAGAAACGTTGGAATACTCAGTCCTAAATGGGATATATCATGGAGCTATGAGAAAGACAAGGCAGAAAGACAATAGGATCCAGAAAGGATGAAAACCTAAACAGTACCCTTCAGACATCATAGGACTTGGTCACTTATAAACTCACAAAACCTGTGGCAGCATGCCAAGGGATTACATAGATTCCATCCATACAGGGTCCTAGTGATGAGAGGGGGACGTGAACATAGGCTCCTGACCCTAACCAAGAAGCTATCTGCAATAGACCTTGAAAAATAAATATTAATTTTCCAATGGAGTTTCCCTGGGTATATTAACCACACTTCAGTGTGGGCCTCATGGCCAGGAGTAGGTGAGAGACACAAAATGAAAAGGACAATACAGGCGGTAAACTTTAAACCCCTATCCAGATCTAGCCAATGGGCAGAACATTCTCCACAGTTGAGTGGAGAGTGGGTTATGACTTTCACACGAACTCTGGTGCCTCATATTTGACCATGTCCCCTGGAGTGGGAGATCTGGTGGCACTCAAAGGAAGGATAGCAGGTTACCAAGAAGAGACTTGATACCCTATGAGCATATACAGGGGGAGGAAATCCCCCTCAGGAACAGTCATAGGGGAGGGGAATAAGGGGAAAATGGGAGGGAGGGAAGAATGGGAGGATGCAAGGGATGGGATAACCATTGAGATGTAACAAGAATAAATTAATAGAAAATTTAAAAAAAAGACAAAAAAAAAAAAAAGAGGTTAAGTCAATAATGTTTACTTGTCAAAACTATACTTTTGGGTCAGGTATTTATGTCTTACAAGAATATATTTTTAAAACATATTAATGAAGAAGACCATGTAAAGTATGAATCAAAAAGACTAATTTAAATAAAGTTTTTATGCCATTTTCTTAAAAAAAAAAACCACAACCACAACAACAACAACAACAAAAAAACCAAAAAAACCAAAGAAGAAGAAGAAGAAGAAGAAGAAGAAGAAGAAGAAGAAGAAGAAGAAGAAGAAGAAGAAGAAGAAGAAGAAAAGAAAAGGTTGTTTTTGTAGACTCTTTGTCTTATATTACTTTGATGGAGAATTTTTTGTCTTATTGGTCTTTTGCTTGCGTACTATGATTTTTTATTTCGTGGACTTTTTATTTGTTTGATTTGCATTTGCAAATTTATTTTCTAAAGAGAGAAAGAAAAAGAAATAACATGGAATTGGGTGGGTGAGGAGGTGGGAAGTATCTGGGCGGAGGAGTTGGGCAGGGGAAATGTGCTTAGAATATATTGTATAAGCTTAATACAGCCCCCATGGGACTCCCTAAACAACCCAGGCTGTTGCCAAAGCTGTTGGTTGCTCTCTACAAACTGATATTAAGGCCCAATGCTGAGGACAACACCTACACAACTCATTGAACAAGGAGAAGTCAAGCTGATGCATCTCTAGAGACTTCACCCCTGTTGACTAGTATTTATATTACTTGAAAGTAGTCTGCATATTAGCTAATGAGGCAGATAAACACTAACCCAGCTACAAAGTCTTCCATATACAATGATGCCTGCCTGGAGGATACCCTAGGGAAATGGTGGCATGAAGCTTTTGGGAGTAACCAACCTATATCTAATTTGATTTAAAGCCTACTGCATGAGACGGAACCCATCTCCTACACTGCTTGGGTGGCCAAGAACCTGAGACCAGATACGTTAGGGACCTAAGGGAAAAACAAATAATAAATTCTGTGTACTGATTGGTATTGTGTGTCAATTTTGTCACAAGCTAAAGTCAAAAGAAAAAAAAGAGCCTTGATTGAGGAAATGCCTCCACCAGATCCAGCTGAAGGGCACTTTCTCAGTTAGGGATCAACGTGGGAGGGCCATCCCATTGTGGGTGGTATCATTCCTAGCCTGGTGGTTCTGTTTTTTTTTTTTAATTTTTAAAATTTTATTAATTTATTCATATTACATCTCGATTGTTAGCCCTTCCCCTGTTTCCTCCCATTCTTCCCTCCCTCCCATTTCCCCCCTTCTCCCCTCCCCTATGTCTGTGATTGAGGGAGACCTTCTCCCCCTATATGTGCTCTTAGAATATTGAGTTTTTTCTTGGTAACTTGCTATCCTTCCTCTGAGTGCCACCAGGTCTCCCCATCCAGGGGACATGGTCAGAAAAGGGGCACCAGAGTTCGTGTGAGAGTCAGATCTCACTCTCCACTCGACGGTGGAGAATATCCTGTTTGTTGGCTAGGTCTTGGTAGGGGTTCGAAGCTTACTGCCTATATTCTCCTTGGCTGGTGCCTTAGTTTGAGGAGGACCCCAGCATTCAGATTTGCCTGTCATAAAGTTCTTCTTGTAGGTTTCCAGGACCCTGTGGGTCCTACTATTTCCCCTTTCTTCCATGCTACTCTTGCCTAAAGTCTCAATCGGATGTCCTCTCCTCTGACCCACTTTCTTGGTAAATAAAGTTTTTCATGGTACATATCCCTTGGACTAGTGTTTTGATATAAGTGAGTATATACCGTTTGTCTCTTTTTGCTTCTGGGTGAACTCACTCATTATGATAATTTCTAGATCAATCAATTTGTCCACAAATTTTGGGAATTCCTCGTTTTTAATAGCTGAGTAGTATTCCATCGTGTAAATATACCACAGTTTCTTTAAGAAAAAACAGACTGAGCAAGCCATGTAAAGCAAGCCAGTATGGAAGTATAAACCCAAACCAAATAAATCCTTTACTCCCCAACTTGCTTTTTGGTCATGGTGTTCGTGTTTTGTTGCAGTGATAGAAGCCCTAAGACATTCTGTTAAAGGAATGCCGCAATAAAATGACTCCTAACAAAGTTCTGCTACACTCATACAACATTTTTTTTCTAAGCCATCATCAGAGGAGCTTCTCATTAACACAGACTATAAATCAGGTGCTGTAACATGGCTTTGTTGTTTAAGACAGAGGTGGGAAACACTTGAACTTACACTGATCTCAAAGAAATGTGTTTTTTCCAGGGTTTTCATCATGTTCAAGGGATAGCTACAGAAACATGTTTTAAAATCTCATATACAACATCCACCAGGAGCTATTTCCAACCCTCCATTTCACAGACTGATCACAAATACATGCTGATTATAAAGTCAGTTGTGTGAGAGATTTTTTACTAAAATATTTTCATAACTTTATATAGTTGGATATTTTACTAGGGAAATATTGTGATATTACTATGCAGAACATTAAATAAAAGTCAAATAATTAGATTAATGAAAAGCTGGGTTACATTTTTGTCTGGGTGTTTTTAATATTACCCCTTCACTGTTTTCTATTTACTTTGAAAAGACAGGTAACACTCTCATTCTGTTGTCATTTGCTTATTTAAGGATAACATAGCTTCAGGTTTCCTTCTTTAGCTGACTGATTTTAAGGTTTCCATTTGTTATATCAGAATTTCATATCCTGTGGTTTGAGCATATTCACTCCCTCTGCTAACTCCTCCTAGATATGCTGTATTTCCTTGTTAATAAAATCCAAATTATAAAACTTGAAAGTAAATGGAGGAAGCTAGAAAAATATCCCAGACTCAAAAAGGCAAACATTGCATGTATTCATTTGTCTCTAGATTTTAGATGTTAATGCTTGTTAATTTGGATCTTTTAATTGAGTTTGAAACTGTTGTGTGTATACTATCTTCTATATCATAGTCTCCCAGATAGTGTCATTTTAAAGAAGAGTCTCACCACTGATATAAGCTCTTTATGCGTCTTCTGAATGATCTCTCCCTATTTTAACTTTTTAATTTTCTTTTTGCATTTTTTATTGAAAAAGTTTGTTCATACAATGTATTATTTTTCTTTCTTTTATTGAAAATAGGTGTTTTTCATATAATATGTTTTGATAACAATTTTTTCTCCCCTAAAAGCAGAGATTCCTCCTACTTTCCTTTCTATTGGAACTCATGCCCTTTTTGTCCCTCATTAGAAAAATAATAAGCATCTAAAGAATAATAACAAAATCAGATAAAGAAAACAAACAAATAAAAACAAAACCACAACAAACCAACTGTAATAGGACAGAGAACAACCAAACAGAAGAAAAAGAGCCAAAGAAAGAACATGAGATATACATATAGATGGAAAAATACATATGTTTGTATGTACAGGAATGCCCTAAAAACACAAAAGCAGGAGTTGTAATATATATGCAAAGGATATGTAAGATTTAAAAACAAAACAAAACCAAAAAATGCCCTGTCAAAATCTTATAAGACATAGACCTCTAAAGATCCATTGAGTCCATTGGAAAAAGACCATAAGGGCTTTTTTTTTTTTTTTTTAATTATCATTTTTTTTGAAATTTATTCACTTTACATCCCTATTTTAATCTCCTCCCCTATCTATTCCCCATCTCACCCTCTCTCCTTCTTCCCCCTCAACCCCCTTCCCATAGTCCTGAGAAAGGCAGAATCCTCCTCCCTACCGTCTGACCCCAGCGTATCACAAGTCTCATCAGGACTGCCTTCATTCTCTTCCTCTGTACCTTGGCAAAACTTCCTGGCCAGGGGGAAGTGATCAATGAGCAGGCAACTGAGTCCATGTCAGAGACAGCCTCTGCTCCCCTTATTAGTGGACCCACATGAGACTGAGCTATCTATTGACTACATCTGAGAGGTCTAGGTCCTTTCTATGCCTGACGCTTAGTTGGTGCATCAGTCTCTGCAGTTCTTGGACCCAGATTTGTTGGCTCTGTTGGACAGGGCTGTTCATAAGAGCGGTTTGATCCACACACATATGGTCACTTCATTTTTGACAAAGAAGCCAAATATATTCAATGGAAAAGATTGCATATTCAACAAATGGTCCTGGTTTAACTGGATGTCTACATGTAGAAAAATACAATTAGACCCATATTTGTCACCATGCACAAAACTCAAGTCCAAGTGGATTAAAGACCTCAACATAAAACCAGAGACACTAAATCAGTTAAAAGAAAAAGTGAGGAAGAGCCTGGAACATATTGACACAGGAGACAACTTCCTGAACAGAACACCAAAAGGCCAGGCCTTAAGATCAACAATTAATAAATGGGACCTCATGAGGTTGAGAAGCTTCTGTAAAGCAGGAGACATTGTCAAGAGAACAAAGCAACAGCCTACAGACTGGGAAAAACTCTTCACCAACCCTACATCTGACAAAGGTCTATATCTGAAATATATAAAGAACTCAACAAATTAAACACCACCAAACCAAATAACCCAATTGAGAAATGGGGCTCAGAACTAAACAGAGAATTCTCAACAAAGGAATATCAAATGACTGAGAAACACTTAAAGAAATGCTCAACATCTTTACTCATCAGAGAAATTAAATCAAAATGACTCTGAGATTCCTATCTTACATCCATCATAATCGCTAAAATAAAAAATTCAAGTGATACCACATGCTGACAAGGATGTGGAGAAAGAGGAACATTCCTTCATTGTTGGTGGGAATGCAAACTTGTACAACCACTTTGGAAATCTATCTGGTGCTATCTCAGAAAACTGGGAATAGGGCTTCCTCAAGACCCCACTATTCCACTCCTTGGAATATACCCAGAAAACGCTCCACCACCCAACACGGATATATGATCAACTGTGTTCATAGCAGCCTTATTCATTATAGCCAGAACCTGGAAACAGCCTAAATGTCCCTCAGTTGAAGAATGGATAAAGAAACTGTGGTACATATACACTATGGAATACTGCTCAGTTATAAAAAAAAAAAAAAACAAGGAAATCCAGAAATTTGTGGACAAATGGAGGGGACTAGAAATGATCATAAGGAGTGAGTTAAACCAGAAGCAGAAAGACTCAGATGGTATATACTCACTTATAATTGGAAAGTAGCCCAAAAGGCATGTCCCATGAATGTCTTCACTTACCAGAAGATTGGGACAGATGTTCAGACATCCTACTGGGACTCTAGGCAAGAAAAATATAGAAGATAGGGAAAGAGAAGACCCAGAATATATTAGAAATCTACAAGAAGAACATCATAATGGGTGGATCAGGGCCAAGCGGTGTCTGCTCAAACTATTGACTTACCAAGGACAATACAAGTAGTAAACACTGAACCCCTACTCTGATCTAGCCAATGGACAGAACATCTTCCACTAACTCTGACATGAGCTCTAGTGTCCCATATTTGACAACCTCCCTTTGGAGGGGAGTCCTGGTGGCACTCAAAGAAAGAATAGGCAGGCTACCAAGATAAGACTTGTTAGCTTGCGACCATAAAGTGGGGGAAGAGATCCCCCTTGGACATGGACCTAAGGGAGGGTAGTAGGGTGAGAGTGGGAGGGTAGGAGGGATGGAAGGATATGAGTGATGGGAGAACAACTGATTTGTGATCTGAATAAGTTAATAAAAAAAGAAATGGAGAAAAAAGAAAGAATAAGCAGGCTACCAAAATGAGACTTGATAGCATATTACCATATAGTTGGGGAGGAGGTTCCCCTCAGTCTTAGACCTAGGGGAAGGAATATGGTGAAAGTGGTAGGTAGGTAGGAATGGGAGGATACAAGTGATGGGATAACAATTGAGTTGTAATCTGAATAAATTAATAAAATAAAAATAAAGGAAAAGCACTAGGGGGGAAGGGCACAGGTCAACCTAATATGGTAAAATGGCATTAAAAGATTTGATAATGTAAGTCATTTTATTTTGGGTAATGCATCTCTATAGAATGAAAAAGCAAATTGTCTTATTATTGCCTGAAAAATAAAAAATACAATACTCTAAAAAAATTGCTTTGTATCCCCAGGGAGACTTCTTGGAGAGAACTAATAATTCATTTTCTACTGGTTCTCAATGAGACAGAGCTTCTGGGTTAGGGGTGGGGGCTTTTATACACTCTTCTCCTCTTCGTACTGGGGCCCCATCCAGTGCAGACTCATACAAGCCCTGTACATGCTGTCTCAGTCTGGGAGTTCATGTGAGTCTTGTTGTATCTAGAGGGCTTTGTTTCCTTAGTGTCCACCATCTCCTCTGGCTTTTACAATCTTTCCGTCTCCCCTTATATAGAGTTTCCACAGCCCCCAAAGCAAGGATTTGATGGAGACATACCATTTAGAAATGAGTGTTTCAAGATATCTCAGACCCTGTATGTTGTCTAGCTGTGAGCCTCTGTATTTGTTCACATCTACTGCAGGAGTTGGTAAATCTTATATTTTCTGCTAAGTTCATGTGTATTTTTATTTATATATACAATTTTAGTGATTATTATTTTAATGTAAAAAATGTATGCAGTAGTCTGAAAAATTAAGTACAAGTATACAGGGTTTAAATGACCAAACCTTGGTGGTTAACATGCATTTTCTCTAATTCCAAAAGAATGTGATTAACATAATAATTATACATATCTATGGAGTACAGTGTAGAACACTGTCATGACGAAATAGTCAATAAAAATTTCTACCTGTTTACTGTTTTGTGCTTAAATGTAATATAACCTCTTGTGTCAATGAACTTTGTTTTGTGTGTGTGTGTGTGTGTTTGTTTGATTGGGTTTTTGTTTTTGTTTTCAAATCAGGGTTTCTCTGTGTAGCCTTGGCTGTCCTGGACTGGCTTTATAGATGAGGCTGGCCTTGAACTCACAGAGATCAGCCTGCTTCTGCCTCTGGACTGCTGGGATAAAAGGCATGTGTCACCATGTCCAACATAACATTTATAATATTTAAATAATAAAACTTATGATTTTAGTAATTATATTAGATTTGTTGATTAACATAGAACTTCACATACATGATGTATAATCAAAAGTTGTAATTAAAGGTTAAGGCTCTGTAGTTAGAACTTCTATGATCAAATACTGGATTAGTCACCTTCTAGCAGTGGGGTCTTGCCAATTTGTTAAGCATGAAGGACTTTGTTTTATCATCTATAAATAATAATGCTAATGGTGCTGATCACATTTATCTTATAGAGCTCTGTGGATTAAAGATAATTATGAATACTCTACTAAAATCGACCTTTCATCACTTTGGATATGGATCAGTCTTTTATACACTTAACCAATAACTTACAACAAAAGTGAGTCCCTGAAGATTTTGGTGTTTTCAAGAAGGGGAAGCAGTTTCTTTATCCATTCTTCTACTGATGGAGACTTGGACTGTTTCCATGTTCTGGCTATTATGAATAAGGCTGCTATGAACATGGTTGAGCAAATTTCCTTGTTGTGTGCTGGAGCATCTTCTGGGTATATTCCAAGGAGTGGAATAGCTGGGTCTTGAGGAAGCCCTATTCCCATTTTTCTGAGATAGCACCAGATAGATTTCCAAAGTGGCTGTATTCCCACCAGCAATGAAGGAGTGTTCCTCTCTCCCCACATCCTCGCCAGCATGTGGTGTCGCTTGAATTTTTGATCTTAGCCATTCTGATGGGTGTAAGATGGAATTTCAGAGTTGTTTTGATTTGCATTTCCCTGATGACTAAGGAGGTTGAGCATTTCTTTAAGTGTTTCTCAGCCATTTGATATTCCTCTATTGAGAATTCTCTGTTTAGTTCCAAGCTCCATTTCTCAATTGGATTATTTGATTTGGTGGTGTGTACATATACACTATGGAATACTACTCAGCTATTAAAAACAAGAAATTCCCGAAATTTGTGTATAAATGGATTGAGCTAGAAATTATCATAATGTGATAACCCAGAAGCAGAAAGACTCAAATGGTATATACTCACTTATATCTGCATACTAGCGCAAGGGGCATGTCCCACGAAAGCCTTCACTTACCAGGAAACTGGGACAGAGGGGAGGACATCCTATTGGGACGCTAGATGACAGAAGCATGGGAGAAGAGCAAAGTAGAAGGATCCAGAAGGTCCTAGAAACCTACAAGTAGAACATTATGATAGGCAGATTTGGGCCCGGGGTCCCGCTCAAACTAAGGCACCAGCCAAGGACAATACAGGTGGTAAACTTCAAACCCCTACCCAGATCTAGCCAATGGTCAGAACATTCTCCACAGTTGAGTGGAGAGTGGGATATGACTTTCTCACATACTCTGGTGCCTCACATTTGACCATGTCCCCTGGAGGGGGGGACCTGGTGCCACTCAGAGGAAGGACAACAGGTTACCAAGAAGAGACTTGATACCCTATGAGCATACACAGGGGGAGGTAATCCCCCCCAGGAACAGTCATAGGGGAGGGGAATAAGGGGAAAATGGGAGGGAGGGAAGAATGGGAGGATAGAAGGGATGGGATAACCATTGAGATGTAACAAGAATAAATTAATAAAAAAAAAAAAAAAAGAAGGGGAAGCAGGCTATCCGGATGAGACCTGATAGGCTGTGGTCATACGGTGGGGGAGGAGGTCCCCTTCTATCAGAGGTCTAGGGGAGAGGAATGGGGCAGAAGAAGGAAGGAGGGTGAGAATAAGAAGATACAAGTGAGGATTCTGAATATAATCTGAATGTTCTAAATGTTTCTCCTAAAAAATCTCTTGGACTTCTTAGATACTTTCTACCAAGTTTGACAAGGAAGAATGGATTTTTTTTTTTTTTTTTTTTTTTTTGCTTGAATCACCCAGATGGAATCACTCAGCTGTTACTTTGCTGACATCAACATCAACTGAGCTCTTTTGTCCATTATTTCATCAAAGGCAGCTGACATATGTTCAAGCTCTCAGAACTTTCATGGGTCATCACCTAGCTGAATGTGATCTAGGGAATTTAGGAGACTCTGTGTATAATATTAGTACCATCCACCTAACTACGCCTGATTTTCTGATTCGATTTTATTAAATGGGAGATAACAAATTATTGTAATGTTAGGAAAGAAATTTTTGGAATAGTTTAATACTTGACTTGAAAAAAGGGACATGCTCTAACAAATATTGAAAGCCACACATGGCAGGCCACCTTGCCAACCTCAGACTTGATTGAGGCAAGAGGATCATAATTTCAATGTAAGCTTGGGTTACATAATAAGTTTGAGGTTAGCCTTTACTTCATACCAAGTCTTAGAAAATAATTGATTGAATAAATGAATGTTTATAAAGCCCTTAGCACAGGTTTTGGCACATGGGGCTATTTCATATGCTATGAGTGCAGTTCTGAAATTGGAACATTTTGAATAGATATGTGTTTTTTGTATGTATGCAATTCTGAAAAGCTGAGAATATGTCAAACAATGATACAATTCAACATGAAATAAACTTTAAGCCATCACTGTACAAATTCATTTCTGAGAAAGTATTAGTACATCATTCTGTTTCGCTTACCTCAACAGTCCATATGAATGATAGTCATTACTTTCTTCCTCTCTGTTCCAATTATTTGTTCATAAAACTTTCAAATCTTTATCTTCAATCCACTTCACTTTTAGTTGTTTCTTTTCAGCACATATTTATATTATTATACATGAATAAAATAAAATAATACAGCAGGAAGAACCACCGGACAATCAGGAATTATATAAATGTTACATTCATAGTGATTTGACTATTTGTATTTGGCAAATTTGAAGTAAACATCTTTCCTATCTTGTTGGGTCTAAATTTCTGAAAGAAAATCAATATATATCATATCTCATCTCTATTAACTTAAAACATTTATCTTGATCTAAAAACATCTTAATCCCTAACCCACTAAGCTTAATTGTAAAATTATCTTGTTTTCAACCCCATCTGAGACTTGAGAAGGACTAAAACTTAAATACCTGAGTGAATTGGAAGTGCAAGTTAACTACATATAAATCTTCAAGAAGGAATGGAGCTCAGTAAGAACTTTCTTTTTTCGTGATAGGTTCTTCTAGGCCCAATCTGGTGTAAATCTTGTGCAGGTAATCACAACTTCTGAGTTCAAATGCAACAAACATGTCATGCCAGGAAACTAGCATTGCATACCTCTGTGGTCTTTTGTTTTGTTTTGTTTTTGTTTTTGGCACTTACATTCTTCTGTATTAAGGTTCTGTAGAATTACAGAATTTAGGAAACAAATCTGTCTACACACGCACGCGCGCACGCGTGCACACACACACACACACACACACACACACACACAGTGATTTAATGGAATGGCTTACAGGCTGCAGCTCATTTAATGCAGTAATGGCTAGCTTTGCATGGGAAGTCCAAGAATCTGGTAGTTGATCAGTTCCACAAGGCTGGTTATCTCATCTGGCCTTCAGTATATGCTAGAATCCTGAGGAAGTAGGCTCCAATGCTAGTGAAAGAATGGATGAGTTAGCAGGGCTAGAGCAAGCAGGTTAACAACAAAAGCTTCCTTCTCCTATGTTCTTATATAGACTTCCTGCAGAAGGTATGGCCCATATTAAAAGTATGTCTTCCCACCTCAAAATATAGATTATGGGACTCTGTATTTCAGCCTCATGATGCAGATCCAAGAATATTTGTCCCCAGCAGTCTGGACTAGAAGTGGATTCACCCACTCCAAACCAAGCAGAACATATCTCACAGGTCTGCTCTTCATTACTGGATTGTAGTTCATTCTAGATATAGTCCAGTTGGTGTAATTTTAAACAACTATTTCTAGTCTGAGTTCCCTTCAAATACCCCAACACCAGGTAGAAGAGAAAAAAGTTTAGTGGGGAGAAGGGATGTAGTTTTCCTTATCTAGTTCCTCCTGTTCAGGGTTGTAGGGTTTCTTGAGGGCAAGTCCAACCCTTGTTCTTCAACTTCTGGCAAAACTTTATCAACAGCAACCAGGAGCAGCAGGGGGAAGCACCAGTAACCTTCTTCTTTCTTGGAGCCCCCAGTTTCTCTTTGGGTCTGGCATTTATACCTTGCCCTTTGTAGTACACAGCTGACAAACATGACATGCCCTGTCAAGAGGCAATTATCAGCTATGGACAAACTAGAGCAGAACTCCATATCCCACACTTAAGATTAAAACAAAAACATTTTTACATAAAACCAAAAAAGTTCACAACACAGTTGACAACCAAGAAATAAAACCAAAAAAATTCACAACACAGTTGACAACCAAGAATAGCCATCACAAGTTCAACAATCGTTGATCATTGCTATCTCTCTGTAAATAAAAGATATGGACTGTCAGAATGCATGTGAAAACGTGATCTATCTTTCCTCAGCATCCAACAAAATCACTTTAATATCAGTGGTAGATGTTACCTTAGAGTAAAGGGTTGGAAAAGATATTCCGAGAAATGTACCTAAGAAACAAGCTGGTGTAGCTATTCTAATACATGACAAACCAAAAGTAATAAAAAGAGATGGGGGAAAAAACAGTACATACTCATCAAAGGAAAAATCCACCAAGAGGACATTTCAATTTTAAATGTTTATACTCCAACACCACAGAACCCAACTTTGTAAAAGAAACACGAATATAGCTTAAATCACAGATTAATCCACACACACTGGTGCTAGAAGACTTCAGTACCTCACTTTCAGCAATAAATAGATCACTCAGACAAAAACTAAATAAATAAATACTGTACATAACTGACAATATAAACTAAAGTGACCTAACAAATAATTACAGAACATTTCACTCAAATACAGAAGAATATACCTTCTTTTCTGGACCCAGTGGAACTTACTCCAAAATTGACCATACACTCAGACATAAAACATGACTCTATAGGTACAAGAAAATGAAATAACACACTGCATCCTATATGACTACCACAGATTAAAGCTGGGTATATCAATAACAAGGAAAAAACAGAAAAGTTACAAACTATTGGAAATTGAATACGTTTCTACGGAACAAAGAATCAAGATAAAAATTAAGAAATAAACAAGACGTTTAAGAATTTAATGAAAATAAATGTATGACATAACCAAACTTATGTACCACAATGAAAGCTGTTCTAAGATGTAAGTTTTTAGCACCAAAAAAGAAATAGCTGGGGGGGTGAGAGAGAGAGAGAGAGAGAGAGAGAGAGAGAGAGAGAGAGAGAGAGAGAGAGAGAGAGAGGAGAGAGAGAGAGAGAGAGAGAGAGAGAGAGAGAGAGAGAGAGAGAGAGAGAGAGAGAGAGAGAGAGACCCCTGCTTTGACTGAAGGTAGGCCTATCTGCAACTGACCAACTCAGCTGCCATCCAGGCCCAGATCTAGTGCCCTGAGTGAGTCCATTGTTGCTATGTTATTGTACACTGTGTAAAGTTTACCCCCATATCATTCAAATGCTGATTTCTCTACCCCACTATCTGGTTTCATTGTAATGCTTATTCTAAGAATCTCCTGTCTCAAGTTTGTGTAATCGCTGCTCATCATTTATTCTTTGTCTTGTCAATAGAAATCTGGCCAGCCAATAACTGGGCAATAGGTAGGGTGGTACTTCCAATTCCAATGAGAGGAGGAGACAAACAGGAGAGAGATTTGGGCATGAGGAAGAGGGAAGAAAGAACACTTGGAGAGGGCAGCTGGAGCATACGAGGTCATAAATGTGTTATTGTGGAATTTGGCTGGGAGCTAGCTAGATTAGGTCAGAGTATTGGAAGAGAACAGTAATGACCAGTTATTGTGAATTTAAGCTAATCAAATGAAGTGTTTTCTCTCTGTGTCAACTATTTGGGAACGTGCTGGGTTAAAGAAAAGTTGTTTTATTAATTTCATGTTACAGCCCATCACAACATCTATTCCTGCTGCGGAAATAAGTGGAGGAGCTAGTCCCCCAGAAGCAAATATCACTACTGAATATGCCCAGTCCTAGGTCTGAGTTGTTTGCCCTGCTGGGAGACAAAGAACACAGGTCAGTGAGGCAGCCTATAAGGATAAAGATTGAGCCTGGTGAGCCTCAGAGCGTGTGACGTAGAGGTGTGCAGCAGCCTGGGATTCATTAACATGGCCCTCTACTGCTTCATGGGCCACAGGCACCATCACAGCCCTCAGCAGCTGGACAGGTCAAAGATATCAACATAGCTTTAGGTGGCATCCCAGGCCACTCACATTAACTTGGCCCTCAGCCGGAACCTGCTCTTATATGTCCTGCCTAGCTACAAGATCATTGGTTATTTTCTGATTCCAAAGAATCACTGATGATTCTGGGCAAG
This sequence comes from Acomys russatus, assembly GCF_903995435.1. Taxonomy (NCBI): domain Eukaryota; kingdom Metazoa; phylum Chordata; class Mammalia; order Rodentia; family Muridae; genus Acomys; species Acomys russatus. The sequence continues at coordinate 60,950,477 of NC_067137.1, read as the reverse complement.
AGTGGGATGTCTGAGATGAGTCTGAGGGATAGTCCACTATTTACATAGGATTAGAAACCAAAAAGCTTAAACAAGACCAATGACTAGTTGCAATGAATATTTACCTGTAAAGCTGTTTGAAAAAAATAAAAAATAAAAAAGCACTGTGTGACATACTGCACTTTCCAATGGCATTATGAAAACTGACTATGTGGAGCAGTGTAAAGAAGCACCGAAAGTGACTCTGGGACGGACCAAACCTACGCGCTGCTGTATCCCCAGCATTCAGAGCTGACGTCCCCCCGACTGCCGCCATGCCCCAAAAGGCAGAAGGGGATGCTAAAGAAGATAAAGCCAAGGTGAAGGATGAGCCTCAGAGAAGATCTGCAAGGTTGTCTGCTAAACCTGCTCCTCCAACGCCAGGGCCCAAGCCTAAGAAGGGAGAGAAGGTGCCCATGGGGAAGAAGGGGAAAACTGATGCCGGTAAGGATGCGAATAATCCCGTGAAAAGCGGAGACGCCAAAACAGACCAGGCACAGAAAGCCGAAGGAGCTGGAGATGCCAAGTGACACGTGTGCATTTTTGATACTGTGTACTTCTGGTGACTGTACAGTCTGAAATACTATTTTTTTTATCAAGTTTTATAAAAGCAAAATTTTTTTTTACTTTTTTTTTTTTTTTTTTTTGTAAAGCTATGATGTTAGCACACAGAAGAACACTTCATTGTTTGTGGTTGGGGGGAAGGAACATGTGTCACTAACACAATGTCTCCCAAGCTCGATTGATGATGGAAAATATCTTTCCCTGATAATTTTCAAAGGCTCCTGTTGGCTCCCAAGAGACATCCTAGTGTTGACATATGTGGCTACCCTGGCACAAAACGCCTAGTGATGTGGGAAAACTAAATTCAGTTTTGTATGCTCCTTACCCATACCATCAACTTAGACTTAACTCCCTTAAAACCAGAGACCTGCTGGAACCAGACCCCCAAAATTGTTTTTCCAGTCTATTGGGCAATCTGAACTTTACAGTTATGTCATTGAGTATCCGCAGAAGACCGGTGGTTCCTTTTATAAAAGTCTGTGGGTCTTCAGATTGATAATTCTGCCATTTCCATTTCATTTCCTGAAAGTCAGGGTCAGCTTGTGAAAAGTTGTTAAACAACATCTTTAATGTGAAATGTCAACCCTCACTCTAAGCTACTTTTCCCTTTTCAAAGAACTGAGTGGAGGTTTAATTGGGTTTCATAGTGGCCTTTTGATTTTGGTAGTCTATACAAGAAGGGAGTTTGGAAGTTCTTGTATACTGTTAATGATTGTCTGCCCATGTCTTGCCTGGAATACCATGATTGTTTATGAAACATATCTTTAATAAAGCTGGATACAGTTAGAAAATGAAGAAAATGAAAAATGACTATGTACTACATTTTCTTTATCCATTCTGCAATTGAGGGCCATCTAGTTTGTTTCCAATTTCTGGTTATTATGAATAAAGATGCTATGAAAATAGTTGAGCAAGTGATCTTGTGATAGTGTTGAGTAAGTTTGGGGTGTATTCCCAGGAGTGGTATAGCTAGTTTTTGAGGGATAGATCAATTCATCAACTCCCAATTTTCTATGAAACCACCATATTGACTTCTAAAGAAGCTATAGAAGTTTCCACTCCCACCAGCAGTAGAGGAGTGCTGTTCTTGTTCCATTCATCACCAGCATGAGGTATCCCTTGAAGTTTGATCTTAGCCATTCTGATGGATATAAGATGGAATCTTGAAGCTGCTTTGATTTGCATTTTCATGATGGCTAAGGATGTTGAACATTTCTATAAGTGTTTCTTGGCCTTTTGAGATTCCTCTGTTGAGAATTCTCTGCTTAGATCTATACCCCATTTTAAAATTGTATTGCTTAGTTTGTTAATGTCTTGTTTCTTCAATTCTTTATGTATCTTGACTATTAGTCCTCTTTTAGATGTGGAGTTGGTAAAAATATTTTTCCATTCTGTGAGATTCTGTCTATTGACAGTATCCTTTGCTTTATAGAAGCATTTAAATTTCATGAGGTCTCACTTACTAAATGTTGATCTTAGTGCCTACACAACTGGTGTTCCATTCAGGAAATTATCTCATGTGCCAATGTGTTCAAGGCTATTCTCACTTTTTTTTCAGTCAGATTTTAGTGTGTCTGGTTTTATGTCAAGGCCTTTTATCCATGTGCACTTGAGTTTTGTGAAGGGTGATAGATATGGATCAATTTGTATTCTTCTACATATTGACATCCATTAGACCACCAGCATTTATTTAAGATGCTTTCTTTTTTCCACTGTATTTGTCTGGCTTCTTTTATAAAAAAAAAAAAAGATAGATGTCCATAGGTGTGTGGATTTACAACTGGGTCTTGCATGCAAATCCATTGGTCAGCATGTCTGTGTTTTATGCCAATACCATGTAGTTTTATTACTAGCACTTTATAGTATAGCTTGAGATTAGAGATGGCAGTACCTCCATTAGTTATTTTATTGTACAGTATTGTTTCAGATATACTGGGTTTTTGTTTTTTCCATATGAAGTTGAGCATTGTTCTTCTAATGTATGTAAAGAATTTTGTTGAAATTTTAATGAGGATTGCATTGAATTTGCACATTGCTTTTGCTAAAATGGCCATTTTTACTACGTTAATCCTACTTATCCATGACCAAGGGAGATCATTCCATCTTTTGGTATCTTCTTCAGTTTTCTTCTTGGAAGACTTGATATTTTATCATACAGGTCTTTCACTTGTTTCATTTGAGTTACACCCTGATATTTTATATTATTTGTAGCTCTTGTGAAGCCCATTTGTCATTTGTATATAGGAGGGCTATTTATTTATTTTTTTATTATTTGTTAGTTAGTTTTTTATCCAACCACTTCACTGAAGGCGATTATCAGCTACAGGAGTTCCTTGGTAGAATCTTTTGGGTCACTTACGTACTATTATGCCGTCTACAAATAGTGATACTTTTACTTCTTTCTTTTCAATTTGGATCCCTTTGATCTCCTTTAGTTGTCTTGTTGCTCTAGTTAGAACTTCAAGTACTGTATTGAATAGATATGGAGAGAGTGGACAGCCTTTTCTTGTTCCTGATTTTAGTGAAATTGCTTTGAGTTTCTTCCACTTAATTTGATGTTGAGCTTAGGCTTGCTGTGTGTTGTCTTTATTATGTTTATGTATGTTCCTTTTATCTCTGATTCCTCTAAGAGGTTCTTTTTGTTTGGTTGGTTTTGATTTTGCTTTTTGTTGGATTTTTGTCAAAGGCATTTTTGGCATCTAATGGGATAATCATGTTTCTTTTCTTTTCTTTCTTTCTTTCTTTCTTTTTTTTTTTTTTTTTTTTGTTTATTTGGTGAATTAGACTAATGGATTTTAGTATGATGAACCATCCTGCATCTCTGGGGTGAAACCTATGTGATTATGTTGGATTATCATTATTATTTTTTATTATGTTGTTGGACTGTGCTTGTATTTTTGCATCAGTATTAAAGGGAATTTGTCTGGAACACTTTTTCTTGGTTGAGTCTTTGGTTAGTTTGGTATCAGGATGAATGTGGCCTCATAAAATGAATTAAGCATCAATGTTCTTTCTGTTTCTATCTTGTGGAATAATTTAAAGAGTATTGGTATTAGGTCTTCTTTAAAAGTCTGGTAAAATAATCATCTAAAACCATGTGGCCCTCAGCTGTTTTTGGTTGGCAGATGTTTAATAACTACTTTTATTTCCTTAGAGGTTATAGGTCTATTTAAATTGTTTAATATTTATTTAACTTTTGCAAATCATATCCAGAAAATTGTCCATTTCTTTTAGATTTTCCTATTTTGTTGAGTCCAGCTTTTTGAAGTATGACTACTGGTTCTTTTAATTTCTATGGTGTCTTTTGTTATGTCCATTTATTTATTTACTTGCTTACTTATTTATTTAGTTTTCAATACAGGGTCTCTATGTGTAGCCTTGGCTGTCCTGAACTTGCTGTATAGACCATGCTAGCCTTGAACACACAGAGATCTGGCTGCCTCTGACTTCCTGAGTGCTGGGATTGCAGGTCTGTGCCACTGTGCCTGTCCCCCCTTTTATTTTTGATTGTGTTAATTTGGATATTCTTTTTTTTAAATTAATTTATTCTTGTTACATCTCAATGTTTATCCCATCCCTTGTATCCTCCCATTCCTCCCCCCCCCCCCATTTTCCCATTATTCCCCTCCCCTATGACTGTTCCTGAGGGGGATTACCTCCCCCTGTATATTCTCATACGGTATCAAGTCTCTTCTTGGCTACCAGCTGTTCTTCCTCTGAGTGCCACCAGGTCTCCCCCTCCAGGGGACATGGTCAAATGTGAGACACCAGAGTACGTGAGAAAGTCATATCACACTCTCCACTCAACTGTGGAGAATATTCTGACCATTGGCTAGATCTGGGAAGGGGTTTAAAGTTTACCGTCTGTATTGTCCTTAGCTGGTGCCTTAGTTTGAGCGGGACCCCTGGGCCCAAATCTGCCTATCATATTGTTCAACTTGTAGATTTCTAGGACCCTCTGTATCCTTTTATTTTGCTATTCTCCCATGCGTCTCTCATTTAGAGTTCCAATAGGATGCCCTCCCCTCTGTCCCAGTTTCCTGGTAAGTGAAGGCTTTCATGGGACATGCCCCTTGGGCTAGTATGCAGATATAAGTGAGTAATACCATTTGATTCTTTCTGCTTCTGGGTTAACTCACTCATTATGATCATTTTCTAGCTCAATCCATTTATCCACAAATTTCGGGAATTCCTTGTTTTTAATAGCTGAGTAGTATTCCATATGTATATTACCACAGTTTCTTTATCCACTCTCTACTGAGGGACACTTAGGCTGTTTCCATGTTCTGGCTATTATGAATAATGCTGCTATGAACATGGTTGATCAAATTTTCTTGTTGTGTGCTGGAGCATTCTTCTGGGTATATTCCAAGGAGTGGAATAGCTGGGTCTTGAGGAAGCCCTATTCCCATTTTTCTGAGATAGCACCAGATAGATTTCCAAAGTGGCTGTACTAGTTTGCATTCCCACTAGCAATGAAGGAGTGTTCCTCTCTCCCCACATCCTCGCCAGCATGTGGTGTTGCTTGAGTTTTTGATCTTAGCCATTCTGATGGGTGTAAGATGGAATCTCAGAGTTGTTTTGATTTGCATTTCCCTGATGACTAAGGAGTTGAGCATTTCTTTAAGTGTTTCTCAGCCATTGATACTCCTCTGTTGAGAATTCTCTGTTTAGTTCCAAGCCCTATTCTCAATTGGGTTATTCGGTTTGGTGGTGTTTAATTTCTTGAGTTCTTTATATATTTTGGATATTAGACCTTGTCAGATGTAGGGTTGGTGAAGATTTTTTCCCAGTCGTAGGCTGTTGCTTGTTCTCTTGACAGTGTCTCCTGCCTTACAGAAGCTTCTCAGCCTCATGAGGTCCCATTTATTAATGGTTGACATAAGGCCTGGGCCGTTGGTGTTCTGTTCAGGAAGTTGTCTCCTGTGCCAATATGTTCCAGGCTCTTCCCACTTTTTCCTCTAAGTGGCTTAGTGTCTCTGGTTTTATGTTGAGGTCTTTAATCCACTGGGTTTGAGTTTTGTGCAAGGTGACAAATATGGGTCCAGTTTCATTTTTTTACACATAGACCTCCAGTTAGACCAGCACCATTTGTTGAAGATGCTATCCTTTTTCCATTGAATGGATTTGGCTTCTTTGTCAAAAATCAAGTGACCATATGTGTGTGGATTCATATCTGGGTCTTCGATTCGATTCCACTGATCAACCAGCCTGTTGCTGTGCCAGTACCATGCTGTTTTTTTAATTACTATTGCTTTATAGTACAGTTTGAGATCAGGTATGGAGATTCCTCCGGAGCACCTTTTATTGTACAAGATTGGTTTAGCTATTCTGGGTTTTTTTGTTTTTCCATATGAAGTTCAGAATTGAACTTTCAATGTCTTTAAAAAATTGTGTAGGTATTTTGATAGGGATTGCATTGAATCTGTAGATTGCTTTTGGTAGGATGGCCATTTTTACTATGTTAATTCTCCCAATCCATGAGCAAGGAAGATCATTCCATCTTCTCAGGTCATCTTCAATCTCTTTCTTCAGAGTTTTGAAATTTTTTTCATACAAGTCCTTCACTTGCTTAGTTAGGGTAACTCCTAGATATTTTATATTGCTTGTGGCTAATGTGAAGGGTGGTTTTTCCTAATTTCTTCCTCTGCAATCTTGTCATTTGTGTATAGGAAGGCTACAGACTTTTTTGAGTTAATTTTGTATCCAGCCAACTTGCTGAAGGTGTTTATCAGCTTTAGGAGTTCTCTGGTGGAATCTTGAGGGTCATATCATCTGCAAATAGGGATAATTTGACTTTCTCTTTTCCCATTTGGATACTTTTGATCTCCTTTTGTTGTCTTATTGCTCTGGCTAGAACTTCGAGTACTATATTGAAGAGATATGGAGAGAGTGGGCAGCCTTGCCTTGTTCCCGATTTTAGAGGAATTTTCTTGAGTATCTCACCATTTACTTTGATTTTGGCTATTGGCTTGCTGTATATAGCCTTTATTATGTTGAGGAAAGTGCCTTGTATCCCCGATCTCTCTAAAACTTTAAACATGAATGGGTGTTGAATTTTATCAAATGCTTTCTCTGCATCCAAGGAGATGATCATGTGGTTTTTTATTTTCAGTTTGTTTATATGGTGGATTACATTGATGGATTTCCGTATATTAAACCATCCCTGCATGCCTGGAATGAAGCCTACTTGGTCATGATGAATGATATCTTTGATGTGTTCCTGTATTCGTTTTGTAAGTATTTTATTTAGTATTTTTGCATCTATGTTCATAAGAGAAATTGGTCTGAAATTCTCTTTCTTTGTTGAGTCTTTGTGAGGTTTAGGTATCAATGAGACTATGGCCTCATAGAATGAATTTGGTAATTTTCCATCCATTTCTATCTTTTGGAGTAGCTTGAAGAGTATCGGTATTAGCTTGCCCTTGAAGGTCTGGTAGAATTCTGCACTGAAACCATCTGGCCCTGGGCTTTTTTTGCTTGGGAGACCATCGATGATTGCTTCTATTTCTGTAGGGGAAATGGGACTATTTAGCCTGTTTATCTGTTCTTCATTCAACTTTGGCAAGTGAAATTGATCAAGAAAATCGTCCATCTCCCTTAGATTTTCAAATTTTGTGGCATATATGCCTTCAAAGTAGGATCTTATGATTCTTTGAATTTCTTCAGTGTCTGTTGTTATGTCTCCCTTTTCATTTCTGATGTTGTTGATTTCAATACTGTCTCTCTGCCTTTTAGTTAGTTTGGCTAAAGGTCTGTCTATCTTGTTGATTTTCTCAAAGAACCGGCTTTTGGATTTGTTGATTCTTTGGACTGTTTTCTTAGTTTCTAATTTGTTAGTTTCAGCCCTGAGTTTGATTATTTCCAGGCGTCTACTCCTCTTGGGTGTTTCTTCTTCTTTTTTTTCTAGGGCTTCCAGTTGTGTTGTTAAGATACTTATGTGCGATGTTTCCAATTTCTTTTTAAAGGCACTTAGTGCTATGAATTTTCCTCTTAGCACTGCTTTCAATGTATCCCACAAATTTGGGTATGTTGTTTCTTCATTTTCATTGAATTTCAGAAACTCCTTGATTTCTTTCTTAATTTCTTCCCTGACCCAGGTGTCATTTAGCAGAGAGTTGTTTAGTTTCCACGTCCGTGTAGGCTTTTTGTTATTTCTGTTGTTGTTGAATTGCAGCCTAAGAGCATGGTGATCTGATAGGATGCAAGGTATTATTTCAATCCTCTTGTATCTATTGAGGCTTGCTTTGTGACCTATGATGTGATCAATTTTGGAGAAGGTTCCATGGGGTGCAGAGAAGAAGGTGTATTCTTTCTTGTTTGGGTGAAAGGTTCTATAGATATCTGTTAGATCCATTGGACCCATGGCATTGGTTAATGATGTTATTTCTTGGCTTAGTTTCTGTTTCAATGACTTATCCTTCAATGAGAGTGGGGTGTTGAAGTCTCCCACTATTATTGTGTGGGGATCGATGTGTGGTTTAAGCTTTTTTAGGAGATCTTTTACAAATGTGGGTGCCCTTGTATTGGGAACATAGATGTTCAGAATTGTGATGTCATCTTGGTTGACTTTACCTTTGATGAGTATGAAGTGTCCTTCCTCATCCCTTTTGATTAATTTTGGTTGAAAGTCTATTTTGTTCGATACTGAAATGGCTACACCTGCTTGCTTCTTGTGACCATTTGCTTGGTATATTTTTTTCCAACCTTTTACCCTGAGGTAATGCCTTTCATTATGGGTGAGATGTGTTTCTTGGACGCACAAGAATGTTGGGTCTTGTTTATGTACCCATTCAGTTAGTCTGTGTCTTTTTATTGGAGAATTGAGGCCATTGATGTTGAGAGATATTAATGACCAGTGACTGTTAAGAGTCTTAATTTTGATGTTGTTTCCAGTCGAGCGTTTGTGTAGTTGTTGTTTTTGCCATGGAATAGTTATCTATTTCCTGGGTAGTTTTGGTTGTAGCTTGACCCTTTGGGGTGGAGTTTTCCTTCTAGTACCTTCTGTAAAGCTGGGTTTATGGATAGGTACTGTTTGAATTTGTTTTTGTCATGGAATATTTTGTTTTCTCCATCAATGGTTATTGATAATTTTGCTGGGTAAAGTAGTCTGGCTGGCTGGCATCTGTGGTCTCTTAGTGTTTGCAGGATCTCTGTCCAGGCCCTTATGGCTTTTATGGTCTCTGCTGAGAAGTCGGGTGTAATTCTGATAGGTTACCATTAAATGTTATTTGGCCCTTTTCCCTTGCAGCTTTTAATATTTTTTCTTTGTTCTGCATGTTTTGTGTTTTGATTATTATGTGGCGGGCAGTTTTTCTTTTCTGGTCAATTCTATTTGGTGTTCTGTAGGCCTCTTGTATGTTTATAGGCATTTTTTTCTTTAGATTGGGGAAATTTTCTTCTATGATTTTGTTGAGAATAGTTTCTGGGCCCTGGAGTCTGATGTCTTCTCTTTCTTCAATGCCTATTATCCTCAGATTTCTTCTTTTCATGGTGTCCTTAATTTCTTGGATGTTTTGTGTCAGGAGTTTTCAAGATTTGGCATTTTCTTTAATGGTTGATTCAATATCTGTGATTGTATCTTCTAGACCTGAGATTTGTTCTTCCATCTCTTGGATTCTGTTAGAGAAGCTCACCTCTGTGTTGCTCGCCTTCTTTTCTGAGGTCTCCCGTTCTCGTTTTTCTTCTGTCTGTGTGTTTATCATTGAATCCATTTTCATTTTCAGATCTTGAACTGATTTTTTGATTTCTTTCATCTGATTTTTTGTGTATTTCTGAGTTTCTTCCATTGCCTCTTTATAGGTCTTCAGAGCTTGAACCGTTTTATTTATTTCTTTCATCTGGTTGTTTGCATTTTCCTGCAATTTTTCCAGTTCCACTCTATGTGCTTCTTTTATGTCTCTCACCTGTTTGTCTGCGTCTTCCTGCATTTGATTATGAATTTTATTTGTTTCCTCCATTATCATCCTCATTACTAAGGATTTGAGGTCATTTTCTTGTATTTCCCTTGTATTTGAGTTCTCTGGGTTGTTTTCTTTGGGATAGCTGGAAACTGGAGATGCCATGTTGTTTTGGGGTTTTTTGCATATGCTTTTTCGTTGTCCTTTAGACATCTTGCCGTCTTTGTTTTTGTTGGGTAGCTTCCAGAGTTGGATGGAGGGTGTCTGACCATAGATTCACTTATTTTCTCACGATTTCCCTAGGCTGGGAGCTCAAAGCTTCACTGGTGTGGATGTTAGGAGGTTAGCCCTGTTGTTCTGGTCTCTCACAGTCAGTGATCTTCAGTCCCCCTGTGCTGTGGATTCTGCAATTGTTCTGGGTCTCTGAATGAGCATTGGGTCAGGCCAAGGTATCCACAGCCTTCTGTGTTCCCTGCCAAGTCCAGCCAGGAACACTGGGCCTGAACCACGGGCTGAACTCAGCTAGATTCTCAGGGCCTGAACCGTCTGCCGAGCTCAGCTAGGGATTCTGGGCCCAAAATGCGCACCGGGTCCAGCCAAAATTTTTGGGCTGGGACCACGCACCAAGCTCCGCTAGGGCCTTTTGGCCCAAAGTGTGTGCTATGGCCAGTTATTGACTCAGGGCCCGAACTGACTACCAATCTCAGCCAGGAACTCTGGATTCAAACTGCACACTGTGTCCCACCAGAGTCTTAGAGTTGGTGGAACCGAGAGCTCTGTCCAGCCTGCGCCACAGCGGGAGAACTGCGGCTGCTCTGAGTTAGCGCCTGTGGTTCAACCAAGTGCTCCGCCCAGACTGTGTCACCGCAGGGGAGCTGCTGCTGAGCTGAGGTGGTGCGTAGGATGGAACTGCGCACTCCACCAAGCCTGCGCCACAGCAGGAGACCTGTGGCTGTTCTGAGGTAGCGCCAATGGTGGAACCAAGTGCTCTGCCCAGACTGTGTCACTGCAGGGGAGCTGCCGCTGAGCTGAGGTGGCGCCTAGGGTGGAAGTGAATGCTTGGCCAAGCCTGCGCCACAGGAAGAGAACTGCGGCTGCTCTGAGTTAGCGCCTGTGGTTCAAGCAAGCACTCCGCCCAGACTGTGTCACTGCAGGGGAGCTGCCGCTGAGCTGAGGTGGCGCCTTGGGTGGAACTGAGTGCTTGGCTAAGCCTGCGCCACAGCAGGAGGACTACGGCTGCTCTGAGTTAGCGCCTGTTTTGGAACCAAGCGCTCTACCCAGACTGTGTCACCGCAGGGGAGCTGCCGCTGAGCTGAGGTGCAGCCTAACGTGGAGCTGCGTGCTCAACTAAGCCTGCGCCACAGCAGGGGAGCTGTGGCCGAAGCTGAGTTAGTGCCTCGGGCAGAATTGCTTGCTGGGCTGGGCCAGTACCCGGGACTCTGGGGCCGAACTGTCCGCCGAGTCCAGTCTGGGTCCGAAGGCTCCACGTGACCCAAATCCTGCCCCGAGTCCCCTCTCCTGCAGCAACTCCCACCAGCCACCACACCAATCGCCTCCACCGGAAGGCTATGAGCTGCAAACCTCAGCCACCGCTGCTGGTACCGCTGGTGCTGCTGCCTCTGCCGCTGCCACTCCGATCAGAGAAAATCCACGCTCCTCCCGTGTGCAGGGGCACACAGGTCCTCCGCACCCTGGTCCCTCCGAACCGTGGAGCACTCCCGCTGCCGTGATGTTCGGCCCTTGGTGTTCCTGGCTCAGAAATCTGTGCAATTCCCTGAATTGTTCACTGGAGCCTCCAAACGCGGTCCACACTGCTCGCCGCCATCTTGAAAAGCATCTGGATATTCTTTCTATGCCTTTTATTTTTATTTTTTTTTAATTCTAAAATTTATTTTATTTTATTTAAATTTTTAAATTTTTTTATTAATTTATTCTTGTTACATCTCAATGTTTTTCCTATCCCTTGTATCCTCCCATTCTTCCCTCCCCCCTCCCATTTTCCCATTATTCCCCTCCCCTATGACTGTTCCTGAGGGGGATTACCTCCCCCTGTATATGCTCATAGGGTATCAAGGCACTCAGAGGAAGGATAGCAGGTTGCCAAGAATAGACTTGATACTCTCTATACCTTTTAGATAGTTTGGGTAAAGGTTTGTCTGTCTTGCTGATTTTCTCAAAGAATGAACTCTTATTTATTTTTGTATTTATTTACTATTTAGTTTACATCCTTATGGCAGCGCCCTCCCTCCTCTCCTCCTGATCACACCCTCCCACCCTCTTCCCCCTTTTCCCCTCCCCTTATCCTCAGAAAAAGGGGGCCCCTCCCCTACCAACTTGTCTAGGCACATGAAGCTGTATCAGGACTAAGCGCATCCTCTTTCACTGAGACCCATCAAGCTAGGGGAAAGTGATCCAAAACCAGGCAACAGAGTCCATGCCAGAGACAGATCCTGTTCTAATTGCTAGGGGATCTTCATGAAGACCAAGCTTCCCTTCAGCTACATATGTGTGGAGGATCTAGGTACACTCAATGCATGATTTTTGCTTGGTGGATTAATCTCTGTGAGCCCCCATGGTACTTGGTTAGTTGACTGTGTTGATCTTCTTGTGAAGTCTCATCCCCTCTGGGTCACTCCATCCTTTCCCCCAACTCTTCCACAAAACTCCCTGAGCTCTACCTAATGTTTGCCTGTGGGTCCCTGCAATTGTTTAGATCCCCTTAGGGGACAGTTTTGCTAGTCTTCTGTCTACAAGCATAGGAGAGTATTGCTAATAATGTCAGGGTTTGGGTCTCTCCCATTGTGTAGAAATCAACTGTTTCATTGATTCGTTGTGGTGATCTCTGTTTCTATTTTATTATTTAAGATCTCAGTTTTGTTATTTCCTGCTGTCTATTTCTCTTGAGTGTGTTTGTTTCTTTTTTGTTCTAGAGCTTTCAGTTGTGCTGTTTATTTGTTAGTATGAGAGCTCTTCACTTTTTAAATGAAGACACTTAGCTCTATGAACTTTCCTCTTATCACTGCTTTCATGTGTTCCATAAATTTGGGTACGTTGTCCATTCATTTTCATTGAATTCCAGGAAGTTTTAATTTCTTTCTTTATTTCTGCCTTGACCTTGTAATCCCTCAGTAGGGTTCAGTTTCCATGAGTTTCTAGGCTCTCTGTTTGTTTCTGCTGTGTTATTGTCCAGCATTAATCAGTGGTGGTCTGATCAGATACAGGGGGTTATTTCAGTTTTCTTGTATCTGTTGAGACTTGCTCTGTGACTCAGTATGTGATCAATTTTGTAGAATGTTCTGTGTATTAGTTAGGGTTTTATTTCTGTGAAGAGACACCATGACTACGGCAACTCTTATAACAGAAAATATAATTGAGGCTATCTAATACTTTTAGAGGTTTAGTCAACTGTCATCATGGAAGGAAAATGGTGGTATGTAGGCAGACATGGTACTAGAGAAGGAGATGTGAATTCCACATCTTGATTAAAAGGCAGAAGGAGGTTATGACATAATGGGCAGGTCTGAGCATAGGAGACCTCAAAGCTGGCCCTCATAATGACAGACTTCCACCAACAAGTGGAACACCTATTCCAACAACCCAATACCTCCCAATAGTGCCACTCTCTATGGGCCAAACATTCACACACATGAAGCTATTAGGGCCATACCTATTCAAGCCACCACATTCCATGAAGTGCTGAGAAGACAGTTTATTCTTTTATGTTTGGGTAAAATGTTTTGTAGACATCTGCTAGCTCCATTTAAGCCATAATGTCTGTTAGTTTTGCTATTTCTGTTTAGATTTTGTAGGGCTAATCTGTTTATTGGTGAGCATAGGGTATTTAAAGTCTCCTTCCATTAATATGTGAGGTTTGATGTATGGTTTAAGCTTTATTTATGTTTCTTTTCTAAATTGTGGGTACCCTTGAGTTTGGAACATAGATGTTAAGAATTGAAACATCCTATTGGGGCTCTAGATGAGAGAAACATGGAAAAATAGCAAAGTAGAAGGATCCAGAGGGTCCTAGAAACCTACAAGTAGAACATTATGATAGGCAGATTTGGGCCAGGGGTCCCGCTCAAACTAAGGCACCAGCCAAGGACAATACAGGCGGTAAACTTTAAACCCCTACCCAGATCTAGCCAATGGTCAGAACATTCTCCATTGAGTGGAGAGTGTGATATGACTTTCTCACGTAATCTGGTGCCTCACATTTGACCATGTCCCCTGGAGGGGGAGACCTGGTGGCACTCAGAGGAAGGACAGCAGGTTTCCAAGAAGAGACTTGATACCCTATGAGCATATACAGGGGGAAGTAATCCCCCTCAGGAACAGTCATAGGGGAGGGGAATAAGGGGAAAAGGGGAGGGAGGGAAGAATGGGAGGACACAAGGGATGGGATAACCATTGAGATGTATCAAGAATAAATTAATAATAAAAAATTAAAAAAAAACAAACAACAACAACAACAAAAAACAAAAAGAGAATTGAAACATCATTTTCATAGATTTTTTTTTCCTTTGATGAGTATGAAATATGTTTCTTAATTTCTTTTGATTTATTTTGGTTTGAAGTCTATTTTGGTAGATATTAGAGTAGTACACCAGCTTGATTCTTGAGTCCATTTCTTAGAAAAAAGTTTTCCAACCTTGTACTCTGAAGTAATGTCTATCTCTGATTTTTATATGTGTATGTCTGTGCAGAAGGATGGGCCCTATTTGGGCATCCATTCTGTGAACCTGTGTCTTTTTGTTGAGGAATTCAGTCCATTGATATTGAGAAATTTTAATGACCAATGATTGTTGATATTGGTGATGCTACATGTAAGTCTGTGTAATTTCCTTTTGTTTTTGCTGGTGTAAAATTGTTTATTTCCTGTGTTTTTTTGGGGGGGGCTGTAGTTTACCCTTGTTTTCCCTCTAGTATCCTCTATATGGCTGGGTTAATGGAAAGATATAGTTTAAATTTAGTTTCTGCATGAAACATCTTGTTTTCTTCATCTCCGGTAATTGAAAATTTTTCTGGGTATAGCAGTCTGGGCTGACATCCATGGTTTTTTAGGGTCTACAAGATTTCTTCTCAGGTCCCCTGGCTTTTAAAGTCTCTGTTAAGAAGTCTGGTGTAATTCTAATATATCTGCCTGTATATGTTACTTGGCCCTTATCCCTTGAAACTTTCAATATTCTTCCTTTGTTTTGTATGTTTAATGTTTTGATTATTATGTGGCCTGGGGATTTTCTCTTCTGGTCCAGTATATGTGGTTTTCTGTAATCTTCTTGTACTTTTATAGGAATGCCCTACTTTTGATTAGGAAATTTTACTTTTGTGGTTTTGTTAAATATATTTTCTGAGTTTTTGAGCTGGACTCTTTTCTTTTTTCCACCCCTATTATTCTTAGGTTTGGCCTTCACATAGTATCCCAAATTCTTAGATGTTTTGTATTAGGAGTTGTTTTTTATGTTTAGCATTCCTTTGACCTATGAACCTATTTATTCTATCTTATCTCTTTTGCCTGAGAGTCTCTCATCCATTTCTTGTATTCTGTTGACGATTCTTGTGATTATTCTTTGCTTACATAGATTTTTCCATTTTCTGCATTTTCTCGATTTGTGTTCTTTATTGCTTCTATTCTCACTACAAGTTTTCAAGAGTTTCCTTCATCTGTTTGTTTTTTCTTAGCTTTCTTTAAGGGACTTATTGATTTTCTCTAAGTTTTTGCTATTTTTCCTATTTCTTTAAAGAATATTTTTATTTTTATTTTTCAGGACCACTATCCTCTTTACTAAGTTTCTCTAAAGGCAGTTTTCTTATACTTTATCTACATTGAACTATTCAGGTCTTGCTGTCATAGGATGTCTGGACTGTGGTTGTACCATGGGGCTGTTGTTGACTGTTTTTTGAGACAGGGTTTCTCTGTGTAGCCTTGGCCATCCTGGACTCACTTTGTAGACCAGGCTGGCCTCAAACTCACAGCGATCTGCCTGCCTCTGCCTCCCGAGTGCTGGGATTCAAGGCGTGTGCCACCACGCCCGGCCTTGTTGACTGTTCTTATGGTGGCATTCAGGCATCTGAGTTTGGGATGATTATAGGTGTAGGTGCTGATTTCTGAATTTGTCTTTGTTGGGTGGCTATTTTGTTCTTTGGCTCTTTTGTATTCTGGTCTTTGTGGCCCGGAATTTTGGCTACCAGCATGATCTTTGATTCAGTAGGGAGTCTCTTTCTAGGTTGGGGGCTAGACTTCTTGTCGCTAGCTTGGTTTGTTGCAGCATTCTCTCTGTTCTTCTGACTGCTGTGGCCTCACCTGTTCTTCTGACTTGTGTGGCAGGCAGCTGAAGTCTTACAGAATTGGGACCAGGGTCCCAGCAGTTTGGTAGGCAGTGAGATGGGAGGGGTGTAGTGGGATAGGTCTATGAAGTGGAGCGGTTAAGATGGCAGGAGGGTCTCTTACCTGTTTTCTGATTGGTGGGGCATACATCTGAGCAGCAAGAGTCCAACTGGGTTGAGGGCCTGGCAGGGGCCTGGCAGGGGCCTGGCAGTGTTTTGGCAGATGATGTAGCCTTTGAGGTGGATCAACTCAGAGTCCTGGATCTGCAGAGTTGCTCAGCTCTCTAGCTCTTCCTTATCCACACCACCAGGGTGAGTGCTCCAGCTAAGCCACCCAATGCCACTATCTACTGGAGGTAGGGCCAGTTTTCTCTAAAGGGTTCACCACAGGGAGCATGGTGATGCGCCAGTGAGTATATGGGCAACACAAATTGGACTTTTTTTCTTCTTTTCCTTCTTTTTTTTGGGTGGGATGGAGGAGAGTTTTAAGGGTGGGGAGGGGGTCGATCTGGGCGGATTAGGAAGTGAGGGAACTCAGGGGCCATGATGTAAAATTTCCAGATACTCAGTAAAAACATGAAAAGTTGTTGGAGAGCTATCATATTAGCAACTTAATAACATACCTGAAAGCTCTAGGACAAAAAGGCTAAGTTATCGTAAAAAGTAGATGGCAAGAAATAATCAAACTCTGGGCTGAAGCCAATAAAAGCAAAGACAAACAAAACAAAACAAACAAAAAGAATCAAGGCGACAAAGATTTGGTTCTATGAGAAAAAAAATCAGTAAGATTGACAAACCCTTATCAAAACTAACTGAAAAATTAGTAAGAGCAGAAATGAAATGGGGCACATAACAACAGCCACTGTGGAAATCTAGAGACTCAGACGTGCATACTTTAAAAATATGTGCTCCCCTAAGTTGGAAAAATCAATCAATGAATCAATAAATAAAGGGATAATTTTCTGAACAGTTACCAAAGTTAAATCAAGATTACATAAGCTATTTAAACAGACCTAAACAGATGCAGTCATTAGAAGTCTCCTAACCTGATGGTCAAAGGGTCTCCATGTGAATCTCCCAACAACCCAGGAAGTTGCAAAGACTATAGGTTGCTCTCTACAAACTGACAGCAACCCTTCTTTGCTTAAGAAAATACTTACAGAACTTATTGCAGATGGGGATAGAGAAGTATTGCCTACATAGAGCCTTCACCCCGTGTTCCATAGTCTTTAGTACTGGAAGATACTCTGCTGGCTCTCAAAAGAGAAACATAAACACCAAGCCAAATATAAACCCATTATCTACAGGGGTGTACTTCTTGTAAGATATGGTAGGACAGTGGTAGCACAATGCTTGTGCGCGTAATCAACCAATGTCTGATTTAACTTAAGGCCCACTCCAAGAGATATAACTCATATCTGATACTGCTTGGATGACTGAGAATTTGAGAATAGATAGTCTGGGGACTTAAGGTAAAACAAGATAATACTGGTCTTAAAAAAGAAAGGAAGTTTAGTAGTAAAAGAACTCTTTTTTTTTTTCTAATTCATGCATTTTATTTATTTTTTTTCTTTCCTTTTTAAAAAAATTTTATTATTAATGTATTCTTGTTACATCTCAGTGGTTATCCCATCCCTTGTGTCCTCCCATTCTTCCCTCCCTCCCCTTTTCCCCTTCCCTATGACTGTTCCTGAGGGGGATTACCTCCCCCTGTATATGCTCAAAGGGTATCAAATCTCTTCTCGGTAACCTGCTGTCCTTCCTCTGAGTGCCACCAGGTCTCCCCCTCCAGGGGTCAAATGTGAGGCACCAGATTACGTGAGAAAGTCATATCACACTCTCCACCCAAGTGTGGAGACTGTTCTGACCATTGGCTAGTTCTGGGTAGGGGTTTAAAGTTTACCGTCTGTATTGTCCTTGGCTGGTGCCTTAGTTTGAGCGGGACCCCTGGCCCAAATCTGCCTATCATAATGTTCTACTTGTAGGTTTCTAGGACCCTCTGGATCCCTTCACCCCACCACTCTCCAGCAGGATGCCCTCCCCTCTGTCCCAGTTTCCTGGTAAGTGAAGGCTTTCGTGGGACATGCGCCTTGGGCTAATATGCAGATATAAGTAAGTATATACCATTTAAGTCTTTCTGCTTCTGGGTTAACTCACTCATGATCATTTCTAGCTCAATCCATTTATCCACAAATTTTGGGAATTCCTTGTTTTTAATAGTTGAGTAGTATTCCATAGTGTATATGTACCACAGTTTCTTTATCCATTCTTCTACAGATGGACACTTAGGCTGTTTCCATGATCTGGCTATTATGAATAAGGCTGCTATGAACATGGTTGATCAAATTTTCTTGTTGTGTGCTGGAGCATCTTCTGGGTATATTCCAAGGAGTGGAATAGCTGGGTCTTGAGGAAGCCCTATTCCCAGTTTTCTGAGATAGCACCAGATAGATTGCCAAAGTGGCTGTACTAGTTTGCATTCCCACCAGCAATGAAGGAGTGTTCCTCTCTCCCCACATCCTCGCCAGCATGTGGTGTTGCTTGAGTTTTTGATCTTAGCCATTCTGATGGGTGTAAGATGGAATCTCAGAGTTGTTTTGATTTGCATTTCCCTGATGACTAAGGAGGTTGAGCATTTCTTTAAGTGTTTCTCAGCGATTTGATGTTCCTCTGTTGAGAATTCTCTGTTTAGTTCCAAGCCCCATTTCTCAGTTGGATTATTTGGTTTGGTGGTGTTTAGCTTCTTGAGTTCTTTATATATTTTGGATATTAGACCTTTGTCAGATGTAGGGTTGGTGAAGATCTTTTCCCAGTTTGTAGGCTGTCGCTTTGTTCTCTTGACAGTGTCTCCAGCCTTACAGAAGCTTCTCAGCCTCATGAGGTCCCATTTATCAATTGTTGACATTAAGGCCTGGGCTGTTGGAGTTCTGTTCAGGAAGTTGTCTTGAACTGATTTTTTTTATTTCCTTCATCTGGTTATTTGCATTTTCCTGAAATTTTTCCAGTTCCACTCTATGTGCTTCTTTTATGTCTCTCACCTGTTTGGCTGCGTCCTCCTGCATTTGATTATGAATTTTATTTGTTTCCTCCATTATCATCCTCATTACTAAGGATTTGAGGTCATTTTCTTCTATTTCCATTGTATTTGAGTTCTCTGGGTTTTTTTCTTTGGGATAGCTGGAAACTGGAGACGCCATGTTGTTTTGGTGGTTTTTGCATATGCTTTTATGCTGTCCTTTAGACATCTTGGTGCCTTCGTTTTTGTTGGGTAGCTTCCAGAGTTGGATGGAGGGAGTCTGATGATAGATTCACTTGTTTTCTCACGATTTCTGCAGGCTGGAAGCTCTGATACTTCACTGGTGTGGACGGCAGGAGGTTAGACCAGCCGTTTTGGTCTCCCACATCCAGTGATCCTCAGCTCCCCTGTGCTGTGGGTCCCGCAATCGCCCTAGGTCTCTGAATGAGCGCTGGGCCAGGTCAAGACATCCACAGCCCTCTGGGCTCCCTGCCAAGTCCAGCCAGGGACACTGAGCCCGAACCCCACGCCGAGCCCAGCCAGACTCTCAGGGCCTGAACTGTCTGCTGAGCTCAGCCAGGGACTCTGGGCACAAAATGCACACAGGGTCCATCCCGAATCCTGGGGGGCTGGGACTGCGCACCAAGCTCAGCCAGGGGCTCCCGGCCCAAAGTGTGTGCTGTGGTCAGTCACTGACTCAGGGCCTGAACTGTCCACCAAGCTCAGCCAGGAATTCTAGATTCAAACTGCACACTGTGTCCATCCAGAGTCCCAGAGCCGGGACTGTGCCAAAAGCTCTGCTAGAGTCTCTGGGCTCAATCTGTCTGCCATGCACAGTTAGGGACTCAGGCCCCAAACTGCACACCGAGCTCCACCCGAGTCTCCCGGGTGGAATTGTGCACTGAGCTCAGCCAGGGACTCTGGACTCACACTGCACGCTGAACTCAGCCCGGGGTTCCGGGGCTATACTGCGTGGATAGTCCAGCCAGAGTCTTGGAGCCGCCAAGCCTGTGCGCACAGCTCAACTAGAGTCTCTGGGCCCAATCTGCCTGGCAAGTCCAGCTAGGACCTCTGGGCTGAATCTGTGCACTGACCCCAGCCTGTGTTAGCGCCCCAGAACTGCCCACTGAGCTGTGCCAGTGTCTTGGGCAGAACTGCTTGTTGATGTGAGCTAGTGCCTCTGGTGGAGCCGAGCGCTCCGCCCAGCCTGCGTCACAGCTGGAGAACCGGGGCCGCACTGAGCTGGTGTCTAGGGTGGAAATGAGCGCTCCGCCCAACCTGTGTCACAGCAGGGGAGCTGCAGCTGAGTTGAGCCAGTGCCTAGGGAAGAATTGCTTGCTGCACTGAGACAGCATCTCCACGGCACTATGCACTGAGCTGAACCCGGGACTCTGGGGCTGAACTGTCTGCCGAGTCCAGTTTGGGTCACAAGGCACCACTCGACCTAAATCCTGTCCGGAGTCCCCTCTCCCACAGCAACTCCCACTGGCCACCACACCAATCGCCTCCACCGGAAGGCGCAGAGCTGCAAACCTCAGCAACTGCCACCACTTGACGCCGGTGCCGCTGGTGCTGCTGCTGTTGCTGCTCCGATCCGAGAAAATCCGCGCTCCTCCCGTGTGCAGGGGCACGCAGGCCCTTCGCACCCTGGTCCCTCCGAACCGTGGAGCACTCCTGCAACTGCGGTGTGGAGACCCTGGTGTTCTTGGCTCAGAAATCCACGCAGTTCCCGGAATTGTTCACCAGAGCCTCCAAACACGGTCCACACCGCTCGCCGCCATCCTGGATCCTCGATTCATGCCTTTTGAGTGGTCAGAATGGCACCTGACATTAAGTAACTGAATAGAAGTTGGCACTGCATTTGTTGGCTGTTGTGTAATCAGGACCTCTCAGGGGGAGGCTGGGTCGGCAGGTTGATGCTCAGCCTGGAGAGCTGGCCAAGAACTCTTAATAATATATTGCTATGCTCATATATCACAGTTTGTTCAACTAACATCAGAGAAGCTTCCTCCTGTAGCAGATGGGAACAAATATAGAGACCTACAGCCAGACATTACCCAAATAATAGGAGACCTTGGGACATTCAGCCATAAATGGGATGTCATCATCACTTAGAGCTGAGAGAAACCTCTGGCAGAGGAAGCAGAAAGCATGTAAGAGCCAGAGGGCAGGGAGTACATCAAGGAAGCAAGATCCTTTAAATCACCATGAACAAAGCATACATGAACTCACAGAGAATGCAGCAACATGTCCCAGGGTCTGCTCATGTCCTCTATGCTTATATTATGTCTTCAAGCTTAATGTTTCTATGGGATCTTTGAATGTGTGGGAGAGTAATTCTCTGACTCTTATGTCCTTGCTTGGCCTCTTTTTCTTCTGTAGTTGTTTATTATCCACTTTTGATGTAACAGTTTTTGTTTTATCTTATGTCTTATTTTGTTAAATTAAAAAAAGAAAGAATGAATAAAAACCTAGCCACTGGAGTAAAAGTTAACAATTGCGCTGTCACTTATTCCTGCTAGGAAAGGAAAAATATATTTTCTTCAATGGAGTAACATTGAGTGTGTCAAATACTTGAGGATGTGGATCATGACCAAAGAAATCTCTAGTTCACATCCTTTCTCTACTTTAATTTTTCACTATGAATATTCAATTACTTTGAAAATATAATTATATCATTTCACCTGTTTTTCTCTCCATCCTAACTCTCCATGAACAGTCTTTTGTCCTTTTTCAAGTTTATGGGGAAAGCTCTCAGCATTTCTTAGTTGCCTATAGTTCTTTTTCTGGGTTTGAGACCTCACGAGTTTTTCCCCATACACATTAGCCTGTCTATTGGTGTCATCCTTCCTCAATCGTATTTAGGAAGCCATGCTAAAACTTCAAGGGTATAGTGTCTCTGACATCTGTAGGAGGTAAAATATCATGAAAACTTCTTGGTCCCCTGGGTTTTACAGTCGCACTTACCATTTCTGCTATGACCTCTGAGGCTTAGTTGCAGGAGTTATGTTGTTGATGCATCAGGTGAAGTTGGGAACCATACAGTCACTCACTGTCTGTATTTTGTAAATCAGCTTTGGTTTTCTATAATGATCTCTGTCTATTACAAGGAGGTGTCACTTTGATAAGGGGCAAGACCTATACTTATCTTTGTGTATAAGAATAAGTGTATAAAATATAGTTAGGAATTCCCTTGGTCTAATAAACTGGAAATTGTAGGTTCTCCTGGAAGTGTCATGATTTCATTAGCACCAGATAGTTGTGTAAGTTTCCTGTACAAGGCATAGTTTCCCTCTTATTGAGTGAGACTTAAGTCCAATTAGAGAGTTACGGATTACTGCCATGGTGTATGCCACTCTTGTATCTTTAGAGATATGGCACCATGCTGGTCATTGTATTTCATAGAAATCACAGTTGTGGATGACTATTGCCTTCTTCCAACCATTGGACCCTTGCAAAGAATATTGCAAGGGAACAAACTTTCAAGTAAGAGTCAGCAGGGATCCTCTAGATCCTGTGTAGAAAGTACATCATGTCTTCAGCAATAGGGAACTACTTCCAGCCTCTGTGAAACAATCAAGGGTAACAAATAGCCTATCATTTGGGAGTCCCTTAGACTACCATGACCAAAAACTCAGAAGGGGCCTTTTCATGCCTGGTCATTTTTGTTTGTTTGTTTGTTTGTTTTGATCAACTATTGCACTTGGAGGAATAATCAGTTTAGTGAATGAAAATATTGGGAAATAGGAAAATATTCTTTGAACTGTGGCAAAGAAAATTAGCACAATAGAATTCCCTATATTAAGATTATTTGAATGTTCACATTCTGCCAAATTTCTTCTTAAGCATACAAATTATTTTCAATAAAATAATAAGATTTTTTTAAAAATACAGAATGTTCATCATGCAGCTCAGTGGTAGAGGGTATTGAAAAAAGTGTATGTCGTTGGTGGGGATTTATGTCTACAATTTTAATACTTGGAACACAAAGACAGGAGTACTGATGTAGTTTTGAGGACAGGTTGTGTTACATAGGAATCTCCAGGATAAAAAGTCTCTCTCTCTCTCTCTCTCTCTCTCTCTCTCTCTCTCTGTCCCAAATTGAAGTTGAAACATGAAAATTCTATTTTAAGTGTTCTTTAATTCTTTGATGAGTTTTGGTTAAATTTACAACAGAATTGGAGAAAAGACAAATAATCATAAATTTCAGCTTAAAGTATTAAAAAATA
The DNA here is from genome assembly GCF_903995435.1 of Acomys russatus. Lineage (NCBI taxonomy): Eukaryota > Metazoa > Chordata > Mammalia > Rodentia > Muridae > Acomys > Acomys russatus. Next base: position 60,927,426 of record NC_067137.1, on the reverse strand, counting down.
AATCCAATGAAATTAGAAGATTTACATCTACATTGATAATATCCATGGGTAGATAGTTAAGCCTCCAATTTTACAAAAAAAAAATTCTTGATTTCCAAAGTGTAAAGTCAACCTATGTTAAATTACACTAGTATTCTGATTAGAGGACAAAGGCCACTAGTCTATGAAATGTACTAGCATTCAATAATGTTTTCTTGCAAAAGATCTTTTTGCACTTTGTTTTTTCTCCTTTTTCTCTGCTGTAAATAAAGGGTCAAGTAATATCTCTAATAACTTATAACTCCATCTTTTTCTTGTTAGGACATGTCACACAGCACTTTTTGATTACATGTTCTCAGATAATAGCTGGGGCAGATTGACCAAAAGAGAGCAATTTCTTTAATCAGGATAACATAATGATTCCATCACAAACTTTAGATAGAGCTATGGATATCACCAATTTTCTTTCTTTTTTTTATCTATTAACAGTGCTGTATCTTTAGTGGAATTGAATGCAGGACTTTCTGAAGGTCTCAATACAACTTTATAAAAGGCCATAACAATGGCTTTCGAATCATATCCATTAGTTCTACAATGAATGAAGTTTTCTCATAGCTTGGCCATAACTTGAGGACAAGACCCTGTAAACAGAAAGCAGTGGTATATAGGGAGCTGAAGTCTGAATTCTTTACTTGTTGAAGGACTTCTTTCTGTCCTTGGGTCATTTGGTGGACATCAGTTTCTTTGCCCATAAAAGAGGGAGTTGTCGCATGTGCTCTAAAGTGCTATCTGTTTGTAATACTCCCTGGACAAAGATGCATAGAATCTGTCCACTTTTCACTAAATTTTTGATAATTATGAAGAATGTTGGCATCCCTCTGGGTAGCAACACTGATAATATGAAAAAAGTGTGACATTACAACATGACGTTCGAGAATCAGAATAAATTAAGTTAATCTCCCCTGAAATAAGTTTCTTTGTTTATGTGAACAAGAGTTGAACAGCTGTCTAAAAACAATCTGAACTGAATAAAAACAAAATATCCCAACATTCGTTGCAAATACTTAGTAAACATTACCATTTTTATTTCTGATAAAGTACACAATAATTAGGCTGGATATATTCAATGCAATTATTACTTAATTGAATTTAATTTATGTGTTATTGCTATTGCTGTGATTAACAAATTTATTATTTCAAAAGTATGTAGCAAAATAAATAAACATCTAGACAGTAGTTAAACAGACTGACGATTTCAGTTTTTTCCTCAACAAATTTGAAAGCATTATGTATCATGTATTTATGTGACTATGAAAATAAAATAGAAACACCTTCAGCAAATTGGCTGGATACAAAATTAACTCAAAAAAGTCAGTAGCCTTCCTTTATACAAATTACAATCATGCAGAGGAATAAATTAGGAAAACTACACCCTTCACGATAGTCCCAAGCAATATAAAATATCTAGGAGTAACTCTAAACAAGCAAGGACTTGTTTGAAAAAAACTTTAAATCTCTGAAGAAAGAGATTGAAGATGACATCAGAAGATGGAAGGATCTCCCTTGTTTTTGGATAAAGATAATTAAGATGGTAAAAATGTCCATCTTAACAAATCAGAAAATTTACAGTTTCAATGCAATCCCTATCAAAATACCTATACAATATGTTAAAGATACTGAAAAATCAATTCTCAATTTCACATGGAAAAACAAAAAATCAGAATAGCTAAAACAATCCTATACAATAAAAGATCCTCCGGAGGATTCTCCATACCCAATCTCAAGCTGTACTATAGAGCAACTGTAATTAAAACAGCAAGGTACTGGCACAACGATAGGCTGGTTAATAAATGGAATCAAATTGAAGACCCAGAAATGAATCTCCACACATATGGTCACTTGATTTTTGACAAAGAAGCCAAATATATTCAATGGAAAAAGGATAGCATCTTCAACAAATGGTGCTGGTTGAACTGGATGTCTACATGAAGAAAAATGCAATTGGATCCATATTTGTCATCATGCACAAAACTCAAGTCCAAGGGGATTAAAGACCTCAAAATAAAACCAGAGACACTAAATCACTTACAAGAAAAAGTGGAGAAGAGCCTGGAACACATTGGCACAGGAGACAACTTCCTGAACAGAACACCAAAAGCCCAGGCCTTAAAGTCAACAATTCATAAATGGGACCTCATGAGACTGAGAAGCTTCTGTAAGGCAGGAGACACTGTCAAGAGAACAAAGCAACAGCCTACAGACTAGAAAAAGATCTTCACCAACCCTACATCTGACAAATGTCTAATATCCAAAATATATAAAGAATTCAAGAAATTAAACACCACCAAACCAGATAACCCAGTTGAGAAATGGGGCTCAGAACTAAACAGAATTCTCAACAGAGGAATATCGAGTGGCTGAGGACACTTAAAGAAATGCTCAACGTCTTTACTCATCAGAGAAATGCAAATCAAAATGACTCTGAGATTCCTATCTTACACTCATAAGAATGGCTAAGATCAAAAATTCAAGTGACACCACATGCTGGCAAGGATGTGGAGAAAGAGGAATACTCTATTGCTGGCGGGAATGCAAACTAGTACAACCACTTTGGAAATCAATCTGGTGCTTTCTCATAAACTGGGAATAGGGCTTCCTCAAGACCCCGCTATTCCACTCCTTGGAATATACCCAGAAAATGCTCCACCACCCAACAAGGACATATGCTCAAACATATTCATAGCAGCCTTATTCATAATAGCCAGAACCTGGAAACAGCCTAAATGTCCCTCAGTTGAAAAATGGATTAAGAAACTGCGGTGTATTTATACTATGGAATACTACTCAACTATTAAAAAGAAGGAAATCCAGAAATTTGTGGACAAATGTATGGAATTAGAAATAATCATAATGAATGAGTTAGCCCAGAAGCAGAAAGACTCACATGGTATATACTCACTTATAATTTGGCACTAGCCCAAAAGGCATGTCCTATGAAAGTCTTCACTTACCATGAGATTGAGACAGATGTATAGACATCCTACTGGGACTCTAGGTAAAAAAATATAGGAGAATGGGGAAATAGAAGGATCCAGAAGGTCGTAGAAACCTTCAAGAAGAACATCGTAGGGTATCTTGATACCCTATGAGAATATATAGGGGGAGGTAATCCCCCTCAGGAACAGTCATAGGGGAGGGGAATAATGGGAAAATGGGGGGGGGAGGAATGGGAGGATACAAGGGATGGGACAAACATTGAGATCTAACAAGAATAAATTAATAAAATAAAAATAAAAAAATAAAATAAATTAAAAAAAAAAAAAAAAGAAAAGAAGAACATCGTGATCAGTGGATGGGGCCCGGGGGTTCGCTGAAACTATTGCACTAGCCAAGGACAATACAAGCAGTAAACATCAAACCCCTACTCTGATCTAGCCAATGGACAGGATATTCTCCAGTTATGTGAAGAGTGTGGACTGACTCTGACATGAACTCTGGTGCCCCATATTTGACCACCTCCCCTTCGTGGGGAGGCCTGGTGGCACTCAAAGAAAGAATAAGCAGGCTACCAAGATGCGACTTGATAGCCTATGACCATATAGTGGGGAGAAGGTCCCCCTCTCTGGTCTTAGACCTAGAGGAGGGGAATAGGATGAAAGTGGTAGGGAGGGAGGACCCAAGGGATAACAAATGAGTTGTAATCTGAATAAATTAATTGAATAAAAAGTGAAAAAAGAAATAAAAACTAAGGTGGAGAAAAACAAAAATTAAAATAGAAAAGCTTAAAGATATATTTTTAATTTATGCTTCTAGAATAGAATAGAAATTTTATGTATATGATGATGCATACAATAGTTTACATTTTAAGTGTATGCGATGTTATAAATACATTAGTCTGTCTTTTAATTATAGTCATGGCCAATTGAGGTGTTGGCTATGACTTTCAAGGTGATAAATACAATCACCTCCATTGAGCAGATGAAGAGCCTGAGACTAGGGAAAATTGTGTAAAGTCACACATGTGGAGAGTTCTAGAGTTAAGCTAGAACCTGGCATTCTGGCTGTATTGACAACTTATTATGCTCATTGCTAAAGCACTACTAAATTACTTAAAATAAGTTAACATGTCCTTTTGTATTTGTAAGTTTAATAGGGAAATTTGATGTTTGTATATGTTCAAATAAAACATACTCTTTATTTATCTGCAACAGCAACTTCTATCTTACTATGTTCAACAAATTTAAAGATCTGTAATGTCATCAATATTCTCTTGAACCAGATTGCTAGTCATAGGCATGATTTGCTAAGATGTACACTATATTTTATTGATGACTTCTTTTTTGCATTTAATTTACTGGGGATACATTTCTGGAGAATTAACATTGAATGAAAAGTATTTTAAGCTCTATGAAGGTATAAGTAGGCAATCTATGGCTCCTTTCATTTTTTTTTAGGAGCCCTTATTCAGTTCTGCTGGCATTATCTGGCCCCAAAAATATGTTGCTTGGATCACCGTTTTACTCACATTACTGACACATTAATATCACTTATTTTCTTATTCAAAGTTTTCAATGTCTATTCCTTTCCCTCTTTTCAAAACCTTACATAGTACTGACAATTATAAAGATATATCTTTTGATATAAAGTATAATAACTTGCAAATAAGACAAGAATAACAATGAAAGAAAATTGATCAAAATACCCTACAGCTCCTGACAAGTTATGTTCATAGTTTATATTTAAAGTCAGAGGTATAAGTGCTTGTTTGTAATCAATGTTATCTCTTCTGAGATCTGGTGGGCCACCCCCAAGTGGCAAAAACAAAGAAGAAAAAGAAATAAGCAAACAAGTAATCAAGCATGTAGGCAAAGCACTTAAAATGTACTTTGATGTGGTAGACATACCTTTGGAAAACCCTTAATTTACATCAGTGCTGCACAAACATGCACCTACCATTTGTAATGCCTTTTTAAAAAAATTTTTAAAGTTTTACAATTTATTTTAATTTCAGAGTAATGTCAGTTCATGTTTAGATGACAAGTTACAAATGTTCTCATAAATTATTGCTCAAATAAATTTAAAAAATAAAGTATTTTATGTGATAAACTTTAAAATTTTGTATCATTTTAGCCTTATGCAACCTAATTTATAATTATGTAAAATTGTTTTATGAAAAATTGGTATGTTTTGGTGAAAATCCTGTCTCTGAGAATTATAAACATGATATAAACTAGCTTTACTAGTCAATGTTTCTAAAAGCAATAAAGGAATACATATCCTAAGATTCTGTGAAGCAATAATTCAAACATTGACTCATGGGTTTAAAAAGGGAATAATGGGAAAATGGGGGGGGAGGAATGGGAGGATACAAGGGATGGGATAAACATTGAGATGTAACAAGAATAAATTAATAAAAAAAAAATAAAATAAAAAAAATAAAAAAAAATAAAAAATAAAAATAGATTTACATTTCAAGAATGATAGATAAAAGTGCGTTGATTCAGTGACTCAATCTTGTCATCACAATCCAAGTTCCTCCCTTATCCACTTTGTTGCACTGTCTGCTTTATAGAAAGACTGCTATTGTTTATGATAGTGAGGCTGTTGTGGTTACTTGTTTATTAATTTTTCATGTCCATGTGTGTGGGCAAAGGGTACGTGTGTGTGTTTGCATGTTCCCCTCTGTGTGCATGTGTGTATAAGTGTGTCTTTGTTGAGGCCGGAAGTTGACATACAGAGTCTCGACAATGGCTCACCTGATTCACTGAGGCAAGGTCTCTCAGTTGAACTCAGACCTCACTAATAGGACTTGTCTCACTATCGGCCATGTGTGAGACTAATGGAACCGTCCTAGAAACTCAGCAAAATTCAACTTCTTCTTCTTTTTTTTTTTTTTTTTTTAACAAGGAAGTAGCCTATCCACTTCTAGTCTGTATTCTCTTCACTAGACTCTAGCTTGCCACACTGAGGTTGAAATTTAAAAAAGAAGCTGTGCCAGTCTTGTTCAAAAAATGTCTCTTCTTCTGTCTCATGCCATATATATCATTTAAAAAAATAATTTAAATTCATTTATTTACACAGGAAACCTCTCCTTATCTCATATGTGCACTCATCTAACACACAGACACACACAGACACACACACACACACACACACACACACACACACACGGCTTCAAATAATGTTTGTGTTACCATTCTGACTTTGTACCTGGGAGACTAATAAGCTGTCAACTCCATTTGGAAGCTATTGAGATACAACTGTTATCCTAACCTTGAATAAATGTCCTGCCTGTTTGACGGGGTGACAGGAAATTGCATACTTCAGTTGCTGAGAAGTTAAAAGGGTGAGGCAGCAAAAACACAGATGTGGTACACCAGGCAAAACTCGAAGATAACCTAATAACAAAATATTGGAGAATCATTTTTTAAAAAGCCAGCTTGTCTAGATGCAGTGCTGAGTGAAATTTAACTCAAAGGTTGAAACAGCAAGGAACTATGGGTATGGAAACAAAGATATCTAGGTTCTGTAGTCCATCACCTTGAACAAAAGAGGCCTCCAGGTGTCCATGAGCCTCGTGAGAAACTAAAAATGTATTGCCCATCTGTTTTCATAAAAGAGAACTTGGAGATTGTAGTCTGTTCTGTTCTTGTGGTTTAAGTTTGTGTTCCATTACAAAGGTGTATTAAAAAATAGAACTATGGAGGCAGAAGAAAGCAGATATTAGACTTTTGGTGGGCAACAGGTTCAGATCCCAGGGTTTACTTTCATTTTGAAGGAAGAGAGAAGGCTGAAGTATCACTGGTGTCCAAACCAGGAAATGTTTGCAAGTGAAACCACATTGTTGTTTTGTGGACAGCATGCTCTAGTAAAGACTGAATTCAGTAGAACAGTATTACTTCATGTAATATTCAAAGCTACACTGAAGACACTAAAATAACCATTGTAGATTCCCCTTTGATTTCTTTTATAACTGGTGTACACAGAGGATATAAATTCTTGATTCTTAAATGTAAAATGAATATTTAGAAAAGAGTAATTTTGTGATGAGCTTTTATTATGTTTGTTTCTCATAACAGAAATGTTTATAGTTCTTGTAAGTTTCAGTTACTTTATGACCACCCAGATTAAAGATTGTCTATTCTGCAGCTAACACAGGTGCATGTTAAGGTCTGTTCATTAGGTTGCCAATGGAGTCGCTGTTTACAACTTCCAGCTAATACATTTCAAAGGCATAACATTTTATTTGTGGAAGAAATAACAAGAGGGAGAATATGGATACTGTACAGATTTTAAGAATAAATTTGGGAGCTGGATCATTGGCCTAGTACTTATGAACACTTGCTGATCTTGTAGAGGACATGGGTTCTGTTCACTAAAGCCCCACAGTGGCTCACAGTCATCTGTAACTCTAGGGCCAGGGGGATGCAGCACTCTCTTCTAACTTCAGTGAGCACTGGTGCACATACATACATGCTAGCCAAACACTCATACACATAAAAATATAATACATCTAAAATAGTAAATAGAATAATAATGCCTAGATAGTAGCTCAACTTCTGTAAGCCAGCTTAATTTAGTTTGAGGTTAGATTCTAGGAAATACAGAAACATTACTGATAAAGCATATAAATTAAAATTTTATTATAATTCTGGTTATAGTATAAAACACATTTATTACTGATGAATAATTTTTTATGTGGGAAGAATAGTATCCTATGGTGCAAACAGAATTTAAATTTTGATATTTAGAACTTTTGTGTACACAACTGATTTAGCTATTTTGAAAAATAGCAATTAACATTCAACTGCTTTACAGAAAATAATAACACACACACACACACACACACACACACACACACACACACACACACACCCCATACATTTCCACTGTTTACTGTGTCAAAGCAATTTAATAAGCCATTGTTCTGGCAGAATTAATTAGATTTGAAAACTAGTATAATTAAAACAATGAAAATCTATAAGAATGCATTAAGATAGAGTACCAAAATAAAAGAACTAAGTTTTAAGAAGTTATATTTGACTAGTCAAACGTTCCCTAATAACTGGATGCATCAGGATACATTGTTCAGTTCAATATTAAAAGAATTTAGTGAAATGAAAATTGAGGCAATCGAGAATTCAGTATGCACCATTATTTGAAATTTAAAATCTTTCTCATAATGAACATAGCTAAAAACATAAAAGACAAATGATAGAGAAATTAAAAGCAATTATCAAAAGGATTCTCTGCAGAAGTTTCTGATTTTTAATTTAAGGCCTATGATTAAAAAATTCCCTACATCTTTGTCCTTCTCCATTCTTCTCATAATTCAATGCTGCCTCAGCACCTTATGACTTAATTTCTTCTTCAAAGCCATTCGTGCTGTGTTGAAATGCACCCATCAGATTTACATCCTGTTTCTTTAAGCAACAATGATTAACTTCTAGATGAACAGTGATGGAAATAGTGTTTGAAAAGAAACTTGGACAGCGAAAATGTTTTTATCCCCCAATCCTGTTAGTTTTGCATATGGAAGAGGGGTCGATCAGATATTGTTACTTGAAATGCAGCACGGGGCAGCTGAAAGAAAGACACAAAAAAGCATGCCTTAGCCCCCTGGTGGGCATTACAACAATGAGCAAATCTGTGATAGAGAGATGGGAAAGACAGAGCATGCCGTGGAGATATGGGAGAAAAAGATGTCCCCACATGGTGTGTGAAATATATAGAGAGATGGATTTGGAGACATGGTGTCATTGAGAAACAGGCAGATATGAGGGTCAATGGCCCTACCACAGGGTCTGTGGCCTATCTTGCCAACAAAGACCATCTGGATGTCAGTGATCTAGGCTGCTGCTTGAAGCCATGTTGATGAGGCTGAGGAGATAAGGGTGGCAAATGAATCTGAGAGGCCTGTGCTGCCGCCCAAGGCCATAGCGACATCTTGGCCTGGGCTGAGGCTGATGGCCATATCTGTGTCTATGGTCTTGTTACAACTGCGGTCTGTGTTGATGTACATAGCCCAAGTTACCACTAATGGCCTCGCAGATATCTGTGCTCTCAGCAGCCACCTGAGACCATGGGCATGTCTGAGGGCCCTGCTGATGCCAAGGGACACACTGATCTGAGTGGCTTCTACTGCCATGGTGATATCTGGGCCCATGCTGACACTTGGGGCTATCACAGCCAAGGTTTGTGTTGATGTCTGAGGCTCGTGTTACAACCAAAGGCCATGCAGATGTTTTTGGTACGGGCTGTTGCCTGAGGCCATATTGATGCTTGAGCATACCACTGTGTTGATGTGGGCCCTCCCTCTAATGGCCACCACACAAGAGGGAGCTGGTCTCACCCCTTGCCTGAACAACATGAGAAAGATGGCTTTGGTGGTGTGAGTGCAAGAGAGCTGGCTCCTGCCCCTTGCAGGCTGCAACACTCAGGAGAGTTGTCCTCCTGCCCTGCCTGTTTCCCATTTAGTAGGATGGGTGTAGGAAAGAAGCTTCCCTATCCTACCTATGGAAGGCATGTGAGTTGGCCCCAAGGGCAGGCAGCACTCTGGAAAGAAGGTCTTACACTTTGCCTGGTCAGCACAGTAGAGCTCACTCTGATGGTGGGGGATCAGGAGAACTCGCAGGCTGACCAACTCAGTTACCACCTAGATCTAGAGCCAGATCTGGGGTACTCAGTTGGCCCACCTCAACATCTACTTGATCTGCAGCATGTAAATGGGCTGGTCCCTCAGATCCAAAGCTACATGGCCTCCATGGCACAGCCAACAACAGCATATCCCAGAGGAGTCCAGGTAATTATCCAATATTGATAGTGTAACTGAAGTCAGGGACCTTGAACCAGACCAATGTCTCATTGCAATGTAAAGAGGTTTGGGCAGATGGGTGTACTATGATACACTGACACTGACACACCACAGCTTCCACAATGAGGTTTTAACAATTTTTATTTTATTGTGTATTTATTCTTCTGGGAAGATGGGTGCAAGGGTAGAGGGTGCGTATGAAGAGATGAGGAGATAAGTATGGTTGGGGTACATGACCTGAAATTCATAATCAGTAAAAAGTTTAAAAGAGAAAAAAAAACAGCTTTTATCCTGATGAATCTTCCTTTATACATGTGTCTTAGTTACTTTTCTATTGTTGGGATAAAACCATAGTCAAGGAAATTTATGAGAGGAAATGTTTTATTTTGCTCATGGTTTCATAGGGTTAGAATTTGTGATGGTGGCACAAAAGAGCAGCTGAAACCTTATTTCTCTTCTTCCTTCTTTCCTTCCTTCCTTCCTTTTCTTCTTTTGATTTATTTTTATTATATTTTAAAAAATGTGTTCACTTTACATCCCTGTTATAGCTGCCTCCATTGTCCCCTCTTGATCCCACTCTCCCTCCCTCATCCCCCAATCCCCTCCTGTATTCCTCAGAAAGGGGCACCCTCCTCCCCTAACATTTTACCTCAGCCTATCCGGTCTAATCTGGACTGTCTGGGTCTTCTTCCTCTGTGGCCTGGCAAGGCTGCCTTCCCAAAGGGAAGTGATCCACATGTGGAGGCCAGAGTCCATGTCAGAAGTAGCCCTATCCTCATATTATGAGACCTACAGGAAGACTGTGTTATCTATGGACTACACCTGAGTAGAGGGTCTAGTTTCTCACCAAGCAAGAACCTTGGTTGGTGCATCAGTCTCTGCAGCACCCTCCTCCTCCACCTGGATATTTTGGTTCCATTGGTCTCCTTGTGGAGTTCCTTTACCCTCCAGGTCCTTCTGTCTCCCAACTCTTCCATAAGACTTATTGTGCTCCACCCCAAAGTTTGCCTGTGAGTCTCAGCATCTGCTTGGATCTCCTGCAGGGTGGAGTCTTTCAGAGGACCTCTATGGTAGGCTTCCTTTCTGTTGCTTCTCTTCAACTGCTTCTTTTGTCTATTCTATTTCCCCTTCTGAATGAGAATTAAGCATTCTCCCTAGGATCTTCCTTTTTATTTACCTTCCTTAGGTCTGTGAATTGTAGTATGGTTATCCTCTATTATGTGGCTAATATCCATTTATTAGTGAATATATACCATGCGTGTCTTTCTGGGTCTGAGTTACCTCATTCAGGATGATCTTTTCTAGTTTCAACCATTTGCTGGCAAATTTCAAGATTTTCTTGTTTTTAATAGCTGAGTAGTGTGTGTGTAAACATACCACAGTTTCCTTATCCATTATTCATTTGAGGGACATGTAGGTTGTTTCTAGATTCTGGCTACTACAAACAAAGCTGCTATGAACATTGTTGAGCAAATGTCCTTATTGTATGGTGGGGCATTTTTGAGAATATGCCCAGGACTGGCTATTTTGAAATCTCCTCCACCAAAGAAATTAGCTTTTTCTTTTCAATTTAACCTTAGGCAGAGTCTTAGGACAAGGGCAAAAGACAAAAGAGTAAAGCATCACTAAAATGGTCTCTAACTCAGTTGTTAATTCTGTAATGTTCTGAAGTCTCTTGATCTTGGCTTCTACAGTCTGGCTAGTTCTCAGCATGACTGTCTTCCACAATCCTACTAAGATGGCCCCTTAAGATATGCTTATAATATTCAACCACTTCCCCAGTCCAAAGTCCCAACATTTTCTGTAGTTGTACAAAACACAGCATTTTAGGTCCTCCATCAAGTCTACTCCTTATAATACTTACAAAATTGTTTTTACAACTGGAGACCAAGTATTTAAATTCATAAGCCTTCATAGAGATGATAGCCTCTTTCACCATGAATTTTTTAACTAAGTTTTAAATACCAGGAATAGATGTTTCTCATGTGCAGATAGTCTCAAATTTAATTAGAGAGTGATTGTCTTATTTTGTAACAGTAGTGCCACCATTGTACAAATGGACTTTATTAAACAGGTTAGCCTCCTATTTAATAGACTCAAAGGCAGGTAAGACTGTTGATATTTTTTCTTTAGGAGCCTGATAAAAATGAAACAACTTCAGTGTAAACAAATGAAAATCTGAAGCTTCTAGAAGAAAAGGTATGTTAAAAAAACATGGGTAAGGGCATTCCTAATAGGATTCTATTTGTCCAGGAAATAATCCCCCGCAATTAAAACAATGGAACTTCATGAAATCAAAAAAATTTGTATATAAGAAAAGAAACAGTCAACCCAGTGAAAACTCAGTCTACAGAATGGGAGAAAAATCTTTGCCAGCTTTGTCTGACAGAGAATTATTATATCTGGTAGATTTTTAGGTCATTTATGTATACTATCCTATCATCTGCAAATAGTGATAGTTTGACTTATTCCTTTTAAATTTGTGTTCTCTTGTTATCATTTAATTATCTTATTGCTATAACTAGGACCTCAAGTACAATATCAAAGTTATATGAAGAGAGTGATTAGCCTTTTCTCTACAGACCTTGAAAGAACAATTCTCAACTTGATATGGAAAAACAACAACAGCAGCAACAAAAACACAAAATAGCTAAAACTCTCCTATACAGTATAAGAACTCCTGTAAGTATCACAATCCCTTGTCTCAAGTTGTACTACAGAGCAATATTAATAAAGACAGCATGATATTGGCATACAAAGAGACTGGCTGATTAATGGAATCGTGTTGAAGTCCCAGAAATAAACCCACACACCTACAGACACCTGATTTTTGACAAAGAAGCCAAAACCATACAATGAAAACAAGAAAACACTTTCAACAAATGATGCTGGTCCAACTGGATGTCTACATGTAGACAAATGCAAATAGATTCATATTTATCACCTTGCACAAAACTCAAGTCCAAGTAAATCAAAGGCCTTAACATAAAACTAGATACACTAATTGTAATACAAGATAAAGTGGGGGAACTAGCCTCTAACTCATTGGCACAAGAAACAAGTTATCAGTTAAAGATAGTGTCTGGATTAGGGGATGGAGCATGTGTCAACTGCTACTTTCAGCTCTAGGACACCATGTGATGGAGACGTGTGCAAGCCCTGTGCACACTGTCACAGTCTCTTTGAGTTCATATGTCTTGGATTCTGTTGATTATGAGGGCTTTTGTTTTCTTGGGGACTTAACAACTTCTCTTACTTTTACACTTTTTCTACTTCATCCTGCCCAGATTCCCTGAGCTCCAAGGAAAGGGATTTGAATGGAAACATCCTATTTAGGGCTGAATGTTCCAATGGCTCTCATTCTCTGTATATTTGTGGTTGTGGGTCTTTCTCTATATCTTCCCATCTGATGCTGGGTGAAGCTTCTCTGATGAAGGCTAAGAAAGACACTGATCTATGAACATAGCAATATATCATTAGGAGTCATTTTATTTCTATATTCTTCCAGTACAATGGTAGTATTTTGTTTTATCCTAGGTCCCTAGTCTTTCTAGTCTCTTGTTCTTGGCCATCCAAGCAGTGTCTGCTATGGATTTCATCTTCCACAAGTTTTGCAATACAGTTTCAGTAGAATGTCTTATAATCAGGATAACTTTGTAGATCAAAGGGTTTGTGGCTGGCTTGGAGATTACATTACTCTATTGGTACTCTATTTGGTTCAGCGTATTTTCCTGTACCAAAGATGCTATCACATAGGGTTTAAGGTTCTAGGTAGACACCAGTTTGACTTTTCCATGTTCAGTGAGTTATGTAGGTGTTGTTTTCTGGTAGAGGATCTTGATGTCAGTTTGTGGGGAGAAATCTTGGCAACAGCATGAGTTGTTTGGGGGTTCCCATGAAACCCCTTTGAATAACAACTCATTAGATACAACCTATTTCTGGTATTGAAAGCATCATTTGGTAACAATATATAGATGGTTGGGACTCTGTCTTCCACATTATTTAGTAATATCATTTATACAGTCTTCATATATATATGTATTTAAGGAAGCTTTTTACTCTATTAGGCTTCCACACTACCCCTCAAGTTGCTTTGAACTTTAGCTGTCTCTCTGTGGTTTTTCTTCCTTATTTCCCTTTCTTTCCCCCTCCAAATATGATCTTCCATTCTTGTCCCCATCTTCTTATAAGCTATAATTACTTCTATTGTTTTCTCCTAGGCAGATCTCTTTCCCCCAAGTCACTTACACCATACCTAACCTCTGTGGTTCTATGAATGGTAACTTGGTTATTACTGACTTAACATGTACTATACAAATATCAGTGAATACATACCATATTTGTGTTTCAAGTTCTGGGTTTTCGTACTCATGGAGATTTTTTCCTAATTCCAGCTATTTACCCCAATATTTTATTTATATTTTAAAAATATTTATTTATTTAATATGTATACAGTATTATGCATGAATATGAGCCAACAGGCCAGATTTCATTATAGATGATTATGAGCCAAGAAGTAGTTGTTGGTAATGAAACTCAGGACCTTTGGAGGATCAGCTAGTGCTCTTAGTATCTTAACTTTCTCTACCCCCAAATTTTATGATTTGACTTTTTTAATAGCCAAGTGAGACTTCTTTTGAAAATGTACTACATTTTCTTTAGTCATTCTTCTTTTGAGAAACATCTATTCTTTCCAATTTTTGCCTTACTACAATAGAACAGCAATTAACATGGTTGAACAAATGTATCTGTGGTAGGATGAAGAGTTCTTTGATATATCCCCAAGAGTTGAATGGCTGGATATTGAGGTAGATCAATTTCCAGCTTCCTGAGAAACTGACACATAGGCTTGCATAGTAGCTGTACAAGTTTTCACTCCCACCAGCAATGGATGTGTGTTCCTCTTATTCCACATTCTTATGAGCATGACCTGTCTTTGGTTTTATTGTATCTAGCCATTCTGATGGGTATAAGATGAAATATCAAAGTAGTTTTGACTTGCATTGCCCTGAGACTAAGGATATTGAACTTCTTTCATTAATTAATTTATTTAATCAATTTACAGCTTGATCAAAAGCCCTCTCCCCTTCCCCTCTCAGTCCTGCCCTCCTTTCCCTTTCCTCCTATTCCTTCTTCCCCTTCTCTGAGGAGAAGGGGAGGCCCCGACATGGGTACCATCCCATCTTGGTCCTTCAAATGACAGCAGGACTAAGTGCACTCTCTCCTATTGAGGCCAGAGAAGGGAACCTAGCTATGAGAAAGTCAGGCAACAGAGTCAGAGACACCTCTTGATCCAATTGTTAGGAAACCCACATGAAGAGACTTGAAACATTTAAAAATTTTTATATTTCTTTTTTAAAATATACATTTATATTATTACACATAAATAAAAGTATCTACCTACAGCAAGAAGAACCACAAAACAATCAGGAATTAGATAAATGTTACATTAATAGTGATTTGGCTATTTGTATTTAGCAAGCTTGAAATAAACATCTTTCTTATCTTGGTGCATCTAAAATTGTGAATGAAAATCAATATGTATCTTATCTCATACCTATGAACTCAAAACATCTATCTAGACCTAAAAACATCTTAAGCCCTAAACAACTAAGCATAATTGTAAAACTAAACTATCTGGTCTTCAACCCCATCAGAGACTTGAGAAGGAATAAACTTGATTACCTGAGTGTCCCAGGAGTGCAGGTTAGTAGATTTCCAAATGAGAAGATGACAGACACAGTTTTCTTTCTTTATTTTTTTTAAATTTTTATCAATTTATTATTGTTACATCTCAATGGTTATCCCATCCCTTGTATCCACCCATTTTTCCCTCCCTCCCATTTTCCCCTTATTCCCCTCCCCCATGACTGTTCCTGAGGGGGATTTCCTCCCTCAGAGACAGTTTTCTACCTGAGAAGTCACCCAAAACTCTCTATAACATTGGAGCATCATCTTCAGACTTCTGGCCCAGTATATCTGACAGACATATTTGTGAGGCAGGAACTATTGAGGACTTGCTTACCCTGCCTTTTCAGAGTTTGGCTGTTGACTCTGCCTGCTTCTAAGCTTGTCCATTTTTAGACAGAATTCTGTAGATGCGATTCTATAGATATATGAGGTAAAATAGTTAGATAAGGTTTTTAAAAGCCACAGAGACCTACAGAATATGGCATTTAAAGATGTTTTTGTTATTTTAAAGATTTTTTAACAAGACAGGTTAACACCTACCCAGCCTACCTCACCCAGTCTACCTCAAAGAAGATGATGAGTATCAAAGAATCTCCTTATGGAAATGGATTCAAATGTGGCAAACTAGCGACTGGGCAAAATTTCTTCCTTTCTTCCACAGATTTGTGAACATTATTAAAAGTGTTTCTTAGCAATTTTAGTTTCCTATTTTGAGAGTTCCCTACTTAGATCCTAGTTTTAAAATCAGATTGTTTCTTTCTTTTTTTTTCTTTTCTTCTTCTTTTTTTTTTTTTTTTTTTGTCTTTCCACCTGAAGCTGAAAATTGTCCTTTCAAATTTGTGAAAAATTATGTTGTAATTTTGGTAAGTATTTCACTGAATATGTAGATTAGTTTTGGATGATCATTATTATTCTATTCATTCTACTGATCCATTAACATGGGAAATCTTTCTATCTTCTGATGTCTCTAATTTCTTTCTTCAGTGACATACAAGCTTTTCACTTACTTGGTTAGAGATACCCAAATATATTTTATATAATTTGAGGATTTTAAAATTTGTTGTTTCCCTGATATCTTTCTCAGTTTATTTGTCATTTGTATAAAGACTTTACTGATTTCTGTGAGCTAATTTTATATGTAGCCTCTTCATTGAAAACATTTATAAGCTGTAGGAATTTCCCAGGGAAATTTTTAGAGTCACTTATGTATACCATCAGATCATCTATAAAGAAAGATATTCTGACTTCTTCCTTTCCAATTTGTATTTTCTTGGTCTGCTTCACTTGTCTTATTACTCTAGCTAAGTATTTCTAGAAAATACTTAATTTTTGTTTGACCTATTTGTCATTCAATAGAAAGTTTTCAGTTTTTCTTCAATATTTGATATCCTTTAATATCTTTTAAATTTTTGTTCATCTATTTTTCATTTAGTAGTGAATAGTTTCTGTGAGTTTTTAAGCTTTCTATTGTCTTGATATCCAGTTTAATCCTTTGTGGTCAGATAGCATGTAGTGTCTTATTTGGATTTTATTGTATGTGTTGAAATTTACCTTGTGTCTGATTATGTGCTCAAATATAGGGATAGTTCCATGAGGTGGTGAGAAGAAGCTATATTCTTTTGTGTTTTGGTGAAATGTTCTGCAATTGTCTGTCAGGTTCATTTAATTTATAGGGCCAGATAACTTTACCATTTCTCTTTTTAGATTTGTCTAGTTGACCTGTCTATTGGTGACAATGGGATACTGAAGTCAATCACTTTCACTGTGAGGTCAATATATCATTTAAACATAGTAGTACTTTTTTGCCCTTGTGTTTGATGTATAGATGCTTAGAATTGCCCTGTACTCTTGGTGAATTTATTCTTTGATGAGTATGTAGTATCTTTCCCTTTATCTTCTGATTATTTTTTGATTGAAATCTATTTTGTCTGATATTAAAATGGCAACATCATTTTATTTCTTAGGTCGATTTGCTTGGAATAGTTTTTTTTAAATACTCTTTTGCCCAAATGATGTGAAGTTTATACTTTATGTTAAGGTGTGTTTCTGACTGTTGGTCTCTCTTATTAGTGCATTGAAATCATTGATGTTGAGAGATACCAATACCTATTGCTTCTTGCTGTTTAATTGTTTTTGTTGTTGCGGTGGTGGTGGTGGTGGTGGTAGTGTGTGTGTGTGTGTGTGTGTGTGTGTGTGTGTGTGTGTGTGTGTGCCTGTGTGCCTGTGTGTTGGGTTTTGTCCCCTCTTCTTATTTGGTGGCCTGTGATTATTTATACCTTGTGTTTTCTGGGGTATGGCTAAGCTTTTTTGTTAGAGTTTTTCTTCTAGCACCTTCTATAGAGCTTGAGTTTTAAGTAGACATTGCTTAATTTTGATTTTTATCATGGATTCTGTTAAGATATTCATCTAATATTATTGAAAGCTTTGCTAAGTATAGTTGTCTCTCATACCTTGTAATTTGTAGAAATTCTGTCTAGGAGTATCTGATTTTTAGTCTCTCCATTACAGGATTCATGTTATCCTAATAAGTCTCCTTTTATATGTTACTTGGTCTTTTTCCCTTGCAGCTTTTAATATATTTGCTTATTTGTGTGTATTTCATGTGTTATTATTTGCTGAGGGGAATGTCTTTTTTGATCCCATCTATTGGTTCTGTGTGCTTCTTCTGCCTTGATAGGCACATCCTCCTTTACTTTAAGTTAGAAAAATATTGTTGAAAATATTTTCTGATTTTGGCCTTTTTCCTTCTATTCCTAACATTCTTAGGTTTGGTATTTTCATTGATTGAGGGATCTATTTCTTTTATTGTGTCTCCAATAACTGAAGATTCTTCTATACCTCGTATTCTGTTGGTGATGCTTGCCCCCAGGCTCATTTTAGAGTTCCTAAACTTTTTATTTCTAGATTTTCTTAGTTTTTCATGTCTTTATTGATACTATTTTCACCTTCAGGTCTGGAACTATTTTATTCATTTCCTTCTACTCTTTGTATTTTCATAGATATCTTTTATGGAGTTATTAATTTCCTCTCTAATGACCTCTACCATATTCAGGAAAACTATTTTTCTTTTTCTTTTTCTTTTTTTGGTTTTTCGAGACACGGTTTCTCTGTGTAGCCTTGACCAGGGAAACTATTTTTCATTGTGTGTGTGTGTGTTTGTGTGTGTGTTTGTGTGTGTGCATACTTCAGCTGTGTTACAATTATCAAGACTTATTGTGGTAAGGTTTCTGAGCTCTAGTGGAAAAATATTTTTGGTCACTGATAGCATTTTTTTTTTGTCCCAGTGGATGATGCTATACACATGTACATATGGTACCCAGTAGTTAAAAAATATATAAGAGCATCAATTTGGGAGACAAATATGGTAGAAGGGTTCTGAGGGGAATTGGAGGAGGAGAGTGGGGCAAATATGAGCAGAATATATATTGTATATATGTACACACATATATGAAATTATCAAAAGAAATAAAATTATTAAATAACTATGGTCAGAAGTGTCTTTTCACTAATAATTTTACACAAGGGAATGATTTACAGGATTCTGTGTAGCTACTTGTAGCCCTTTGAGTATTTATTTTGGATTTTAGTGGCAACTCATACATCCTTATAGTAAAATTTTATCCTCTATCTTACAGAACTCATGCTATTTTTTGTTTGTGTATTAGTTAAGTCTTCAAGAAAGTTTTGAATAGTATTGATAGTAATAGCATGGTTTCATTGATTCTGACTTTAAAGAGAAAACCTCAAATATTTTATTAAATGATTATTCTTTGTATTCATGCACTTTCAAAGCATTGTTATTATTTTGCTTATATGGATCTTGTATGATTCATGTGTATATATTTTGCTAATCTCTGAAAAAAATCAGATATTTGTTTTTAAAATTATAGTGCTTATTAAAATCTAAGATTTTTAAAAAAATATTTCCTTTTGGATTATATTTATAATTTAGAAATTATGAGTTTATTCATGTGTGTGTGTGGTCATATATATACCACACATGTGTGTGGGTTCAGAGAAAAAATTTCAGGAATCTGCCTTCTTCTTCTGCAATGTAGGGTGTGCAAATCAAACTCTGGCCATAAGACTTGGAGGCAAGTACTCACTCCTGCAGATCCAGCTTGCTGGTCTCTCTTTTTCTAACTCCTTGAGTTAAATACCAAAGTATTTTGATCGGAAACATTGTTCTTCATCCGTGAGGATGTTTCACATATCAGTTGCATACTTATGTATTTTAGCTCCTATGAACACATTATGAGAAAGATGCTTTACTTCCACCTGAATCTTATTCGAGCTCATCTGAGTTCTTTAATTCACTAAGTCCTTTCTTTTATGTCCTTGTCTAATCTATTTTGAGGTGTATATTCTAGTTACCCCAAGTTGATCAGGTTCTAATGTACGCATGAACCAAATCATCAAGCACTACATCAAAAATATACAAATGCTTTTGTATCAATCAAAATACTAAGATAGTGCTCTTTAGCCACCTTAGCAGGTTTTTAATAACCTTCATATATGTCCTTTCTCACTATGTTAATGTTATAGTCAGTCATCAACAAAAGTTCTTCAAGTTTATCGCTGCCAAAACTTAAAAGTCCTCATCTTACTAATTTGGCACTCACTGCCTCTTATGTCCTCCATCATTAAAATTCCCATTTGTTCTAATTGTTACCGAAGTTCAGGCCAGTCTCTCTCCACCATGACAGGGCTTATTGTAGAGGTCAGTTACATAGTAGGATCAATAGCTCCACTCAAACAGAGTCTGTTGGCTTATATTTCACAATCATCATGAGTAATTGTTGGAAATTGGTTTGATTTATTCTGATGGTAATTGCTGGCTCTCAAGATCTTATTAATACCCCAATCTTGCCTTCCTGATTGTCTGAGTAAATATACCTGGGAAGGGCAGAAGGAGGGAGCAGAGTAAAGGTTCTGGGCTTTGGGGCAGAGAGAATCTTGACGAAAAAAGTGAGACCAGACAGGAAGAAAAATTAGGAGAATCACCACAAGATAGGAAAAAGCCACATGAGTCTAGAGAAGGAGCTCTGAAGTTCCTCATTAAAAGATATGGAGAACATTAACAAGTACTTTGGGATTACGAATGGGAGGTAACCTAAGTAAAAATTATTAGAAGCACATGAAATGGGATGGAGACTGGGAATTATTGGAGGACAGCTTGGGAGGTAATATCTGCCTTGCCCCAGGTAAAGGCTTATTCTACGAAACATCAGGTGTCTGTGTTTTCATTGATTGCTAGCAGGTTAGAAAATACCACCATAATAATAATTAGCCTAATAATAAACATTTATTAGGCCATACTTCTAGATTAACAACAGATATTTTCTTTTTTCCTCCTTTTATTAAAAATAATAGTTCTTATACAACATATCCTTATTACAGTTTCCTCTTGCTCTATTCCTTACATTTCCTTCCCACCTCCACTCTCATCCATATCCACTCCTTTTCAGTCTCTGAGTAGAAAAGAACAGATTTCTGAGAGATAACAACAAAACATAACAAAATAAAATAAACTAGCAAAACCAAAACCAATTATTTTGAATTGGATAAGGTCGTTCATTTAAAAAAAAAAAAAACCAAAACCAGGCATAGGAATCAGAGATCCACCCATCCACTCACTCATGAATCCCATAAAAAATAATAAACTGAAAGCTGTGATTATATAGCCTGGACTTGGTACAGACCTGTGTTAGCTCTCTTGCTTGCTGCTTCAATCTCTGTAAGTTCATATGACCCGTGCTGAGGTGACTTCAAGAACCTTACTGTTTTCATGTCCTCTTTCTAGCTACTCCTTTTAAGGATTGTCTTATCTTATTGGGTAGGCTAAGACTTCAACTATACTGAATGTATATGGACACTGTGGATGACCTTGTCTTCTTGGTTTTATGAAATTTCTTTGAGTTTCTTTCCATTTAAATTGATGTTGGCTTTGGAGCTGCTGTAGGTCTATGTATTGTATACCTAATTTCTCTAGGATTTTTATCATGAAGAGGTGTTGGATTTTAGTGAAAGGCTTTTTTTTTTTTTTTGCATCTAATGAGATGATCATGTGGTTTTTGTCTTTCAGTTTGTTTATATGGTGGATTGTATTCATTGCTTTTGCTATATTGAACCATTCTTGTATTTTATTTAGTAATTTTGCATCTCTGTTTATAAGGAAGACTGGTCTCTAATTCTCTTTCTTTGTTTCATATTTATTTGGTTTGGGAATCAGGATAACTGTGTTCTCATAAAATGAATTTGGTAGTGCTCCATCCATTTCTATTTTGTGGGATAATTTGAAGCATTATTGTTAATTTCTTTTAAGTCTCATAGAATTCTTAGCTAAAATTCACTGACCCTGGACTTTTTTTTTTGTTAAGAGACTTTAATGACTGCATCTATTTCACTAAGTACTATAAGTCTGTTTAACTTACTTACCAAAGTTAAATCAAGATAGATTTAACTTTGGTAAGTATGACCTGTCAAGATAATTATACATATCTTTTATATTTTCTAATTTTGTGAAGTTCAGATTTTTAAACTATATGCTCATGGTTCTGTGGAGTTTCTTGGTGTCTGTTGTTATGACTTCCTTTCTTTCTAATTTTGTAAATTTGTATGTTCTTTCTTTGCTCTTCAATTACTTTGGAAATGGTTTATCTATCTTACTTATTTTTATTAAAAACAACTTATATTTCATTCATTCTTTGTAGTATTCTCTTTGTTACTATTTTGTTGATTTCAACCATGAATTTGATTATTTTTTGCCATATACTTCTTTTCCATTTGATCTTTTCTACCTTAGAACTTTAATGTGTGCTGCTAAGTTGGTAGTATAAAATCTCCCCAGTTTTTTTCTTGTAGGTACTTAGTACTATAAATTATGAATGTCTCTCTTACATTTACCTTCATTTTGTCCCATAAATTTGGTTATGTTGTGTATTCATTTTCATTCAATTCTAGAAAGTATTTAATTTTTCTTAATTTCTGTTGTGTCCACTCTCACTTTTCCTCAGTAGTAAGTTTTTCAGTTTCTTGGAGTTTGTAATTTTTCTGTTGTTGTTGGTATTGAGGTTTTATCCTTAATGGTCAGATAGGATGCAGGGTATTATTTCATTTTCTTTTTGTATCTGTTGAGTCTTTGTGTCCAAGTACGTTTTCAATTTTGGAGAGTTTCATGAGCTCCTGAGAAGGTCTATACTTTTGTGTTTGAGTGAAATATTTGGTACATTTTGATTAGTTCTGTTTGGTTTATAATGTTAGGTATGGCTAGCATTTTTCTGTTTAGTTTTTGTTTGGATGACCTGTCCATTGATGGTAGTTGGGTATTGAAGTCTCCCACTATCAGAGTGTTAGTGTCAATGTGTTATTTAAGTTGTAGTAGTGTTTCTTTTACGATCTTTGGTGCTCCGGTGTTTGGAGCCATAGATGTTGAGAATTGAGCTGTCATCTTGGTAGATTTTTTTTCTCATTTGGTGAGTAGGTAATGTCTTTCTTCCCTGTCTCTTTTGATTAGTTTTGGTTTGAAAGTTATTTTGTCAGGTATTGGAATGGCTATATCAGTTTGTATTTAAGACTATTTGCTTGAGACAGATTAGATGTAACAGGTTTGAAAAATTCTTTTTTTTTTTTTCATGCTTCTGTAAGTTTGTGGTTTATTTTGAGGTATTGGGCTCATTGATATTAAGTGATATCAATTACTGGTGATTGTTTATTTCTATCATTTTGTTTCTCTCTCTCTCTCTCTCTCTCTCTCTCTCTCTCTCTCTCTCTCTCTCTCTCTCTGTGTGTGTGTGTGTGTGTGTATAGGCACATGTGTATGTGTCAGTGTTTGTATGTTTCATTTCTTTTGATGGACTGTAGTTAACTTCCTTAAGTTTGAGTTTTCCTTCTAGTACATTGTCTGGATGTAGTAGTCTGGGCTGGCATCTGTGGTCTACATCACATCTGTTTAGGCTTTTCTGGATTTTAAAGTCTCCTTCCTTTTCAACTTGCATGCTTTTTATCTCTTAGTTGTATTATGGCTCTAGCTAAAACTTGATGTATTATATTAAATAGATAGAATAGACAACCTCATCTTGTTCCTGACTTTAGTGAAATTTCTCAGAGTATTCTTTTTATTTAACGTTGGCTATTAATGCACTTTAAACTGCCCTTATTATGGTTACATATGACCCTTGTATCCCTGATTCTTCCAAGACTTTTCTCTTGGAGGTGTGTTGGATTTTGTCACAAACCTTTCTCTATCTAATGAAATGATCATGTGTAGTCTATTTGTTTTAGTTTGTTCATGTGGTGGTTTACATTGCCTGATTTTCATATGTTGAACCATCCCTACATCTCTGGGATGATCATGGTGCACAATCATTTTGATATTTCTTGTATTTGATTTGTCAGTATTTTGCTGAGTATTTTTGCATTTATGTTGAGCATTTTCCCAATTGGTTGTAAGGAAAATTGGGTCTGTAATTCTCTTTCATTGTTGAATGTTTGTCTAGTTTGAATATTAGGGTTACTTTGGCCCCATAAAAATGAATTTAGTAATGATCCTTTTGTTTCTACTTTGTAGAATAATCTGAGGAGCATTGTTCTTTGAAAGTCTGGTAGAATTCTGCACTAAAACCATCTGATCATAGGATTTTATTGATTGGAGACTTTTAATAACTGCTTTTATTTCCTCATGTATTTTAGTCCATTTAAGTTGTTTGTCTGATCTTGATTTAACTTTGGTAAGTGATATATATTGAGAAATTGTACATTTTCTTTAGATTTCCTAATTTTGTGAAGTACAGGTTTTAAAATTATGATTTTCTCTGGATTTCCTTGATTTCTGTTGTTATGTCCCCCTTTTAATTTTTGATGTTGTCAACCTGGGTGGTCTCTCTCTATCTTTTAGTTAGTTTGGGTAAGGGATTGTCTAACTTGCTGATTTTCTCAAAGAACTATTTCTTTGTTTTATTGGTTCTTGTATTCTCTTCATTTCCCATTTATTGATTGCAGCCCTCAGTTCCTTTATTTCCTGCTATTTCCTCCTCTTGGTTGTTCTTGTTTCTTTTTGTTCTAGAGCTTTCATGTATGCTGATAAGTTGGCAAAAATGATATATCTTTTACTTTCTTTATGAGATGAACATTCCTCTTAGCATCACTTTCATTGTGTCCCTTAAGTTTAGATATGTTGTACATTCATTTTCACTGAAATATAGGAAGTCTTTAACTTTCTTTATTTCTGTCTTGACCCAATAGTCATTTAGAAGTGAGTTTCTCAGTTGCCATGAATTTGTAAGTTTTTTGTTGTTGCTGAAATCCAGCTTTATTCCATGGTGGTCCTATAGGATGTACGTATCATTTAAATAGTTGTACATCTGCTGAAACTTGCTTTGTCTCTGAGTATGTGGTTAATTTTAGAGAAAGTTTCTTGAGGTGCTTGAAAGATGGTATTTTTTTGTTTTTGTTTTTGGGTTAAATGTTCTGAAGATAAATGTTCTATTTGGTTAATAACATTTGTTAGCTCCAGTGTTTCTCTGTTTCGTTTTTGTCTGGATCAAATGTCTATTGGTGATAGTGAAATATTGAAGTTACCCATTATCAATGTCTGAGTGTCCATGTGTTGTTTAAACTTTAGTAATGTTCCCTTTACAAATGTGGATGTCCTTGAATTCACAGCATAGTGTTAAGAATTGAGAAAAATCATCTTGGTAGATTTTTCTTTTGATGAGTATTTGTTATTTTCATTTAGTTTATTCAGTTTGATATTAGAATGACTATTTCAGGATGATTCTTAGGTCCATTTCCTTGGGAAATATTTTTACCACAACTTATTTTGAGTAATGTTTATTTTTGATGTTGTTGAGGTGTATTTATTGTGTGCAGCAGAAGGATGAGTCCTGTTTTTGCATCCATTTTGTTAGCCCATGTCATTTTATCGAAGAAAAAAAAATGAGTCTGTTAATACTGAGAGATATCAAAGACCAATATTTGTTAATTCTTGTTATTTTTTATACCATTTCTTTTTTATTAATTTATTCATGTTACAACTCGATTGTTAGCCCTTCCCTTGTTTCCTCCTATTCCTCCCTCCCTCCCACTTCCTCCCTTCTTCCCTCCCCTATGTCTGTGATTGAGGGAGACCTTCTCTCCCTATATATGCTCTTAGAGTATCGAGTCTCTTCTTGGTAACTTGCTATCATTCCTCTGGGTGCCGCCAGACCTCCCCATCCAGGGGACATGGTCAGAAAAGGGGCACCAGAGTTCGTGTGAGAGTCAGAGCACACTCTCCACTCACCAGTGGAGAATATCCTGTTCTTGTTATTTTGCTGTTGTTACTGGTGGTGGTCATGGTGTGTGTGTGTGTGTGTGTGTGTGTGTGTGTGTGGTTGTGTGTATGTGTGTGTGTGTGTGTGTGTGTTGATGAGAGATTATTTATTTCCTGTGTTTTTATGGCTGTATCTAAATTCTTTTCTCTGAGTTTTATTTCTAGTATCTTTTGTAGGGCTGGATCTGTAGATAGATATTCTTTTAATTTTTCTTTATTATAGAATATATTGTTTTCTCTGTCTATGGTAATTGAAAAAGTTTTTCTGGATATAGTAGTCTTTACTGGTGTCTGTGGTTTCTTAGAGTTTACAAGAGATTTATCTGGGCCATTCAGTTTTTTTGAGTTCCCACTGAGAAGTCAGGTGTAGTTCTAATAGGTCTGTGTTTACATATTACTTTCACTCTTTTTCTTTCCTCTTTTCTTTTGCATTTTTAACATTATTTCTTTCTTTTGTATGTGTAGAGTTTTAATTATTGTCAGGCAAGGGGACTTTCTATTCTGGTTCAATCTCTTTGGTATTTTGTCTGTTCTTTGTACCTTTATAGTCAGACATCTCCCTTTCTCAAAGTAATTTTTTATTGATTCTTTGGGAATTTCCCATCATACGTCTTGATTACATTCACTTCCCAGTCTTTCCATGTCTCCCTTACCCACCCAACCTTGTGATTCTGCTATTGATTCTTGCATTTATAGTTTCTGTTTACTTCCCTAGATTTTCCATTTCCAGTACTCTCTCAGTTTTGGTTTTCTTTATTGCTCCTATTTCCATTTTCAGGTTTTGAACAGTTTTGTTTCTTTCCTTCCATTGTTTGTTTTTCTTGACTGTCTTTAAGGAATTTATTCATTTCCTCTAATTTTTTGTTTCCTTAAGCGATTTATTTACTTTATCTTTAAGAACCTCTATCATCTTTTTGAAATTGGCTTTAAGGTTTTTTTTCTTGTGCTTTAGTTGTGTTGGAATATTCATGACATTCTGTACTAGAATTATTGGGTTCTGGTAGTGTCATATTGCCCTAGTTGTTGTTGATTGTGTTCTTATTCTGGCATTTAATCATATGGATTTAAAATGACTAGAGGTCCAGGTGCCCATTCTGGGCTTGTTTATGTTAGATGGGTATTTTTTCCCCATGGTTTCTGTTTCTTCTCTGGTCTTCTGGCCTCTGTAATCTATGATTCAGCAGAGGGTCTCCACTAAGTTGTGGGCTGGACTTCTAGTGGCAGGTGTGGTCTCTTGTCAAACAGGGGTTCTTTGCCAAAGTTGTGGGAAGGAATTCTGGTGTCCTGTGTGGCCTCTTACTTAGCAGGGAGTCTTGACCCAAGTTGAAGTCCGGTGCACAGAGATGAGGAGGGAGGCGTTATGGAATAGTGTTGCAGGGAGGGGGGCACAGAGAGTGTGGAAAAATCTGCAGGTGGCCAGCCTAGCTGGAGTTCTGGTGGCAGCTGTAGTCTCTGGTCCAGCAATGAGTCCCTACTTGAGTTGTAGCCTGGGATATGGCAATGAAGAGGGGGGCATTGATGGGGGATAATATTGTAGTAGCAGCACCAAGAGAGTGGAGGAGGTCCACATCTTGGCAGTGTACCTGTCTGTAGCAGACATGGCCTGTGGTCAGATAGAGGGTATCTCCTGGAGTTGGGGGCTGTCATACAACTACAAAGTGGGGTATGGACAACTGAGGAGCATGGCCTGTGGTTTGTTGGGCAGGAGGTGTCAACCAGAAGGAACCAAGAAGCATGGCCTGTGTTTGGGTAGGGTGGGGTAAGAGGGTGAGTGCTGCTGCTGCTGCTGATGGTGCTAAGAGAGTGGAGAGGAAAGTTATGTAGGTCGGCAACCTTTCTAATCTTGGCAAGTGTGACTTGTCTCCTGGATTTCTTTCAGAGTCTTACACATTTCTTTTTAAAGGACCTCTATCATCTCAATACAAGCTGTTTTAATATCTCTTTCTTATGTTTGATCTTTGCTGGAATATTCAGGGCCGGATAGGGTAGGGTTGATTGAGTCTACTTGGGACATAATTCCCTGGTTATCATTGATTATGTTCTTATGTTGGTGGCTAGGCATTTTAAAACAGGATGACTATAGGTATAGTTGCTGATTTCTAGCTTTAACTTTATTGGTTGGGGTTTTGTACCTTAGTTTCTGTTTTCTATGTGGATTTTAGGAGAGTCTGATGGCTTTGTGTTTGCTGGAAGGAAATGAATGAGTGGAAAGGGGTCAGGAGGGGAAGATCTTTGGAGTGCACAAGAGATAGAAATATGTAGTAGGGAAGGCTGCAATATGTTTTCTGTTGCAGAGCAGGGGTGAGATTAAATAATTTCTTTCCTTTATTTCAGTATAGTAGGCTTTTATATAAGGACATATTTCTGAGTTTCTGAAATACTATAGACTGTGACAATTCAGTATTTAAAAAAATTTTTTGGGGGGGGGAATGAATCTTAGGCTAAAAATTAGAGTAATCAGTTAACCAAATATACATGTTTGAGACAACCTTTAAAATTTAGTGACACATAAGATTATTAATTATTTTTTCTGTTCATAATGGCAACTCAAGCAATGTCATACCTATTGTTTTCACAGTGCAACTAAATATCTTCAGGACTAAGATTTACAAAGGTTAGGGGTATAATGTTCTCAGAAAGACTAACTTCCAGGAAATGATGAAGAGCCCATTTAGTTTGAATAATTAGATATGCTTACTATTAATTTCTGTCCATGTCCAAGTGTAGTGTTCATCTACCCCTTAACTTGCTTTTCACCATTAGTTGTAAGATAATTTATAAATTTGTAGATAATGACAGAAAAACAAAGTGTTAGTTTTGCTGTCGTATATGACAGGAAAAATGCCAATTATCTTCATAGTCTTTCAAGTCTTTAGAATAGTACTTCTTGCACTATAAGCTTTTAATGAACATTCTTGCCTATGAAGTGTAACCCGACAAAAGAAGTATACTTAAACTTCATTGCACTTGAACTCTTACACCTTCACAATGTTAAGAAATGAGAGTATATTTCTTATAAAGTTTTAGAAAATTAATGATCCCATTTAAGGTCTATAAATGTCAGAGAATATACATTTATGATAACTAAGGAAGTGCCAAGATGCTTGTCTCAGTTAAAAGGTAATTACAGGGAAAGGGCGCATTGGAAAGGTACAAGAATATCTTTCTTACATCGTAGTATATAATTAACAAACTCTCTACATATATTCAGGGAAATAATAAGCCACTTGTAAATAATGGCAGTGTTATATTCTGTATACTTAAATGTCAATAATCAGAATGTAAATTTTCTCCTGTTCTCATTATGGAAGTGTGTTTTTGCGATAATGCTGAGACAGGTATCATTACCATTGTTGCAAGTCCATTTTCTATAGATGTAAATGTATTAATGTGAAACATGGAGAGTAAATGAAGAGTCCTAGCCCTTTGAAAACTCCAGTGCATGGAAATTAAATCAATATGTGGCTTTTAGAAACAGAACCTGGTGACATAAAAGAACTGAAACCTGAGTGCATTTTAGGAAAGACACAAAAGAAGTAGGTATCTATTAAAATAACCTCAGATGGAAGAAATAAGAGCATATCTTTTCTACATTTTGATTGCTTGATGTTCTTCCCTTTGATTTTTCAAAACTTATTAACTTTAGTAAGGAGGAAGTTTTTGTAAAAATGTGTGAATAAGGACAGGTTTTAAAGTAAGTGTAAAGGTGATTTTTTTTTTCATTATTTGAAAGGAACTTGATTTTACAATGTTAATTTCTGGGTAGGTAGGTTGTATACTCAAATGACATCTTAGTTAGCTAAGTGCTCAATAACTAATGCACATAATAGCAACATCCTCTCCTTTTAAATAAATCTATTTATCATCCATCTATTTGTTTCTGTGTCTATCTATCTATCTATCTATCTATCTATCTATCTATCTATCTCATCTCTCTCATCTATGTATGTATGTATGTACGTATCTATCTATCTATCTATCTATTCACTTTACGTAATGGTTGTAGCCCCATCACTTCTCACCTCTCAGTCCTATCTTCTCTTTCTCACCCCCTTTCCTATTCCCCTGAAAGTGGAGCCCCCTTTCCTACCTACCTAGGCTCATCAAATCACATCAGGACTGAGCATGTCCTCTTTACCCTGTGGTCTGGAAATGCAGTCCTGCAAGGGGGGATTAATTGAACAGGTATCAAGAGAGTCTACATCAGAGAGAGCTCCCATTCTCCTTGAGGACCCACTTGAAGCTTGAGCTGCCCATTTGCTACATCTTTGTAGAGGGCCTAGGTCCAGTCCATCCAAGGTCCTTGGTTGGTGCTTCAGTCTCAGCAGGCCCCTCTGGGCCCTGGTAGTTGGCTCTGTTGGTCTTCTTGTGAAGCTCCAGTAACCTTTTCTCCTTCCCCTCACTTTTCCACAAGGCTCTCTATGCTTCACTTAGTGTTTGGCTGTGAGTCTCAGCATCTATTTTCAGTCACTGCTGGGTAGAGGCTCTCAAAGGACAACTCTGTTAGGCTCCTGTCTGCAAGCATAGAAGAGCATCACTAATAGTGTCCAGGGCTGGTTCTCTTCCATGGGGTGGGTTCTAGGCTGGGCTAGGCATTGACTGGAGATTACCCCATTCTCTGCTTTATCTGCTCTATTTCTATCCCTGAGCATCATATAATCAGGGTGAACCATGAATCAAAGTTTTTGTGGGTATGTTGGTGTTCCCCAATCTTTACTAGGAGATTCATATAGTTAGAGGATGTCCTCTTCAGTCTCTGTGACCCCTGTTACTAGGAGTCTCTGTTAGAGTCCTTGTCATATCCTCCCTGGAGCCTACCCTGACTTAGGTCTCCAGCTTGTTACAGAGATGCCCCCAATCACTGTTTCTCTTTTCTCTACAGGCTTTTTTCTTCCAATCATTGCTCTACCTAGGTCTGCTCTCCACCAGTGTTTCTTCTTCTACCTTGTTCTTGCTCTTCATCCACTTCTTCTATCTATTCTACTTCCCCTTCTGAGTGAGATTTAAACATTCTTGCATGCATCTTTCTTGTTACTTATCTTCTTTGGGTCTGTGCATTGTAGTATGTTTATCCTGTTCAATATGGCTAAAGTCCACTTATAAATGAGTGCATACTATGCGTGTCTTTCTGCATCTGGGTTATGTCACTCAGGATAATATCTCTAGTTCCATCTATCGGCCTGCAAATTTCATGATTTCTTTGTTTTTAATAGCTGAGTAGTATTCTATTGTGTAAATGCACCAGTGTCTTAATCCATTCTTCTGTTGAGGCACATCTAGGT
The DNA here is from genome assembly GCF_903995435.1 of Acomys russatus. Classification (NCBI taxonomy): domain Eukaryota; kingdom Metazoa; phylum Chordata; class Mammalia; order Rodentia; family Muridae; genus Acomys; species Acomys russatus. Next base: position 60,896,348 of record NC_067137.1, on the reverse strand, counting down.
TACTTCCAGATTCTGGCTACTATGAATAAAGATGCTATGAACATAGTTGAGCTAGTGTTCTTCTTTTGTGGTAGAATGTCTTTTGAGTATACACCCAAGAGTGGTATAGCTGGGTCTTGAGGTAAAGCTATTCCCAGTTTTCTGTGACAGTGCTTGATTGAAGGGCTAATATCTAAAATATATAAAGAACCCAAAACACCACCAAACAAAATAATCCGATTAAAAAATGAAGCACAGAGCTAAACAAAGAATTCTCAACAGAAGAATATTACATGGCTGAGATGCACATAAAGAAATGCTCAATTTCCTTAGTCACCAGAGAAATGCAAATCAAAATTACTCTGAGATTCCACTTTATACCCATCAGAATGGCTAAGATAAAAAAACTCAAGTGACAGAGCAAATGTTGCCAAGGATGTGGAGAAAGGGGACCATTCCCCCATTGCTGGTGGGACTTCAAACTTGTACAAACACGTTGCACAAGTAGCTGATGGCACCTGAGGCTTCATATAGGTCCTCTAGGAACGATAGCATGGGATTTCTCTGACTTGGACTATCTTGACAGCTTTTCCACTACTTCCTCCTGTCGGGAGTGCTTTGCTATGCCACAGGGGAAGAGGACAAGCTCAGTCCTGATATCACTTAATGACTGTGTGTGGATGAGGTGGAGAGATTTGTTTTTTGTGAATAATAGGTTACAGACATGGGGGAGAGGGAGGAAGGATGGAACTAGGAGGTGTGGAAGGATGGGGCTATGGCCAGGATGTAAAGTGAATATTTAAAAGAAGAAGATATTTGCAGGAAGGGCAAAAAACGGGATGTCCCCCAGAAGAGATGGAATATTCCCTCCTGTAGGAAAGCTTCTTAAATCCAGGAAGTAAACAATTCAATAGCTTTAGGAAATTACTGAAACTTATCAGGTTCATTAATTTTCTTTTTTCTTGAGATTATATAAGTAGTAAGAAGTTCAGGTAGATGCTCCCAGTCAAGGTGAGCTGTATAGAAAAGACAGACAGGGTGACCCGACTGGACGATCTTCAGGTCAAGGCGAACTGTATAGAAAAGACAGGCAGGGTGACCCGACTGGACGATCTTCAGGTCAAGGTGAACTGTATAGAAAAGACAGGCAGGGTGACCCGACTGGACGATCTTCAGGTCAAGGCAAACTGTATAGAAAAGACAGGCAGGGTGACCCGACTGGACGATCTTCAGGTCAAGGCGAACTGCATAGAAAAGACAGACAGGGTGACCCGACTGGACGATCTTCAGGTCAAGGCGAACTGTATAGAAAAGACAGACAGGGTGACCCGACTGGACGATCTTCAGACCAAATGAACTATGTGAAAAGTGAGCACTTTATTTGTTAAAGTGCCTGAAGGCTGTGTAGGACACTCCGAGGTTTTTGATTTTGTAAGGTTTAATCCATGTTATACATGCACTTGGTGATGCAGCTACCTTTGAGTCTTTTCAGCTCCTGTAAGTTACACTGATAAAACTTGTTGGTCCAACAGGTTGGACTTTGATGGTATCATTACTTTGGTCTGTCATTACTTTACTTGTTACTCTCTGGGGTGAGGAATAATGTCACACAACTGTACTGAACATAACATGTTTTTGTGTTTATCATAAGTGTAGCATTTGAAACTGCCTCATGTGAGTGCATGTGATGTTTGTGCACTGAAAACAGACTTGTGAGAGGGCATATGATGTTTGTTCACTAGAAAGGAAATTGCCTTATTTGGAGGTATGCTCTTTGCCAGTTGGAAAACATCCTGTACAGACTATGGGAGAGTATAAAAAGCCAAAACAAACAAACAAACCAAAGATCAATCTCTTTTGTACAGCTTCACTACTCATGGATTCTTTGCTTTACATCTCTTTGCTTAGAGAAGCTCCTATAGAGAAATACTCCAAATAGCAGTTGCTTTTCAGGAATTGATGGTTTGCTGTTGGACTGGTCTTCTGGAATCTTGAGAGGAATTGCCCAAGGATCTGAGTCTAAAAGGTCTCCCTCTCCTGTCCCTATTAACCTTGTTTCTTTCCTATATTGGGTAAGTTTGTTGGAAGGGAAGTAGAGGCATTAAAGAACCTCATATAAAGTAGACTTTGAAAGATTAAAGCCCATACACAAGAATTATTTAAGAAAACAATTTTAATCATTTTTTTCATTTTATTATTTTATTCATATTACATCTCAATTGTTAGCCATTCCCCTGTTTCCTCCTATTCTTCCCTCCCTCCCACTTCCCCCCCTTCTCCCCTCTCCTATGTCTGTGATTGAGGGAGACCTCCTCCCCCTATATGTGCTCTTAGAATATCAAGTCTCTTCTTAGTAACTTGTTATCCTTCCTCTGAGTGCCGCCAGGCTTCCCCGTCCAAGGGACATGGTCAGAAAAGGGGCACCAGAGTTACTGTGAGAGTCAGATCTCACTCTCCACTCAACGGTGGAGAATATCATGTTCGTCAGCTAGGTCTTGGTAGGGGTTTGAAGTTTAATGCCTATATTCTCCTTGGCTGGTGCCTTAGTTTGAGGAGGACAACAGGATCCAGATCTGCCTGTCATAAAGTTCTTCTTGTAGGTTTCCAGGACCCTGTGGGTCCTACTATTTCCCTATTTTTCCTGATACTGTGGGAGTGCCTGCCTTGCTCAGGGCCAGGAGCCTGAGCTAGGCTCTCTCGTTCTGGGAGTGCAGGGCCAGAGCCTTGCACCAGGGAGGTTAGGGAGACTAGGGTTGCAGAGCTCTGGCGGTTGCCCGCGGAACCAGATCTTCCTGCCGGGCTATGGGCGCTCCACTAATGCTCTAGGTCAGCAATTAGACACTGCAAACATGACCCATCCACGTCTTGTCTCCCGATGATGTGGGAGTGCCTGCCTTGCTTGAGCCAGGAGCCCCAGATAGGCTCTCTTGTTCGGGGAGTGCAGGGCCAGTGCCTTGTGGCTGGGTAGGAACAATAGGGTTGTGGAGCTCTGGTGGAAGCCCGGGGAACCAGGTCTTCCAGCAGGGCTTTGATGTTCAGCTATCACTCTAGGCAAGACCCAAGTCTCCCAATAGGTCTGTGGAAGCAGTCCAAGCTGATTTCTCACTGCCTCTGTTTACAGGCTCAGTCCGCTGTGATTGGTGTTAGGTTGGGCCCCGGATAGCCAGCGAGCTGTAGTCCCACTTTAGCTGTCTCTGTTGGGTCCCACTGCCTGTGTTTCCACTCTGTCTAGGCCAGTGACCTCCGCAGTTTGGGGTGGTGTGAAAGGAGGACCTAGGGCAGATTCACCCTCTTCACTGAGACTCCTCTGGCTGGGGACTCCAGAAAATCCCCTCCCCAAACAGTGAGTCTGTGCTTTATATACAGGCTGCAGTTTGCATGTGGATTCCGTTCCAGAGTTTGGGGAGTGCGTTTAGTACCTCCGGATGTTGCTTGTCCCAGGGGGGTAGGCCCCCTGTTTGGTCTGCGGCCTTTGGGGCCCCACTCATCTACAGTTCTCAAAGTCCAGCAATCTGTTGCTCCACTTACATCTCTGGTCTCCTCGGAGTAGATCAGATACGTGGCTTATTGGTCGGTGCCATCTTGGAATCCCCTCCAATTTTAATCATTTTATAGTCTCAAATAATAGTATATTTGGTAAGCACTGCATAAATAAGATCACCTCATTTATATGTAGACATTCACTCAAATAAATACAATGATATGCATTCATCCCAAGCTATTCCTAAGTAAATTACATGATTGCATATTAAAAACACACATGTAATACATCTTACCTGTATGAAAGTACACATATATTTTGTTCATTTGTCTTTTCCTTTCTATCATTCATATTTGTTTAACATAAAATGAACAATATAAGAATAACACAAGCACATTTTATGTCTATATTTCCTTTTGTGCTTTTCTTTTGCCTCTTTCAACTATCCATCAAATAATTGTAGGTTACCTTAAGTATAATTTTGCAGTTTATTATCTAATTAATACTTATTTTTGTCACAGAACTGTTCTTATTTGTGTAGATAAGTAACCTGGAAGTAATTTCATCTCAATCTTTCAGTTAAGTGAAAACAAACCATAAGCATGGCAATATTATGGTAAAAGGTGTCTTTAATCTTACACATTGACATTAAAAATAAAAGTATAACTCGGGTGAAATTTCTAGGACAGCACCAGAAGGACAGCACATAATCTCAGCAGTTAAATATAACACTAGATATATGGTCATAATAATCATTTTATAACTCTGGAGTTCAATGGAAAAAACATAACAGAGTCAAAGTGTTAGATAATGGAGGTTACTGAGCCTTGGAAAAGAACTGAAAGGCGGTGTTGTTCTTGCTTTAGACTATTATCCTCCCACACAGTAATTTTACTGGGTGAAGAGTCAGGAAAATGAGAAGTTTCATAAGTAGAAATGTCTTTCTACATTAAGAATGAAAGATGAAAAACCTCATGGTTAGTAGAATAGTCACTAAAAGCAGTGCTCTCAAATGGCTAGTTGTCTGGGAAAATCAACAGTTCAGCTAGCCTAGGGTCAAAATCTTAGCTAGAGCAAACTCAAAACAAGACCTGGACAAAATTAAACAGGATCAAGCTAAACCTTTTAAAAGAGGAAATCTAGAACATAAAATTGCACACACACACACACACACACTCACACACATACACAGTGGGAGGATGGCAAGAAAGATGGGCAGAAAGAGAGAGAAGGTGAGAGAATAATAATCTCATTACTGGATAATTTGTCAAATAGCACAGTAAATTTAAAATAAAAGATAAGTGAAGGCTTTCATGGGACATGCCCCTTCAGCTAGTATGCAGATATAAATGAGTATATACCATTTGATTCTTTCTGCTTCTGGCTCAACTCACTCATTATGATCATTTCTAGCTCAATCCATTTAACCACAAATTTCGGGAATTCCTTGTTTTTAATAGCTGAGTAGTATTCCATAGTGTATGGGGAGGGCATCCTATTAGGACTCTAAATGAGAGACACATGGGAGAATAGCAAAATAAAAGGATACAGAGGGTCCTAGAAACCTACAAGTAGAACAATATGATAGGTAGATTTGGGCCCAGGGGTCCCGCTCAAACTAAGGCACCAGCCAAGGACAATACAGGAGGTAAACTTTAAACCCCTTCCCAGATCTAGCCAATGGTCAGAATATTCTCCACAGTTGAGTGGAGAGTGTGATATGACTTTCTCACGTATTCTGGTGCCTCACATTTGACCATGTCCCCTGGAGGGGGAGACCTGGTGGCACTCAGAGGAAGAACAGCAGGTTGCCAAGAAGTGACTTGATACCCTATGAGAATATACAGGGGGAGGTAATCCCCCTCAGGAACAGTCATAGGGGAGGGGAATAATGGGAAAATGGGGGGGGGGGAGAGGGAGGAATGGGAGGATACAAGGGATGGGATAAACATTGAGATGTAACAAGAATAAATTAATAAAAAGAAAAAAGAAAAAAAAGGAAAAAAATAAAATAAAAGATAAAATAAATAAAACAAGATTTCCTGATAACAAAATTTTGCATCAGGTAAAATTAACTTTCCTAAAATGTAATATGTAGTACAGGGTATACTACATTAACTAAGATCAGAGGTTAGGGAAAGAGAGCTCCCGTATCTAAGGACTAGGGGAGGGAGGGAAAGGAGATGAGAGAGGGGATGGAATGGGGGTTGATGAGGGAGGGGGTGGAATCAGGAGGGGATGAGAGAGGAGGCCACAAATGAGATGTAAAGAACTCAAATTACAGAACAAGCAGGCAATTTATAATCCCACTAAATGGAAACTGTTCTGAGACTGGCAGAGATATAAATGTAAAAGCATAGCAAGGTCTCATGTTGACCACAGGTTCTCCGTGACTCAGTATTAGAGTCCACTAATAGTTAGGCATGAGGGAGGATTTTCAAATGCCTTATGTCGACCCATACAATGCCCAGAAAACTAGCTTTAATTGTTCTGTGCATCCCACATACCTCATACACTTATGTTAGAGCTGTATAATGCTTGTGAGAAATTATGTTTTCAGAACAAAATAACCAGCTGGAGCAGAACTGACGGGAATCATTATTCCCAGCATGATGGACACTGACATCTTGCATCCTCCTAGTTCCAGCCCTCGACGATTCTGTTGCTTTTACCCATCAGATTTGGACAGCTTCCTGGACAACATTGTAGAAAACTTCTGATCCAATTTGGATCACCATTCCAACCTTACTAAGCCTGGAATCTCTCAACATTCAGACACTGAACCACAAATGCAATCATTAGATTGCTTAACCATTCTCTCCAATTTTAGGGGGCCCATTCCAAGGTATTATTTGCCCCAATTGAACCTGAAGAAACCTTAAGAGAATAATGCCCCATTTTCTCAAAGCAGGGCCGGGTTGTATAGGTTGCTGTTTGCTTGCTTGATCTACAAATGCTTATTCTCATCAGGAGGTGATCATAAGTCTTATTGGTCTTATACAGAGAAAAAATTAGGGGAAATGCAAGAATGTCTCTCTTTTACTTTGTTTTGCATACATAGACAAGGAGATGGGAGCTGAAAGGAAAGAAAAAGAGATTTAGGAATGTAGAGGGAGGCTAGAACAAAAGCTAGATGATTGAACCTACTCTTTAACTCAAGGCCCAAATTGTTACCTATAAGGAAGGTTATATCTAAGTCATTGCCATAGAATTTAGTATACTGATACAAAACATGAGCATGTTAAATACTTGGCAGGTTTTAACACAAGAATATATATCCTAAGTCTAACAGTTAGATATGACTTTATCAATATATGTGATAAATTAGTTGAATAAGGTCTTCAAAAGCCTCAGAGACACACAGAATATGGCATTTAAAGTTATTCTTACAATCCTAAATTTCTTTGACAACTAGACAAATTAATTCCTGACAACACCCAGCCAACCTCAAAGAAGATGATGAGCATCAAAGAACCTCCTTATGGAGACTGCTTCAAAGGTGGCAAACCAACCATTGGGCAAAATGACCTCGGTCCTGCCAGAAACAGAATCTGCCTAAAAATGGGCAACTTAGATGCAAGCAGAGTTGACAGCCACACTCTGCCAAGTCAGGGTAAGCAAGTCCTCAATAGTTCCTGCCCTGCGAACAAGTCTGGCAGAGATATTAGGCAAGAAACCTGAAGATGAGGCTCCAACATTATAAAGTGTATTGGGTGACTTGTCAGGCAGTAAACTGTCTTAAATCAATTTGTACATTTTTGAAGCTGCTAACTCACATTGCTGGTTCACTCAGGAATTTAAGTTTTATTTCTTCTCAAGTTTCTGAGGGGCATTGAAGACAAGATAGTATAGTTTTACAACCAAGCTTAGTTGATTGGGGGACAAGATCATCTTAGACTAAGTTAAAGAAGTTAAGCTATTAGAGGTGAGATAGGATAGATGTTGAATTTCATATGGAAATTTAGACCCAACAAGACAGGAAAGACACTTACTTCAAATGGGATGAATGCAGATGGCCAATACACTATGAATGTAACATGTATAGAACACATTATTCTCATGATTGTCACATGGTTTTCCCTGCTGTATGTAGTTTATTTTATATATATGTAATAAAATAAAAGTATTTTAAAAATTAACTTTCCTAGATAAGGAAACTTAAAGGAGAATTAGTTACTATACTAAGCAGTTTCCTTCACACAAAGTTACCTAGGTTCTTTAGGGGAGAAAGATGTAGCAGCTCAAATTAATGGGAAGAGATGAAAATGAAAGAAAAATGTAAATATAACAGTCCATGAAATGTGTCATTTGTATCATTTTTATTTCACCAATTTAAAACCCTGTAGCAGACCCTTGCAGGGGTTTCTCCTTCTACTCTATCTCCATTCTTTGGTGACTCTGCTGAACCTTGCAAAGAACCCAATACTCTCTATCTATTGACGTAAGTTGCCACACCTTACTAGACTCAGGCAGGGCATTTTCTTTTCTTTTCTTTTTCTTTTTTTTTTTTTTTTGTATATTTAAGAATCTAATATTTTATTAATTTATTCATATTACATGTAAATTGTTAGACCATCCCTTGTATCCTCCCATTACTCCCTTCTTTTTGCTTTCCCCCTACTCCTCTCCACTATGTCTGTGACTGAGGAGGACCTCCTCCCCCTGTATATGTTCATAGGGTATCAAGTCTCTTCTTGGTAACCTGTTATCCTTCCTCTGAATGCCACCAGGCATCCCCATCAAGGGGATATGGTCAAAAATGGGGCATCAGAGTTCGAATGAAAGTCAGACCCCACTCTCCACTCAACGGTAGAGCATGTCCTGTTGATCAGCCAGATCTGGGTAGGGGTTTGAAGTTTACTGCCTATATTGTCCTTGGCTGGTGACATAGTTTGAGCAGGACCCCTGGACCCAGATCCATGCTTCATAATGTTCTTCTTGTAGGGTTCTAGGACCCTCTGGATCCTTCTATTTCTTTATTCTCCCATGCTTCTCTCACCTAAAGTCCCAATAGGATGTCCTCCCCTCTGACCCACTTCAGGCAGGCCATTTTCACTCTCCTTTCTCTCTTCCATTGCAGTCTCTTCCATATCATCTCCAACCTCATAGCAGTCTGCTTATTGTGGCCTGTGTCCTCCCACCCGACCCACGTCCTCTGAAGGGTCTACCAAACCTGATGTTAACCATCTGTGCTTTTTTTCTGGGAACTTTCTCTTTCCTGTCCCCAATCTATCCAACACTCATTCCTCTCTGTCAGTCCCCGATACTGAGAAACACTTTATTCCTTGGTCTTCCAGTGGACACACTTGGTAAGAACTCAGGTAGGTATTATTCTTCCTGTCCTCCATTATGATTGCTCCATTCTTATACTGTTTGGTAACAATCTGCTTATAGGAGCTTGTTCTCCCACCTCAACTCTAATTACTAAAGAATCCAAATCCCTGGTTCAGAGCTAAGATATCCTTAGCCCTTTCAGCCTCATCTTTCCAGATAGTTCTTTGCCTTCCTAGAAACTACTTGTAGGATCCAATCTGCCTACCATACTTCCAAATTCCTGGGAAACTCCCTCTAGGTGTGAACAGAAAACTCTTAATTCTTTTCTAAAACATCTATGTGCCTATTTTCATAGCCAACTTATGTTCCTCTCTGCTGCCCACAAATCTATAGAAGCATTATTGGATAAATCATGGCTAACATTTTCTTAGAATCCAGAGAAGTCAAACTATACCCAGGAATAGAACAAAGCACTCAAACAACAAAACAAGAACACATTGCAACATCTAGAATGAAAATAACACCAAACCCAGATTCCTATACACAAGTGCAAAAACATAATCATTAACAGCCAAGACTATATGTCTCATCAAGAACCCAATAACTCTACTACAGAAGGCTTAGATAAATACAATATAGTCGAAGCACAGTTCAAAACTGTTATTATGATTATGCCCAACGACCTTAAAGAGGGTATAAATAAATTCCTTAATGAGTCTGTGAAACCACAAACAGTGGAATGAAATACTGAAAACATTTCAAAACACAAAAGTAGAATTAGAATCACTAAAGAAACTCCAATCTGAGATAACACTAGAAATGCAAATTTTAGTTAGTCCATTCCTTCCAGGAAAGCAGGTAGGCTAACTGTAGATCTTCACCTCTCCATATGCACCTCCAAATCTGACCCCAAGTCTTATCCCCAGCCATTCAGCCGAACATCTGCTCTTTTCCCACTCTTCTCTGAAACCATCTAAAATGAGTTAAAAATATATTCTCCTCCTCCTGAAACTTATCCTGTCCATGAGAACACATCAGCCAAGCAGGCCAGGGAAACAGGTAAGCTAACTGAAGACCTTTTTCTGGTCCAAATCCAATCCTAGCTTCTTTTCTAGCATTTCATCAAGAGATCTGCCCTAACCTTCCAGTGTCCACAAGCATGTGTGTCCCATAGATCTTTCCCTCTCAACATTACTACCCCCATTATTTTTTTTTTTTTTTTGGTCCCAGATCTCAACTCCAGCAGATACTCCCTGTTAGCCTCCAGACCATTTCTTCCAGTGAAGCTTATCAACTGACTGCAGGTGGTCACATCTCCTTCTGTTTTTCAATATTAAATCATTTAGTCTTATCGATAGTGCTGCAGAAAAACACCTGTGACAGTCTCCTACCACCCCATCTCTAATGAATCTAGCACCTAGCAGACACTACAACTAGGAAAACTAGTGGATCTGACCTCAGGTCACCCAGAAAATCCACAGAAAATTCTGAGGTCCAAGCATACCTTGGACACAGGCTCCAACCAGAGACATCACAATGGGAAGAGGAAAGTGTAAGAACCCAAACAACAATCCCCAGGATCATCTGATACCACCAGAAACCAGCAATTCCACTACCACCACAGGCCATGGAGATATCACAGCCATGCACAAGAGGATTTCAAATCTGATGTTATGAAAATGATAGAGGTCTTAAAGGAGGAAAATAAATCCCTCAAACTATATCAGGAATATACAAAGAATGTTATGGAAGAATTGAGTAAATCACTTAAAAAAAAAACACCTAAAATCAATCAGGAGACGGAAATAAATAAAAGGTTTCAAGACCTAAAAATGGAGATAGACGCTATGAAGAAAACACAATCTGAGATAATCCGAGAAATGGAAACCTTAGAGAAGAGGACAGGATCTATAGAAACAAACATTATCAACAGAATTCAAGAGATAGAAGAAAGAATATCAAGGATAGAAGTTATGACTGAAGAAATGGATACAGCAGTCAATGAAAATGTTAAATGTAAAAATCTACTGACACAGAATATCCAAGAAATCTGGGACACTGTGAAAAGACCAAACCTAAGAATCATAGGGATAGAAGAAAAAAAATGTCTCCCAACTGCAAGACCCAGAAAATATTTTCAACAAAATCTTGGAAGAAAACTTCCTTAACCTAAAGAAAGGAATGCCCACAAAGATACAAGAAGCCTACAGAACTCCAAATAGATTGAACCATAAAAGAAAATCCTCCTGCCACATAATAATTAAAACATTAAATGTATAGAATGAAGAAATCATATTAAAAGCTGAAAGAGAAAAAGGCCAAGTCACATACAAAGGCAAACCTATCAGAATTGCACCTGACTTCTCAATGGAGACTATGAAAGCCAGAAGGATCTTGATATTCAGACACTAAAAGACCACAGATACCATTACGGACTACTATACCCAGAAAAACTATCACTCACCATCGATGGAGAAGGCAAGATATTCCATGACAAAACCAAGTTCAAACCATACCTAACTTAAAATCCAGCTTTACAGAAGATACTATGGGGAAAACTCCATCTTCGAGGGTGACCTTACACAGGAAAGCAAAGGAAATAAATAACTCACATCCACAAAAACAAAAGAAAGGATGCTCTCTCTCACACATACACATATTTTACCACTACCAACATCAAAATAATAGGAACCAATAAACACTGGCCATTAATATCTTTCAATGTCAATGTCCTCACCTCTCTAATGAAGATACACAGGATAACAGAATCAATGAAAAATCAGACAAAGGAGACAAACTGGGAGTTTGCAGCCTTCCCCTGGTCTGGGAGACATGAATTGTGAGACCTGCAATATCCAAATAGGGGACACTCAAGAATAGTCTTCTGGTCTCCAAGCCACTATTATCCTCTGATGCTAATCCCCCTGAAGAGACCAGGTAGTTAGTAGAACCTTGTTAAATCCCAGATCCTAGATGGCAGAGCTCAGAGGAATCTAAGTTCCAGGTGGACAGTTTCTGCTAGGACTGTATACCAAGGAGCTGCTTTTCAAAGGGACTAGCTGCCTCAACAGTATGGGTAAAGAAAGGGGTAAGAACACAATCAACAAAAATGAAGGGCAGCATGGCTCTACTAGACATCTCCCCTAAACAGACAAACAAACAAACAAATAATAGATACTCTAATGCAACTGAATCTCAGGAAAATTACCTTAAAGCTATGCTTGTTCAGTGATTTGAGAAATATAAAGAGGAAATATATAGATCTTCCCAAGAATTACAGAAAATTATAAACAATTGAATAGAGGTCATTGAGGACAGATAGGTAATCATAATCAAACATGCGAAGGAAATAATGAAAGCTGTTCAAGAAGTGAAAAAAGAATTATAATCAGCTAAGAACACATATTCTAAGAAAACCATAGAAGTGAAAATCTTAGGGAAGAGATCAGGAATCACAGAGGTAAGTATCATCAATAGAAACAAGAGATGGAGGAGAGAATCTCAGGGGCTGAAGATAGAATTGAAAAAGTTGATACATCTCTCAAAGAAAGTATTAAAATAGAAAAATCTCATGACACAAAATATCCAGGAAAGCAAGGACACCATGAAAAGATGAAACCTCAGCATAATATGAACAGATGAAAAAGAAGATTACAGGTTCCTAGGATCAGGAAATGTTATCAAGACAATCATAGGTGAAAATTTCCACAATCTAAAGAAAGAGATACCCTTAAGCATACAAGAGGCTTACAGAACACCAAATACACTAGGCTAGAACAGAAATTCCTCCCAGCACATAATAATCAAAATACTAAATGTACAGAACCAAGAAAGGATATTAAAAGCAGGAAGGGAAAAAGGTCAAGTAACATATAAAGGTAGACCCATCAGTATCAACCTTGACTTCTCAACAGAAAGCCTGAAAGCCAGAAAGTCCTGAACTGATATCATGCAGACAATAGGAGATCACAGATGCCAACCCAGACTACTATATCAAGGAAAACTTTTAATCATCATAGATGGAGAAAACAAGATAGTCCATGATAAAACCAAATTTAAACAATGTATATGCACCTACCCAGCCACACAGAAAGTACTAGAAGAAAAACTCCAACCAAACAAGGTCAACTACACCCCAAAAAAAACCACAGGAAATAGATAACTCACAACAGCAAAACCAAAAGAAAAAAAGCACAGCCACACACTATCACCACCAACTCCACAATAAAAGGAACTAACAACCATTGGTCATTAATATCTCTTAACATCAATGGCCTCAACTCTTCAGTAATAAGACATGGACTAACACAATGGCTGCAGGAAAAAGAGCCAACATTCTGCTGCATTCAAGAAACATACTTCAGCAACAAAAATAGACATTACCTGAGAGTAAAGGGCTAGAAAAATGTTTTCCAAGGAAAAGGACTGAAGAAGCAAGCTGAAACAGCCATTCTAATATTTAACAAAATATACATTCAACTAAAATTATCCAAGAAAGATGGGGAAGAACAATTCATTCACATCAAGGGAAAATCCACCAAAAGGACATAACAATCCTGAACATCCATGCAAATATAAGGACACCTATATTCATAAGATAAACACTTTTAAAGCTTAAATCACACATCAAATATAACACATTAATAGTGGGAAACTTCAACACCTCAATCTCACCAATGGATAGATCATATAGGCAGAATCTAAATAGAGAAATGATGAACCTAACAGAGGTCACAAATCAAATGGACCTAACAGACACTCACAGAACATTTCACCCAAATACAAAGGAATATACCTTCTTCTCAGTACCTCACAGAACCTTTTCCAAAATTGACCGTAAAATCGGTCACAAAGCAAGCCTCAATAGATACAAGAAAACTGACATAATCCCCTGTATCTTATCAGACCACCAAGAACTAAAGCTGAATTTCAACAGTAATGTAAGTAACAAAAAACCTACACACAACTGGAAAGTGAATAACGATCTACTCAAAGACAACTGGGTCAGGGATGAATGAAAGAAAGAAATTAAAGACTTTCTAGAATTCAATGAAAATTAAGGCACAACATACCCAAACCTATGGGAAACAATGGAAGAAGTAGTAAGAGGACAGTTCAAGCATTAAATGTCTTCATAAAGAAACTACAGACATTGCATTTAAAAATACCTGAAAGCTCCAGAAAACAAGAAGCAGACACATGCAAGAGGAATAGAGGGCTGGAAATAATCAAACTCAGGGCTGAAATCAGTCAACTAGAAACAAAAAGAACAATTCAAAGAATCAATGAAACCAAGAGTTGGTTTATGAGAAAATCAACATGATAGACAAACCCTTAGCCAAACCAACTAAAAGGCAAAGGAAGAGTATCCAAATGAACAAAATTATAAATTAAAATGGAGACATAATGACTGATACTGAGGAAATCCAAAGAAACATTAAGTCTTACTCCAAAAGACATTATGCCACAAAATTTCAAAATCTAAATGATATGAACAGTTTTCTTGATAAATTCCACTTACCAAAGTTGAATCAAAATAAGGCAAACAAATTAAATAATCCTATATTCCCTAAGAAAATAGAATCAATCAAAAGTCTCCCCATCAAAAAAAGTCTAAGACTGAATGGTTCAATGCAGAATTCTATCAGATCTTCAAAGAAGAAATAATAGCAATACTCCTCAAACTATTCCACAAAATAGAAACACTATCAAACTCATTCTATGAAGCCACAGTCATCTTAATAGCTTAGCCACACAAAAACCCAACAAAGAAAGAGAATTTCAGACCAATTTATCTTATGAACATTGATGCAAAACACTCAATAAAATGCTCACAAAGTGAATACAAGAACACATCAAAAATACCATACACTGTGACCAATTAGGCTTCATCCCAGGTATGCAGGGCTGGTTCAATATACAGAAATCCATCCATGCAATCCATCATATAAACAAACTGAAAGAAAAAACAAAACACCCAATTATTTCCTTTGATGACCAAAAAATATTTGAAAAAATCCAATGTCCTTTCATTTAAAAGGTCTTGGGGAGATTGCAGGTATAAGGCACATACCTAAACATAGTAAAGGTGACAAACAACAACCTTATAGCTTAGAAACTTAAATCAATTCCACTGAAATCATGCATAAAACAAGGCAATCTACTCTCTCAGTATCTCTTCAATATAGTACTTGAAGTCCTAGCTAGAGCAATAAGACAACTAAAGGAGATCAAGGGGATACAAATTGGAAAGGAAGAAGCCAAAGTGTCACTATTTGTAGATGATATTACAGCTTACATAATTTACCCTAAAAATTCTACAAAGGAACTGCTACAGCTGGTAAACACCTTCAGCAAAGTGGGTGGATACAAAATCAACTCAAATAAGTCAGTAGCCTTCCTGTATACAAATGACAAACAGGATGAGAAAGAAATTAGGGAAACTACACCCTTCACAATAGCCATAAAAAACATAAAGTATCTTGGTGTAACTCTAACCACACAAGTGAAAGAATTAAATGAAAAAAAAAGTCTCTGAAGAAGGAAACTGAAGAAGATAGAGGATGGAAAGATGTCCAAGGCTAATGGATCAAGAGAATCAACATCATAAAAATGGCCATATTACCCAAAGCCATCTACAGATTCAATGAAATCCTTGTCAAAATACCTACACAATTTTTACAGACCTTGAAAAATCAATTCTCACCTTCACATGGAAAACCAAAAAACCCAGAATAGATAAAAAAAAAAAAATCCTGTACAATAAAAGATTTTTCTGGAAGAGTCTCCATCCCTGATGTCAAGCTGTACTATAGAGCCACAGTAATTAAAAACAGTATGGAACTGGCATAGAAATAAGCTGGCTGATCAAAGGAATTGAATTGAACACCCAGAAATAAACATGCACATCTACAGACACTTGATTTTTTAAAAAGAAGCCAAAGCCATACCATGGCAAACAAATAACATCTCCAACAAATGGTGCTGGTCTAACTGGATGGCTATGTGTAGAAATATACAAATAGATCCATATATATCACTATGCACAAAACTAAAATACAAGTGGATTAAAGACCTCAACATAAACCCAGACACACTAAATCTGTTAGGAGAAAAAGTGGGGAAGAGCCTTGAACTCATTAGCACAGGAGAAAACTTTCTTAACTCAACACCAACAGCTCAGGCTCTAATATCAATAATTAATAAATGAGAAGTCATGAAACTGAAGAACTTCTGTAAGGCAAAGAACACTGACAACAGAACAAAGTGATAGCTGACAGCTTGAGAAAGATCTTCACCGACCCTACATCTGACACAAGGATAATATCCAAAATATATAAAGAACTCAAAAAATTAAAACACCAATATTTGCAAGGAACACATACATTAACAAAGTTTATGGGAAAATGGAATTCATACATACTAAAATTTCATTTTATAAAATATAATTTATAAAGGGCAGGCATTTTAGAAGGTACCTGGAGACCATCCTATATTTTCCAGGTTATTTGAGGCTGTTGTCCAATGCTGAAGCTTAGGAAATTTCAAATTCAATTGGTGTTGCAAACTAGTTTGACCTCAGAGAGGTAACAACGCAGACAATATTCAATTACTTTGTTTTTTATCTGACTGGATATAGACAATGGAGTCACAACTACAAAAGATGAAAATGATTTGACCTGATGCTGGACTTTATACGTCATGTAGTAAAGAATGTGGGCTGCCTTTCTGGGCTTAGAATCCCTCTGCTTGAGAGTAAGGAAGGAAATGGTGTCTCAATTGTAAATATCAAGATGATAACCTGTCCATGACACAAATGACCATCAAAATTATTTCCCCAGGCAAGAATTTGTACTGGCTGATACTATGATTTCAGGCCTGTAATATCCTAAAGAAAGAACCTGTTTTTGTTGAGGTAGACTTCTGATCTACAGATCTGTGAACTAATGACAGAGTTCTTTTATCTGTTTCTAAGTTTTTTACATACCAATATAATTATCAACTAATGGAAGGATCAGTCCCTTATATTTTACTATTTTAGGCATGGTATAAAATAATTTCAAGGGGTCTGACTACTTATGAAATATGAGCATTAAATTAAAATGTTCTATAGAAGAAACAAATAATTTTAGATGTATTTCATTGGCAATCTATTTTAAAGAAATGATCTTGAATTAAATAAATATCAATCAATCTATGTATCTATTTATCTATCTAACTTATATATTTTTATGTTTCATATGCACTTCAGCTTTAGGTTATTATACATTATATCCATATCTGTTTATTTATATATTAGGGATATATTTTAGTCAAACTCAAATTTATTCATTTGAGAATGATTATAATGATCAGAGCAGGAATATTGTTTCTGTTACTGCTAAAATTAATTCTAAGAATTTCACTGTTTTCATAGACATAGGAACATTGATCTCATCACCTACTTAGCTTGACTTTGCTCATGTACACAACAGTGATAACACAGTTGGGGTATGTCTTGCTGACACTGATAGTCATTGCACATGGTGCCTGATATGAGTCATAAAGCTGTGCCTTATGGAGATCATTTCAGAAAGTTCATGCACAATCCCCACTTAAATCTAGAGTGATTTATTTGAATTAATGCAGTTTGGGACTGTTGAGCTGGCTTTAAGGAATTTAACTTTTAAAAAAGCAATGTTAGTGATTAAGTTTAAAATAAAACATTATTTGAATGCTACAAATTTACAGAGTGAGAAAGTTTATTTCTGGCATTCATGAAGGATCTAAGTGAGCATTCCAGACCTGGGAGCCAAAATACTAGGAAGTCTGTTGGGAAACATTCTTTCCTACAAATGGCTGAATAAACAAGTATGGAACAATGGCAATATCAATAGAAATAGTAAAGTGAAAGGTGGGTGTGGGTTAGGAGCTTTAGGGGTCGCACTTCTAGATTAAGAACTATAGGTAACGAATGATTTTAGAAAAAGAAGAATTAGAATCTGCCAGGGATGAGTCCCTTTGTTAGTTGGCCAATAAAGAAGTGGTTATCCTTGAAATCATGTACACACAAACAACAGAATAAAGTCAGTAAGTCATACTTATGCATATTTGTGCATATACATATACACATAAATGGTACAAATAATCAAATAAAAAGAGGCTACTAACTTGAAAGTTGGGGAGCCATGGAAGAGATTGGAGGAAAGATAGCTGGGACACAATGGAGGGAAGAAAACAAGGGAGGGAAAATGATACAATTACATTTCAATCAAAACACATTAAAATGAAACAAAGACAACAGTCACAAAAAGATAAGAAAAGTAGAAAGTACATCAGCAGTTAGAAAGATAATATGCGCCTGGACCTAGAGTACATTGTATGTGCAAAAAAGAACAAGCAATATAGTGAAAGAGTACATAAAAGAAATAAGGAAAATATCACTGGAAAGGCAGATATACTAAAGTGCAATGGGGGGCATGAATGTAAATACGTACATGGCAGTTGCAGGCTTTGTATTTTATCAGATTTTGAGTAAGAAAGTGAAATTTAAACCCCAATTTTAGAAAAAGTACCTTAAAACCAGACTTGATGGCACAGGCCTGCAATCACCTTACCTACTTTACAGGTAAGTCAGGAAGATTTAGAGTAGCAAGGCAGCCCATGCAAGTTGCTGAATATACATATATTAGTAATGTGCAAAGACAAAGTTGCAATTAGTAGTTCTGATATCTTGCTAATCTCAGCTTATTCTTCAGCCTTAGCTAACCTGAACTAAAAAAAAAAAAAAATCTTAATTCAAAGTAACTAATAGCCCTGATAGTGTCCTTAAGCTTCCCTTTGAATCTTCACTAGCCAGATTTCTATCTTCTGCAGTGTCCTCAAGATGCCGTCCAAGATCACACAGAACAGCATACCAATGAACATTCAATGGCTTTTCTTGTACTAAGTTCTAAAATTCTTCAGCAATCTTTCCCCAAACAACATGGTCAGGTCTGACACAGCAGTACCCCCCTCCTCCTATCAATTTGTCTTAGTTAGGGTTTCTATTACTAAATGAAACGCCATGACAAAAAGAAAAAAATCGAGAGAGAAAGGTTATATAGGTTATATTTTCATATCACTGTTCATCATCAAAGGTAGTCAGGACAGGAACTCAAATGGGGCTGGATCATAGAGGCAGGAGCTGATGTAGAGACTATTCAGAGGTCCTGCTTACTGGCTTACTTATCATGCCTTGCTCACACTGCTTCTTTATAGAACTCTGTACCAACAATGCTGGGATCACTCCATCGTCACTGCACTAGGCCCTTCTCCATCAATTTCTAAATAATAAAATAATCTGAAGGCTTACCTACAGCCTGATTTATGGAGACATTTTAAAATTGAGATTCTCTTCTCTCAGATAACTTTAGCTTGTGTCAACTTCACATAAAACTATCCAGCATACTATGGCTGAGTATTTAACACAAGAGAAATGAACAATATTTTCATTTAGCCTATAAACTACCTCAATAGATATATTGAATTTTTTATTCACAGGCACATATCTTGCCCCCATCATTTAAAAAATGACTCACTTGGTTCACACACTGTGATAACCAAAACCAAAATCAGAGACCATTCTCAAGAGAATACTGTAAGAAATACTTTCAAGTATGTGAGAAACCAAGTTTGGAGTACAGAAAACATAAATCTGAATCATTAAGGCCATGTACCAAGCAATGCTTCTCATGTGAAATATGAACCACTAGCCTGGAAGGGATGATATTTGAGGAGTTCTTTACAAAGCAGAAAGTATTTACACTGAGAAACTTCCATTTTACACCCCAGAGTATAGAAGCCTTTGTGACTCTCTCCAGGAAGTCATGTCCTAAATCCTAGATTCTAATTTCTATAATCCTTATTCAGGGACATCCTGCTAAGGGTATTTCAGAGATTAAAAACACTACGTGTGTTTTTTTAATAGATCCAGCTGAGATCAGATCTGACCACATGCTTTTTCCTTTTCTATGAACAGCTTCCCATCTGTACTTAGCCAGGGTAGATTGTTAGGACACTGTTCTTGACTCCTTCATGTGGCAAGTGGAATTTTATAGAGAAAAATATGTAATGCTGCATTTATATGGATTTGATTCCCATTTTATGTGATTTTGTCAGTGCAATGTTAAAAATGATTTGCCTTCAACTTAAGTGCTTTTTGACATAAGTGAAAGAAACTATATGCTTTTCTATACTGTCTCCTTTACCAAAATCTAAGCTATTTCTTATGATATTGATTAAACTATGTAATTGTAACTTTAAAAACTAACTTTTAAATATGTTGAAATTAAAATATAATTATATTTTACCCTTCCATTCCATTTCCTTTTTTCCACCTCCTTCTAATTTCTTTTCTTTCTGTCAAATTCATGGCATTTTCTCTCTAATTGTTGATATGTAAATTTGTAAGTACAACCTATTCATCCATAAAATGTTACTTTTATGTATATAATTTTGGGGCTGAAAATTTGGTATTGAATAATATACTAGGGAGCTCTTCTCCGAGGAAGAGTATTTCTCCAATTATCTTTGGTGCATTCATCGTTCAATGAGGAGTTGTTCAATCTTCATGAGTTTGTATACTTACTAGACATTTGTTTGCATTGATTTTAAGTTTTCTTATATTACCATCAGATAGAATACACAGAGGTATTTAAATCCTTCTGAATTTAAGATTTCTTTGATGTCCTAGGTTGTGGTGTGTTTTAGAGAATCTTGAATGGACTGATGAGCAGATTGTATATTCTTTGGTATTTGGCTGGAATGTTCTGTAGATGTATGTAAGTCTATTTGATATAAAATGGCACATATACTGTCGTTTTTCTGCTGATTTACTTGTCCGAAGGACCAGTTTTCTGGTGAAAGCAGAGTATTTAAATCACTTAGTAGTATTGGGGATATGCTAATCTTTTACTTTAGTTCCACTAATAAACTTTTTATGAAACTGGAATGAGGGTTTGGTGCATATGTTTAGCATTCTAATGTCTTCTTGGTTAATTGATCACTTGATTAGAATTAAATGTCTTCCAACACAGCCATAAAGCTTTGGCCTATAATTTGTCCTATAATGTGTGGTAAAGGTGCCACAGAAATTGTGAGAGTGGTTAACCAATGATTGGTCCTATTTGAGCTCCATGCCATGAGAGAGACTCTATGCATGTCACTTCCTGGAAGATCAGAAACCAGAATTTACCTGCCCAAAGACCTGGGATATAACCAAACACAATTGGCAAAAAAAAAAAAAAAAGTTAACGAAATGATAATTAATGATATTCTTCTATAGTCATAGGTTGGTGCCTCATTCCATTGTCATCAGAAAGGCTTCATCTGGCAACTGAGAGAAACAGATCCAGAGTCCACAGATAAACATTATGTGGAGCTTGCGGAATCCTGCTGAAGAGAGGGAGGATTGTGGGAATCAGAAGGGACAAGACCACCACAAGAAAACCCACAGACTCCCCAAACCTGGACTCATAGGGACTCATTTACACTGTAACAACAATCCTGGGAGACTTCATGGGTCTAACTCGGGCCATTTGCATATGTGTTATAGTTGTGTAGGTTGGTGTTTTTTGTGGAACTCCTAAAGAGGGAGATGGTACTGTTTCTGAAACTTTTGCCTGCTTTGGAGACCTTTGTCATCCTACTGAGTTGACTCATCCAACCTTAATATGAGCAGAGGTGCCTGATCTTATTGCAACTTGATATCCCTCGGAGGCCTACCATTTTCTGAGAGGAGTAGGAGTTAATGGGGAGGGAGAGAGGAGATAGGAGGTGGAGGGAGGAGAAACGGGTTGGGATGTACTCCATGAGAGAATAAATTAATAAAAAATAATTAAGTGTCCTTCTTTATCCCTTCTGATAAATTTTAGATTGAGGTTTATTTTGTTAAGTACTAGAACAGTGAGTCCTGCTTGCTTCCTAATCCCATTTGATAGGAATACTTTTGTCTATCTTTTTCTTTAAGGAAATACCTAGTTTGTGCTTCTTGTAAACAAAAGATAGGTAGATTGTACTTCTTGATCCATTCAGCCAGCCTGTGTCTTTTAATTGAAAACATTGAGACCATTGATATTTAGTTGTTATTTAATGTGTGCTAATTATAGTAGTTCTGTGTGAAGAGGTTGTTTTCTGTTTGTTTGTTTGTGTTGTTTTGTTTTTTGTTTGCTTGGCTTTGTTTTTTGGAGGAGGTTTTGGTTTGCATTCCTTATCATCCTTTTTGTTTCAGTAATTATAGCTTCAGTTGTTTACTTCTACATTTTCTTGGCCATACAAATTGTCTTCTTCAGTTTGAAATATTGTTTCTGGTATCCTCTGCAGGTCTCCCTTCAGGGACATGAATTTTTAGCCTGTCTATGTCGTGGAAAGTTCCTCTTTCTTCTCCAACTATGGCAGTCCATTTGCTATGTGGATTAGCATAGGTTTGCCATCATGGTCCTTTAGGTTCCACAGTACAGTGCTTCTGCTTCTTCTTGTGTACAAATATACATTGAAAAACTAGCTGTTACTACCAAGATGAGCCTTGTTAGCATGCGACCATAAAGTAGGGGAGGAGATCCCCCTCAAACATGGACCTAAGGGAGGGTAATAGGGTGGAGGTGGGAGGGTAGGAGGAACAGAAGGATATGAGTGATGGGAAAACAATTGAGTCGTAATCTGAAAAAATTAATTAAAAAATAGATAATGGATAGTAATATATAAAATACATTCCTTCCAAAAAAAAAAAAAAAAAAGAGAGAGAAAGAAAGACTAGCTGTTATTCTGATTGCTTTTCCTATTACAGCATTCAATAATCTTCTTTTGTTCTGTTTCATGTTTTAAGTATGATATACAGTGGGAAGGTTTGGCCTAGTCTTGCCTACTTGCATCTGTGGGCTTCATCTATTGGTGTGAGTATGTCTTTTCTTAGTTTGTGGAAACTTTCTCTTTTGAATTTTTCAAACATCTGGGCTATGCCATTGACTTGGAATTCTTCTTCCTCATGCATTCCTATATATAGAAAATTTGGCATTTTCATGGCATCCTACATTCCTGCATGTTCCTTTCATATGGTTATTTTTTACCTTTCATATTTTTTGCTTCTTTTGTCTAGATCCTATACTTTTTCTTCAAATCCTGAAACTCTAGCTTCTGCTTTATTCACTCAACTTTGAAGCTTTCCCTTGGGTTTTCTAATTGGGTTAATGGGATTTTCATTTCTGTTCACGTTGATTACTCTTTAATATTTCTATGTCTTTATTGAATTCATTTTTCTTCTTCAAACCATTGATTTTCTTAAATATTCACACCCAAACTTGTGGTTTTTGGTTGTGTGTTTTTGTTTTTCTTTTGAACATCACTCAGGAGTTTATTGTTTTCAAATTCATTCTTCTAAGTACATTGACCTGTTTCTTTTGGTCTTCTTTAATTTTCTGTATGAAGTATATATACTTGTTCTTTTAACTTTTATGTACTGGAATTCACTCAGGTAATTGACAAACATTTTTATGGGACTAGTGGAGTTTTCCAGAGGGAGGTATGGATAGCATTTTTATAAAGGAAATGTCAAAAGTGTCCCAGATTATTCTATTTTTAATATTAGCAGTCATTATTTATGAAATATATTAAAGATCAATAAATTTAATAAGTCTTTATGTTGCCTTTTGACAGTTTCACTGAAGTGATAGAAGGCACTCTTTAATTATGTTTTTATTTATTTAATTCCCATTTTCAAGGACAGACATAGGGACTCTAAGAAAGAAATATACCACCCAGCAGTAAGCACAGTCCTTTCCCCCTCCCCACAGGACAGCGAAGGCTTACTCTGCTGAGTCACCAGTATGAGAAGTGAGGCTCTGGGACACATATTTTTGCGTGGATGAAGAGGTCTGAATTCCACCTAAGCTCAACACATTACAACAAACAATATCTTGCCTTGATAATTCATATTGTTTAACTTTTGTAATAAAATCAAGCCATTCATTCTTCAACTGAGAGACATTTAGGCTGTTTCTAGGTTCTGGCTATTATGAGTAAGGCTGCTATTAACATGGCTGAGTGTATGACCTTGTTGTGTGGAGGAGCATATTCTGGGTATATTTCAAGGAGTGGGATAGCTGGGTCTTGAGGAAGCCCTATTCCCTGCTTTCTGTGGTACATTTACACCATGGAATACAGCAGCTATTAAAAACAAGGAATTCCTGAAATTCGTGGACAAATGGATGGAACTAGAAATGGTCATACTGAGTGAGATAACCCAGAAGCAGAAAGACTCACATGGTATATTCACTTATAATAGGGCACTAGGCCAAAATGCATGTCCCATGAAAGTCTTCACTTAGCAGGAGATTGGGATATATGTGAGCACATACCACTGGGATTTTAGGGAAGACAAATATAGGAAATGGGGAAATAGAAGGACCTAGAGGGTCCTAGAAACCTACAAGAAGAACATCATGGTGGGTGGATCAGGGCCCAGCCTCAAGCTATTGCACTATCTGAGGACAATACAAGTAGTAAACATTGAACCCCTACTCTGATCCAGCCAATGACAGGACAGTCTCCACATTTATATGGAGAGCATGAACCGACTTAGATATGAGCTCTGGTGCCACATATTTGAGTATCTCCTCTTGGTTGGGAGGCCTGATGGCACTCAAAGAGAGAATAAGCAGGCTACCAAGAGGAGACTTGATAGCCTATGACCATATAGTGGGGGAGGAGGTCCCCTCTGGTCATAGACGTTGGGAAGGGAATAGTGTGAAAGCAGGAGGGAGGAATGGGAGGATATAAGGGATGGGATAACAATTGAGTTGTAATCTGAATAAATTAATTAAAAAATCAGGCCATGTGGACTTGTTTTATTAGTTCTGTGTCTAATATGGACATAACAGGGTGGGGTAGAGCATGGTGTTTGAAGCATGGGCTGGGTTTGAATTTTAGGTATGGCTCAGAGGGTATGAAATCAGGTAGGTACTAGGGGCCAGGGAAACATGCAGGTTGTGCATCCTGGTCCTAGCCTAGTGTTTGAGGGGTAGATCTGGATGTTGGGGAGATTATATATAGGAGATAGGCAGTTGGACTCACTTGTTAGACACTGGTAGAAGATATGCTGGATAAAGAGGTTGGATGTAGTATTGTAGAAAATTGGTTATCAACATTTACTATTAATTCATATAATTATATACAGCAATTATTATTTAATCCACTATAATATCCATAAAACACACAGAGACCTGTTAGGTTTGTAATAAGCCTTAAACCTAGAGCTGGGCAGAAACACATTCCTTGGGCTACCTTATTACTTCCCAGCCCCACATCCCATGCGACTTGCTTTAATTATTCCTATCTGGGCTACTTCCCTTCTATCATTTTCCCATAAATACTTGCACATTCTATTTATTTGGGCTGATTCTTTCCATCACTGATCCTCAGAGCTAATTTGTCATGACTCTGCTCTTTCCTCTTCTCTCCTACCTCATCTCTCTTCCTCCCTCTCTTTTCTCTCCTTTGATCCTCTGTCCTCTAGTACCATGATATCTTACCTTCACCTACCTCACTTCTGCCCAAGCCAGGTATGTAGGTAACTTGATTTACCCAACTGGAGATAAGATTGGAGGCAAAGTTACAAAGCATCACTTTGGTGTACACAAGGACCTGCTCATTAAACAGTAAGAATCTCGGGGGATGAGAGAACCAAATAATAAATTATTAAGCACAGACCCTGCTGTAACAATGCAGCACATACAGGGTTTCTACCTAGAAATGGGCAGGACTGGATTCTGATCAAAGCATAGAGGTTGGAGTTACTGCAAGCATGGGCTGCTAGACTAGGCTGAGGTACTGGACATGGAATAAATATTGTGGTGTTATGGAAGATGTTTGGAGAGGAGGACCAGTCTGACTAACCTAGAGAGACTGTCTCAAAGGATGTCACCTTAAATTTTAAGGTATAGAAGTATATCTTTTGTTACATTATAACTTGAAATTTTCTATATGAACTAGGAATAGAAAGATACTTTGTAAGATGTGCTTTCACTTATATGGTGCAGATAGAAACTAAGATGAGAGTCGCATAGGACAGGAAGCAGGTAGGTGATAGTCAATCTCCATCTTCTCCAAGTCCAGTTCCCTACCTGCATTCCCAGGTCTGTAGCAGGCAACCTCCTGCAAGCTCTGCATTCTTTCTGCTCCTATCTCCAGCATATCAAGCAGATCTTCTCCTACAGCCTTTTCACTACCCTGTCCTTTTGTCTCAGAAGCCAACTCCCTGGTAACATGCAATCCACTATAGCTACAGAAGCGGGTAGGTGATCTTCATTTTCTCTCCTCTCCCCAAATGTAATCTCCCAGTGCTGTAGCAGACTACCTTCTGTGGCCTCCCCTTCCTCTCTTCCCAATTCTGAGGGATCTAGACATATCCTCCTGGCACACTATACTTTCTTCCTTGCCATGGACCTCTTTTTTTAATCCTTTAAGTGTCAGATCCCAATAAATAGGAAGACATTTTACTTGGAAGCCCCAGTGGCAATACTTGGCATGGTTTCAGAAACATTTGATACCAAGCAATCCATAGTTACCACCTTCTCCTAAGAACCAGAGAGTATAACAGAAGCCACAAAATATCAACACATAGAATTACAACCATCCCACACCCTGATGTCTAGACGCCAGCATAAAAACACACTCAATAACAGACGGACAATAACAGAGGCCAGCAACCTTATTACAGTAGGCCCTGAGACATACATGTAGATGAAGCACAAGGCAGGACTTCATGTAGGCTTTTCTACTATATTAAAGGTCCTAAAAGAGGGTATAAATAAATCCATTAATGAAATATATAAAAACGCAAACAATAAAATGAAGAAACAGTTCAAGTTACAGTAGTTGAAATAAAGTAAAGGAACACCCAAACTTAGAGAAAACTGGAAATGAAAAATATAGGACCTGGAATACTGGAATATGACCTTCAGAGGCAAGTCTTACCAATAGAATTCAAGAGATGAAAAGAAGAAGAAGAAGAAGAAGAAGAAGAAGAAGAAGAAGAAGAAGAAGAAGAAGAAGAAGAAGAAGAATCTCAGACACTGAAGACTACATAAAAAAATGGATGCACAGAGAAAATGTTACATCTTAAAAAACCTACAAACCACAGGCATTAAATATCAAGTAAATCTAAGATATGATGAAATGACCTAATGTACAAATAATAGAAATAGAAAGAAAAGAAGAAACAAGATCAAAGGCACAGAAAATATTTTCAACAAAATCATTAAGAATACTTTCCTAGCCAAAGAGATGCCTATGAAGGCATATGAAGCATAAAAACACAAAATATGCCAGAAAAGAAGAAGAAATTCCCTTCAATACATAATAAATAAAACATTAACCATGTAGAACAAAGAAAGAATATTAAAAGTTTTAAGGGAATAACATATTAAAACAGACCTTTTAGAATAAAATCAGACTTTTATTTCTTTTTAAAAAAATTTTATCCTGATTCTTTAATTTTACTTTTTCTTTTCTT
The DNA here is from genome assembly GCF_903995435.1 of Acomys russatus. Lineage (NCBI taxonomy): Eukaryota > Metazoa > Chordata > Mammalia > Rodentia > Muridae > Acomys > Acomys russatus. The sequence goes on along the minus strand of NC_067137.1, from coordinate 60,869,088 downwards.
TTTTATTAATCATTTTTGTTTTTTTATATACATGTATATTATTACACATATATACAATAAACTACCTATAGCACAAAGAACCATGATACAATCAGGAATTATATAAATGTTACGTTCTTAGTGTTTTGGCTATTTGTATTTGACAGCCTTGAACATCTACTTTATCTTGATGCATCTAAAAATTGTGAATGTAAATAAATCTCCCTCACATCTCATCATTATCGACTTAAAACATGTATTTAGACCTAAAAAAAATCTTAACCCCTAAACAACTAAGCTAAATTGTAGAACTAAACTATCAACCCCATTAGAGACTTGAGAAGGAATAAACTTGATTACCTGAGTATACTGTGAGAGCAGGTTAGTAGTTTTCCAAATGATATGACAGAGACAGTTTGCTACCTGAGCAGTCACCCAAAACTCTCTGTAATGTTGGAGCATAATCTTCTGGCCCAATATATCTGACAGACATATTTGTGAGGCAGGAACTATTGAGGACTTGCTTACCCCATCATGGCAAATTTGGCCGTCAACTCTGCTTGCATCCAAGCTTGTCCTTTTTTAGGCAGAATTATGTCTGTGTTAGAAATGAGAAAATTTTACCTAGTGCCACCTTTGAAGCTATCTCCATAAGGAGGTTCTTTGATGCTCATCATTCTTTTTTAGGTTTTTTCAACACAATATTTTTATTTATTCTTTGGGAATTTTGCATCATACACTCTGATCATAATTCACTTCTCTCTCCTTCCATGTATGCCTCTCTGCACTTTTCACTTCTGCTCCCTGCCTGCTCCCAAACAAGTCAAATTTATGTTTTTCATATACTGACTAGAGAATGTCCAAACTCCCAGTGGCCTGACTGTAGACAAAACTGAGTCCTTCTCCATCTGCATCCCTGCCAGAAATCACCAACTGTGGAGAGCTACACCTCAGCAACCTCATCACCATTTTTAAGAATCCTCTTTGTTTCCTAGTAGGCTGTTTCTTTGGGAGGAGGTTTTGGGGTCTGGATAGGTATTGTCACAGAAGCCTTCCATGTTCTTTTTCTCAATTGCACATTTGTAGTCATTGGTATCATTGTTGTAGTAGTTTCCTTGCTCTTTACAATAAGCAGGAGCTCTGATTACTCTCATAATTTCTGGTGGTAGTGGAGACCACAAAAATGACCACCAGCTGCAGTTGGACCAAGGACCCAAATAAGGCTGCTAACGGCATGAGGACGACTGACATTAACATGGCACATCTAAAATTTCTAGAAAAATATTACACAAAAGATTAAATGGCAAGAAATAATCAAACTCATGGCTAAAATAAACAAAATGGAAATAAACACAACAGAAATACAATGAATCAGTTAAACAAATGACTGGTTCTTGAGAAAATCAGTAAAATTGACAAACATTTTTACATTTAGCCAATGTAAAAAGGTGGAGAGAGAAGATTCAAATTAATAAAATGAGAAATAAAATATCGTTTCCTATTCTAGTGAGTTCAAAGCTATTTTGCACTTTCTCTTCTATCATTCAGTGCATCTTGTTTTACATTGAGTTCTTTGATCCATTTTGAGTTTACTTTTGTTCAGGGTGATAAGTATGCATCTATTTGAATTCTTCTACATGCAGACACCAAATTTGACCAGCACCATTTGTTGAAGATCCTATCTTTTTCCAGTGTGTATTTCTGGCTTTTTTATTAAAATCGCAAATCAGGTGCTTTTTATAAACAAACAAACAAAAAAACAAACACCTGACAAATTCCCAACACACTTTCCTGAAAAAACTTGTACAGTCATTTTGGAAATCAATCTGGTGCTTTCTCAGAAAACTGGGAATAGGGATATCTCAAGACCCAGGTATTCCACTCCTTGCAATATACCCAGAAGATGCTCAACGACACAACAAGGACATATGCTCAACCATGTTCATAGCAGCCTTATTCGTAGTAGCCAGAACATGGAAACAGCCTAAATGTCCCTCAGTCAAAGAATGGATAAAGAAACTCTGGTTCATGTATACTATGGAATATTGCTCAGCTATTAAAAAGAAGGAAATCCTGAAATTTACAGGCAAATTGATGCACCTGAAAATGATCATAATGAGTGAGTTAACACAGACTCAAAAAGACTCACATGGTATATACTCACTTATAGTTGAACACTAGCCCAAAGGGATGTCCCATTAAAGTCTTCACTTACCAGTAGATTGGGATAGATTCAGGGACCTCCTATTGGGACTCTAGGTGAGAGAAGTGTGGGAAATGGGGAAATAGAAGGATCCAGAGGGTCCTAGAAACCTACAAGAAGAACATCATGAGAGATGGATCTGGACCCAGGGGTGTCTGCTCAAACTTCTGCATCAACCAAGGACAATACATGTAGTAAACATTGAACCCCTACTCAGATCTACTCAATAGTCAGGACATTCTCCACTGCTGTGTGGAGAGCGGGGACTGACTCTGACATGAACTCTGGTGCTCCATATTTGACCACTTCCCCATGGTGGAGAGGTCTGGCAGCACTCATAGAAAGAATAAGCAGAGTACCAAGATGAGACTTGATAGGCTGTGACCATATCGTAGGGGAGGAGGTCCTCTTCTGTCACCGACCTAGGGGAGGGGAATAGGATGAAAGTGGGAGGGAAGGAGGAACAAGAGCATACAAGTGAGTGGAAAACTATTGAGCTGTATTCTGAATTAATTAAATAAAAATAAATAAAAGCAAAAACAAAAGAAACAAAAAATAAAATAAAACTAGTGAGCCAAAAAAATCATTTTTTGCATTATTTCATGATTACAAGCCTATGAGTTCGAATGAGTGGGATGTGCTAGTTTGAATAGCTATGTTCCACATACACTCATGTGTTTGAATGCATGACCCACCAGGAATGACACTATTAGGCCATGTGGCCCTATTGGAGTAGGTGTAGCCTTGTTAGAGTAAATGTGTCACTGTGGTGGAAGTGCTTTGAGGTCTTAAATGCTCAAACTACCCTCAGTGGAAAATACATAGTTTTCCTTCTGCTGCCTTCAGATCAAGATGTAGAACTCTCAACTCCTTTTCCACCATCATGCCTGCCTAGACACTGCCATGCTTTCCACCATGATGATAATGGACTAAACCTTTGAGACTATAAGCAAGTTCCAGTTAAATGTTTTCCCCTGGTCATGGAGTCTCCCTACAACAATGGAAACCCTCACTAATACATGGAGAAAGGGGTACACCCATCCCTTGCTAGTAGGAGTGAAACCTTGAACAGCCAGTATGGAAATTAGTATGTGAGTTAATCAGGAAAATCACCAAATGATCAGGGAGACAGTTCCCCTATTGCCCATCTCCTGTCACCAAATAAAATTTCCAGTCCTGAGATTTTATTGCATCTTATTAAGTAATTGGCCAAAGGGTTCCCATTGAAATCCTCAAGCAACCAAGGCTATTATCAAGTCTATAGGCTGCTTTCCATAAGTTGACAGCAAGGCTCCATTGCTGAAGCCAACTTCCACATAATGGATTGAACTTGGAAAACTCAAGTTGGTGCCTATATAGAGCCTTTACCACTTTATTTTAACATCTTTGTTACAAGAGGTTACTCTGCATGTCAACAAAAGAGAAATATTAGCACCAATCCAGCCTTTGATCACAAATGATGTCTTTCATGCACAAAATGTTACGGCAGTGGTGGCACAAGGCTTATTGGAATAACCAACCAACATCTGATTTGACTTAAGGCTGACTTCATAAGATAGATCTCAATACTTCTTAGGTGACCAAAAACCTGAAAGTACATAGCTCATGGACATAGTGTAAAATGAACCACTATTGTTTTAAAAAGAAAAGTACCATTGAAATAATGAATAATGACATTCTGCTATACTAATCTTTCAGGACTTTGCTTACCAAGCATCAGAGAAGCAGTTAGGAGGTAGAAAGGGTGTAACAGGTAGAGGGGTTTGGAGGACCTCAGTAAAGCAAGACCCTCTAAATCTACATGTTCAAAGCATATATGAACCCACAGATTAAGGCAACAATGTCCAGGGCCCGCATGGGCCTGCACCTGGTCCTTTGTGGATATATTATGGCTCCCAGTAGTGTGTTTTGGGGATTACTTAGTTAGAGAACATGTTGGTCTGTTTCTTGTGCCTTCTCTTGGTAGAAGATATTTTTTTGTCCAATTCAAATGTGTTAGATTTTGTTTTATCTTACTATATTTTAGTATTACCTATTAGATGCCTTTTTGCTTTCTAATGAAAGAAAGGGAATGGATCTACTTGAGAGGGGAAGTGGGGAGAAACTGGGAGGAGCAGAGGAAAGAAAACCTATAATAAGGATTTGTTTTGGGAGAAAAGTGTCTATTTTCAAGAAAAGGAAAAAAGTCTTCAACATTCTTTGTTATCAGGGATGCAATTAAAATGTTCTTTGAGATTTCATATCATGACAGTCAGAATGGCCAAGATGACCACATCAAATGACAGTTCATGCTATTGAAGTTATGGCGTTATGGTGAACCCTCATTCATTTCTAGTGGGTGTGAAATCTTGCATGACTACTTTGAAAATAAGTATGGTAGTTCCTCAGGAAAACGGGAGTTGATCTACCTCAAGATCCAGTTACACCACTCTTTAGCATATACCCCAAAGATGCTTCATCGTACTACAAAGACACTTGCTCAGCCATCTTTACTATCACTCTATTCAGAATGCTCAGAAATTGAAAATACCCTTGATGCCTACTAACAAGCAAATTGATAAAAAAGTGGTTTATTTTTATTATTATTATTTTAATTATTATTTCAATTATTTATAATTGAGCACTAACTAGCCTCTAAAAATATGAAATCAGGGAATTAGAATATAAATAGAGAATGGATGGAACTAGGAAAAAATTACATTGATTAATATAAGCTAGGCCCAGAAAAAAATTACTTATATATGTATAATAGCTGTTAAATTATTGATAATAGGTACAATCCATATAACCACAGAGGTTTCTTGAAGATCAAAGGACTAGGGAAGATAAATAGATCTCCCTAGGAAAGAGTGAAATGGTCAATAATTACAGATGGAGAAGAGGGGAGATTGGAACAAGAGGTCAGGTGAACAGGGTGGGGCAGCAGAGGGTGAGCGAAAGAATACTGGGAGGGACAGCTAAAACTAAGAAAGGCCTAGAAAGATGTGTTTTAAAATATTTTCTTCAGAATAAACAGGCTACCAAGATGAGACTTGATAGCCTATGACCATATAGTGGGGGAGGAGGTCCCCCTTGGTCATACTCATAGGGGAGGGCAGTAGGGTGAAAGAGGGAGGGGGGAGGAATGGGAGGATACAAGTGATGGGATAACGATTGAGTTGTAATCTGAATAAATTAATTAAATTTAAAAAAGAAATTGATAGCAAAAATATTTTCTTCATTTAGCATAGGTTATTACGTGGCATAGTCCATCAAGTACTTCATGAAAGCTGTTGTGGAGATGGTGGGAACAGCAATAAAGTTAAGGATGATGTTTCCTTAGCTATTAGAGAAGCTGAAAATATTTAAAATATGAAAAGGAGGGTAAGTCCTAGAAACAGACTGAAGCATATATCTGGTACTAACATTATTCTGACAATTTACAGTGGAGAAATTTGAGGTGGTCCAGATGTGAGGATATTAACATGTTTTTTTTAAGTAAACATAAGTTATGTTTCATATATATAAACAAAATGGTAATTTAGTTCTGGGGTCAAGTGTTTTAAATGTAGAAAATATGATGTCAAAAATTTTATTTTAAAAAATATACATAAAGTAAATATTATTGATTGTGTTCTCAATCAGAAACTAGTGGTTAAGAAGGTCTTATGCCCTGGGAGAGGGAATGTTACTGTAGATGTTTAGCTAAGTTTGTGTATCATATAAATATTTTTTATATCCATAAACAAATGTTGCCATTGACCTTAACTAGAAAAGATTCCTTTTGTGATGGACTGTGATGAAGGCAAAGAGTCATAAATGCTAATCACCTGGCTGAGGACAAGTGACAGTTGAGCTCTCATATATATTTTCTCCTCTAAAGCTCAGGAAATATGACAAATAAAGGGTATGGAAAGATGTAAGCATGAGAAAATAGGGAGAAGGTATGTGAAATACTTTTTTCTGGGTACAACATGGCCATTGGAATTAAGCTATCACAGCTGCTGTAGCGGTTACCTGTGCTGTGTTTGCATAAGACTGGGCCTTTCATGGATTGTGCAAAGGCTAAAGGTTCCCAGGGACGAACAAGCATTGTCTTCTTGTGTGAATTCACAGGTTATCCCATCAGGTTTCAAGGGATAGTTGTAACCCATGGCTGTATAGAGGAAACTGTTTAACTTAGTGGACTAAAAAACCATGATAAAGAGAATTGTAGCAGTGAGAATACATTGATAGGGATGGGGCAGAAATAGGAGACATTGTGGAATGAGTGTAACCAGAATTCATTACATGAAGGTATGAAATTGTCAAAAACACCGTTATTGAAAGTTAGAATGGAAACAAAAGCAGTTAAAAACACAAAAGCAGACAAGTACTAAAAGCAAAATGTAGAACATTAATGAACATGTGACGTGTGATTCCTGACTGCTTAGTAAGCTGAACCGTCAGCGTGCATTCACTTTTCTATCTCTGATCTCATCTGTGGACATTATATCAGTGGCTGCCTCGAGTTCCTGTTCTGTCTATCTTGCACTGGTGGACTGTAGTCTGCAGTTGTAGCTGACTGAACTTAACTTGTCTCTTGTCAGGATATTTTATCACAGCAACAGAAACAAAACCAGAAGAATTTAATTCTTCTGTATTTTATATTTTGTTAATTTTTGAAACAAAAATCACTTTAGCCCAAGATACCATTATTGCATCTTAACAAGAAATGATGTGTTAATGACTTCTGTATAACAGTGATAAAAAAAAAAAAAAACTTGAGAAAGTCCATTAAGAGAGGAAAGATTAATGTTGTCTTCTTATCTTAGAGGTGGTTTTAGTGTAGGTTGCTCTGTCTCATTGTTGTGAGCTTTTGTTAAGATAGACTATCTCTATAGGCTGGAGTAAAAAGAAGGAATAAGGCATTATAAACAAATAGAATCAGGAGACAAGCAGCTGTAGATATTTTTCCTTTTTTCTTGATTTTCAAATAATAGCCATTGTAGCATGTGTAGGGTGATACATTACTGGAGTTTTGACCTACATTTCTAGGGCAAATACTGACACCGAATACATATTCATATACTTATTGTCCACTTGTGTTTTTTTGTTTCTTTCTTTTTTATAAAAAGAAGAGTATTCTGATAATTTGCCCATTGTAACTGAGCGGATTATTTTTCATATTGTTATATAATGATGTCCTGTATACACTACATTATTAATTAAAAAGAGACCTACACTTTAAATATGCTATCAGCTTACTTGTTTCACTCTTCCTAATTGTTGGGATGTTTCCTGTTTGGGGTTTTTATGAATAGTACATCTAGGCATATTCTTATTAAAATCCATGGGTGCTGATAGAATTTTTATTTTGCTAAACTGTTAAATTGTTAGCCCAACGGTTTACGGTTTCATCCTAAAGGATTGAAACAGAAAATTGGCAACTTTGAAGAATTTTAGTTAAGATTGTAGTCATCTTTTTAGAAAGGAATTAAAATGCTAATGTGTTTTCTGAAATGGGATATCAGATACTGCAGCATTTTGAACAGAGATTGACATTTAATAACGATCTGAAATTGTATCATTTTCTTCTTTGTTCATTTTAGTGTAACCGATTCCTGATTTGTTTTGCCCTTATTTAGGGGAGAATTTATTAGGGTTTTATTACATATCATATAGAAGTGAAATATAGCACACTTAACATGCCATCCTTACAAAATATGAACTTCTTTGCAGTGCTATTATGATAGGTACATTGTTGCTATTTGGGACAGGGCTTACTTTTATTAAGACTTTAATATAAATTTTATACAACTTTTAAAGAAAATAATTGAGTTGATGTATCATAAAGGTATGTTATATTAATATTCTTCCCAATGTCAATTTAAAACCTATTTATTGTGTAGATTAGAATGTGAAAAGTCATGAGAAGGGTGGATAGATTTACCACTTATATTATCTAAATGGAACACATACATACCATACACATAAAACAATCTAATCTGACTTAATTTTTGTTAGTGTAGCTTACATTTTACTTCAGTAAATAATATGCTTACAGCCCTGTGTTTCTAGACAGTGTGCTCTGCAAAGTGTAAAGCTAACAGTAGTAAGCTTCTTCAGAAAGCATAGTAGAGTTTGAAAATTGTTCAGAATTAATTTATTTTGAGTTAAAGAAAAACTAGTCTGCCAAATGAAGCTTATAAAAACAGTTACAAATAAGTAAGAGACTTCTTAAGATAGCTTAAAACCCACATATTTTATCAGTCAAGAGAAGTACTCAATTAAAATGATCTTATTCCTTCCAGCTACCAGAGCTTTCTGCCTCCTAATGTGATTCAGAGATCAGGCAGAGCATAAACATATTTATAACCTTAGTCCAATACAGGACTCATCCATCAGCCAGATTGACAAGGTTGAAGACAAAGCATTGTTCTTGGCACACAACCGTTTTGAAATTTTCCTGTGGCTATTATGTAACACACCTGACAGATGTGTGAGTCACTTAACACAGCAGGGAGTATTCATAAACAATACTGGATTCAGCATCTCAGGAATTATTTTTCTTTTGTCTGCCTAAAGTTCTACGGCCTGTAATCAATAAAAGATTGAAGCATAACAAGGCAAAACATAGCACATAATATGATTGCCATGCAAAATTTCTCTTGCTTGCAAAGCTTGTAACAGCCCAGAAACTGAGAAGCGTTTCACATTGGAGAAAAGCAAGTTACAGTTGTCTCCCATTTCATGACCTTACTTAGTTCACCAAAGAAAACATCAATAGTTATTTGCTCACAGAGAAATGTGATATACCTTATATATGCATTTTTGGTAGATCCTTAAGGCTATGATGGGTGTTTTAAAATCCATGTTAAATTTACATTCAATATGGTGAGTAGAAGCAGCTACAAGTACATAGCTACAAGAACTCTGGTTTATATTCCCAGTAAAAAAGCACCTGATTGAGAAAAAAAAAAAAAAAAAAGAGGTAGAAATGAACGCCATCTGTAGTTTTTCAAATTATATTGTAAATCCTAAGGGGTAGAGATAAATGCTATTAGTTTAAATGCCATGTTTGCACAGAATGAAACAGTAATTTTAAATTTGGCTTTATTAAGGTTTCTTTTTTAGCTCAAGTTTCTCACTTGGTAAATAGCAATTGGAGCAAATGCTCACTGATGAAGTTTATGTGAGTCCTTTGGGGAGCAGTAACAAGCAGGGGGGCACAGTACATTAAAAATAGCATTTTATTGCATTTATAAATTATTACATAATCAAAATCTTCTTTTAGTGTGCAATTATATAGGGAGTTTAGAAATAGGAAAATTAACAGTACCTTAAAAGAGCAAGTAAATTGCATGTTTGAACCACAGTGGTCCCCCTGGATGAAGCTCCCTCCACATACATACCTTTTTTTTTTTTTTCTGTTTTATATCAGATATGCTAGGAAAGGTTCTGGCTTTGTTAGAATAGGTCATAGCCCTTTCTGTTTTACTTCATGGTTTTGTGGTTTGCTGGGTGTAGCTGCATATGCAGATGCAGATATTGGTTTGTTTCAGAAAATAACCAGTTAGCATTTGTGTGCCAAGGTGTGTCTGTAGAAGGCGTTAAAAACATTGTTGAAGGTGATGCCAAAACACAAAAGATAATTTGGAATTCAGAGAAATGTACATGTTAGAAAGTCAGATATTAGTCCAAGAATTTCTCTTTGTAATGTTTTCTTTATCTTTCTCACTAGCTATAGAATATCAACTTTTCTAACATGTAAATCCAGACTCCTGAAGATTCAGGCTGACGATCTGTATTATGATCCATCATTAGTGATACTGCTTTCTTAGCTAGTTTCAAGATTAAATTTCTTTGGACAAGGATTTCTTAAGTTCAGTATAATTTATATATTTATATCTGGAGTTTAATTTTAATTTTATTTCTAGGAGAAGTGTAGTCCCTTTGAAATTGTCTAAACAGACTACAGTATGCCTACTGGATGCTTAATGGTTCCTCCAACTGGAAAGACTTTCCTTCAGACATAAACTCAACATCCCTTTCCTGAGAAAAGTCATAGCTTGCTTTAATGACCCACTCCTATGGTGCTTTCATTGCACAGAATGCTTTTTGTAAAGGGGAGTGGTGTGCTCTCACATTTATTTTTGACTAGTTGTTCAATATCTCTCTTCTACTTCTCTACAGTTTCCACAGTAAAAAAGATTCTGTATTTAGTCCATCCACATATTGCTAGGGGCCAGCATGTTTTAGGTATAAACATTGTTTTATTTGAGTACTTAAGATAAATGGTTGTTAGTGTATTTAAAACAGAAGATATTTTGACAGAATATTTTCCAGGATTAGAAGTACACACACACACACACACACACACACACACACACACACACACCTTTCATTGTTTTAAAGCTAAGTCCACCCCTTCTTATTAAAAATAGATTCTTTTCTCATAGATTATGTCTTGATTACAGTTTCCCTTCCTTGCACTCCTCCCTGTTCCTCCTGATCTGCTTGCTTATTTGGATCTACTTCCTTTCAGTCCCTCATTGGGAAACAATAAGCTTCTTAGAGATAACAACAAAATATAACAAAATAAAAGATAATAAGATAAAACAAAAATCATCATGTTGAATTTGGATAAAGCAAACAAACAGAAAGAAAGGAGCACAAGAGAAAGCTGGGCCCTGTGCAAGTTCCTTTGGTCTGTTTGACTTTATATGAGCTTTGCTTAGCTGATTTAGAGGGCCTGGTTCTCTTGGTGTCTTCCATCCCCTCTAGTAGTCCCACTCTTTCCTGATCCTCTTCCACAGGGTTCCCTGAGCTCTGAGAAGAGGGATTAGATAGGTAATTCCCATTTAGAGTATTGTGTTCTAAGGGCTCTCTCTTGGCATATTGTCTGCAGTGGGTCTCAGACTATCTGTTTGCCTGAAATTTTTATGATGGCATTTTTCTTAACAGCTGTGTAATCACATTGTATAAAGGTACCATATTTTCTTTGTTGGTTCTTCTGTTGACTGACTTCTAGGTTGTTTCCAGTTTTTGGCTTTTTGAATAAAGACAAAGTGAACATGGTTGAGAATATGCCCAAGAGTGGTACAGGTGATCTTGAGGAAGATAGATTCCAAAAATTCTGAGGAATGGCCACATTGATTCTCCTAGTGGCTGTGCAAGTTTGCACTCCCACCAGCAAAGGGAGGAGTGTTCTCCTGTTCAACATCCACACCAATATGAACTGTCATTTGTGCTACTGATCTCAGATAGTCTAAAAGGGGTAAGATAGAATCTTGAAGTAGTTTTGATTTTCATTTCTCTGATGAAGAAGGATTCTGAACTTAAAAAAAGTGTTTATTAGTCATTTGAGTTTCATAAACTAAGAATTCTCAGTTGAGGTCTGTATCCATTTTTTATTTGGGTGTATTTTGTATGGTTTTGTTTTTGATATCTAGTTTCATGAATACTTTCATATAGGATGTGGAATTGGTATAATTCTTTCACCATTCTTCAGGTTTCCACCTTGACAGTGTCATATTGACACTGTCCTTTTGCCTTACAGAAGCTGCTTTTCAGTTTCATTTGGTCCCATTTATTAGTTGTTGATTTTAGTGCCTGTGCTAATAGTGTTCTGCTCAGAGAGTCATATTCTGTGGGATTTTTCTGGAAAGAGATATGAATCAGCTCCTCTCCAGAGTATCCAGTTTTACCTGAGAATGGATAAAGGGAAGCAACTCCCTCCTGTCTCCAGAAGAAAACAATAAAATCTCCTTTAGCAAAAAGGTGTGAAACTGGTTCCATTTTATAAGACACTTCAAAGCCTCCCTGAATCCATTCCAGAGGCAGGCTCTGGGAGATATACTGGCTAGGCCTCTAGCAACGTACAATGCAGGGCTTTAAAAACCAGGGGTCCTGATCTGGGTAGGGGTGTAAAGTTTACCGCCTGTATTGTCCTTGGCTGGTGCCTTAGTTTGAGCGAGACCCCTGGCCCAAATCTGCCTATCATAATGTTCTACTTGTAGGTTTCTAGGACCCTCTGGATCCTTCTACTTTGCCATTCTCCCATGCTTCTCTCATCTAGAGTCCTAATAGGATGTCCTCCCCTCTGTCCCTGTTTCCTGGTTAGTGAAGGCTTTCGTGGGACATGCCCTTCGGGCTAGTATGCAGATATAAGTGAGTATATACCATTTGAGTCTTTCTGCTTCTGGGTTAACTCACTCATTATGATCATTTCTAGCTCAATCCATTTATCCACAAATTTTGGGAATTCCTTGTTTTTAATAGCTGAGCAGTATTCCATAGTGTATATGTACCACAGTTTCTTTATCCATTCTTCTACTGAGGGACACTTAGGCTGTTTCCATGTTCTGGCTATTATGAATAAGGCTGCTATGGACATGGTTGAGCAAATTTTCTTGTTGTGTGCTGGTCAGAACATTCTCCACAGTGGAGTGGAGAGTGGGATATGACTTTCACACATACTGTGGTGCCTCACATTTGACCATGTCCCCTGGAGGGGGAGACCTGGTGGCACTCAGAGGAAGGACAGCAGGTTACCAAGAGACTTGACACTCTATGAGCATATACAGGGGGAGGAAATCCCCTTCAGGAACAGTCATAGGGGAGGGGAATAAGGGGAAAATGGGAAGGAGGGAAGAATGGGAGGATACAAGGGATGGGATAAACATTGAGATGCAACAAGAATAAATAAATTATATATATATATATAAATCAAAAAACACTAGGGGTCCTGATTTACATTCAGAATTTTAGACTTAACAAGATAGAAAAGATGTTTTCTTCAAGATTGCCAAATGCAAATAGCCAAAACACTATGAATGTAACATTTATGTAATTCCTGATTGGTTTGTGGTTCTTCTTGTTGTATGTCGTTTATTTTATTTGTGTATAATAATATAAATGTATATGTAAAGAAAAGAAATATATAAACAAACAAACAAAACCTGGAGTCCCCAAGTAGGAAGAGCTTTTTGTCCCTCTTTTCTGTCCTTTTGCCCCTTTTTTCGTTTTCCTAGGCTTTTCTCTTTTTCTCCTTTTGTCAGCCTAGCTCTGACACTCATTGTGTGAGACCTTTTACGTGAACTAAAACCTAGTTCTTTGTATTCTGGCTCCCTTATTTTGGCTAAAGATACTCGGCTACCCTGAAGTTCCTCAAGCTCAGGGGTCTCTTCTCCCACTCAAATAGTCGCAGGCCCTCCCTCACAGAAGGACCCAGAAATGGAGAAGTCACTCCTGCAGAGGCGAACATAAGAACCTGGCTTCTCTCTTCCTGAGAGTGCATGACCACCAACATTTACCCCATTTGATTCTCAGGCATCTGTGTGACCTCTTCTCAGGACAAGCCTTCCCCAGCCAGCTTCTCCAGAGCTTGGAGGAGCAGAAACTCAGGGAAAACACTGCAAAGGAGACTTGAACCAACAATATCCTATGCCAATGTGTTCAAAATTATTCCCTACTTTCTCTTCTATCAGGTTTGTTTAATTTGGTTTTATGTTGAGGCCTTTCATCTATTTGGAGTTGAGTTTTGTGCAGAGTGATAAGTATGGATTTATTTGCATTCTTCTATAGACAAACATCTGTTTGAACAGCAATATTTGTTGAAGCTGCTGCCTTTTTTCCCATAAAAAAGGTTCATTGAAGATGCTGTTTTTTTCTTTCTATAACCCACATCAAATTAAATGGAGAGAAACCTAAAGCAACCCACTAAAATCAGAAACAAGACTAGGTTGTCCACTTACTTCATGTCTATTCAACATAATATTTGAAATTTTAGTTAGAGCAAAGAGATAACTGAAGAAGACCAAGGGGTTACAAATTGGAAACAAAGAAGTCAAAATATTTATTTGAATATGATATGATAGTATACACAAGTGACCCAAAAAATCCTACCAGAGAACTTCTACAGGTGATAAACACTTTCAGTGAAGTGGCTGAATACAAGATTTACTCTTATACACAAAAGGAAAATAAACAGAAGAAGAAATCAGGGAAACAGGACCTTTCACAATAGCCTCAAATAGTTAAAAAAAAAAAAAAAAAAGGGAAATCCTTGTATGATAAAATTATCAAGTCTTTGAAGAAAGAAATTAAAGAAGACAGAAGATAAAAAAATATCCTGCATTCATTGTTTAGTAGAATTAACAGTAAAAATATTCATCTTACCAAAAGCAATATAGACAGTCAATGTGATTCTTGTTAAAATTCCAACACATATTTTACATACCTTAAAAGGACAATGCTCAGTTTCACATGGAAAAACAGAAGAACCCAGATAGCTAAAACAATCCTGAACAATAAAAGAACTGCTGAAGGTCTCACCAGTCTAGATTTCAAATTGTACTACAAAGCTATAGTAATAAAACAACACAGTAGTTACATGAAAACAGATGCATTGTCCTATGAAACTGAAAGGAAGACCCAGACATATGGACACATGAGTCAGACTTTCCATGGTTTTGTAAGCATTTTGATATTTCTGCTTTGGTTGATATCTAGCTTTAATCTGTGGTGGTCTGATTAAATACAGGGAATTATTTCAATTTTCTTGTATCTGTTGAGACTTGCTTTGTGTCTAAGCATAGGATGAACTTTCGAGAAAGTTCCTTGAAGTGCAGAGAAGAAGATATAGTCTTTTTTTATTTGGGTGAAATGTTCTGTAAATATATGTTAGGTTTTTTTGGGTTATAATATCTCTTAGCACTAACATTTCTTTGTTTAGTTTTTTGTCTGGACAGCCTGTCCATTGGAGAGTTGAGTATTGAAGTATCTCACTATCACCATATGAGAGTCAATAGCCTCACATAGTAAAAATATGTCTTAGAGGGTAAGCATAGAAGTGTTTCATTTAAAAACATGGGTCTTGTATTTGGAGCATAGGTATTAATACCTGAACTCTTGGTTGATTCTTTTCTTTGATGAGTATGTAGTGTTTTTTCCTATGTCATCTGAATAGTTTTTGTTTGAAATCTATTTAGTTAGCTATTCAAATTGCTATAGAGGCTTCTTTCTTAGGTTCATTTGCTTGGAATATGTATTTCCAACAATTTACTCTTAGGTTATGTTTATTTTTTTTATGTCAAAGTCTTTTTCTCATTTGCAGCAGAAGAATGGATCCTGTTTTCCCATTCATTCTGATAATCTGTGTCTCTTTACTGTGGAATTGAGTCCATTAGTATTGAGAGATATCAATGACCAAAGATTGCTGCTTCATGTTATTTCGTGGTGGATGCTAGAGATTGTCGTGGTGGTGGTGGTGGTGGTGGTGGTGGTGATGGTGTGTGTGTGTGTGTGTGTGTGTGTATGTGCGTTTCTTTTCTTTTCTTTTCTTTTTGTCTAGGATTATTTATTTCCTTCATTTTTATAGGTACAGTTAGCCTCCTTAGGTTTGAATTTGCCCTCCACAAAAATCTAATTTGTAGGTAAATATTGCTTAATTTTGTGCTTATCATGGGTCACATTATTTTCTCCATTTATAGTAATTGAAAGTGTTGTGAGGTGCCATAGTCTGTGCTGGCATTTCTGGTTCCTTGCAGTCTGCAGCACATCTGTGAAGGTCATTCTTATTTCTAGAGTGTCTATTGAGAAGTCAGGTGTAGCTTTATTAGGCCTGTTTTTGTGTGTCTTGATATTTTTCTTTGCAGCTTTTAATATTATTTGTCTATTTAGTGTTTGTATGCTTCTTATACTTCTATAGGCATCCCCTTTTTTAGGTTAGGAAAATTTTCTTCTATGATTTTGATGAAAATATTTTCTTGGCTTTGAATTGGGATTCTTCTCCTTCCACCATCTACATTTTCTCAAGCTTGGTCTTTTCATAATGTCCCAGATTTCCTGGATATTTTGTGTCTGGAGTTTTTTAGAGTGATTTTCTTTGAGTGATATATCTAATTCTTCTATTGTATCTTCAATGTCTGAGATTCTTTTATATATATCTCATATTCATTTGGTGAAGCTTGCCACAATAGTACCTGTTTTAGTTCCTAAATTTTTCATTTTCAGAATTCCTTTAGTTTGAGTTTCATTATTGATTCTATTTCCTTTTCCAAGTCTTGAATAACTCACTTCCTTACATCATTTGTGCTTTCCTGAATCTTTTAATGTATTTATTTATTTTCTCATACTGTTTATTTGTATTTTCCTTGTGGCTGCTCTTTGTGTGTATGTGTGTGTGTGTGTGTGTGTGTGTGTGTGTGTGTGTGTGTGTGTTTGGTTGCTTTGTTCAGTATTGATGGGTTTTGCTTTTCTTATTATATCATATTTAGTTGTTATGCAGTAGAAGTCTATCATTCCCGAATGAATGAATGAAAGAAAGAAAGAAAGAAAGGCAATGGATCCAGAGGGTAGGGGTAGTCAGGAGGAACTTGGAAGAATAGACGAAGCGGAAACTACAGTCAGGATATATCATAGGAGAAATGAGTCTATTTTCAACAAAAGGAAAAAATTAAAATTCATAGATATTTAAAGTAGAAGGTTCAGAAAAAGAAAGAAATTTGTCAAGTTTCATAAAATCATATTGTGAGAAATTTTGCACATTACTGGTTTTCCTTGTTATGTCAGTTTATTTTATTTTATGCATGTACAAATTGTATTTTGACCCTTCACCCTTTAATCATGTTTTCTTGTCCTCTTTTCAGTTCTTCTAAACTCTTTTTCTTCCCAAATACTTCTTTTCTTGCTTTTGTGTTTTCTTTGTGTGATGTTCTAAGTTTAGTTAGAGTTGCTAATATGAATAAATATGGATGGGAGTTGTTTGACACAGTGTAGGCAGCTTAACAGTGGATACATCACTGAATAGTATTCCCCCTCCTCCATAACCACTATGCTATTGCCAAAGGCAAAATTCTATAATTGTGCTCAGGAAGGAATGCAGCTCCTGAAATCTTCTGTTCATATGGATTGCTAATCAGACCCATCTCCTGTAGGTCTTGTGCAGATAATCACTGATGTTGGCTGCTCATCAGTGCAGCAGTCATATTCAGTCTGTAAGAGAGCTTTCTAAAGTACTTCTGGAAAATGCTTTTTATATTATTTATATAGTGTTGTAAGATTTAATTATACTTTTAAAATTGTATCGAAATATATTCAAATGTTTTACATTTTATAGTTGCTTATTGATAGATTCATAAATATTTTCTTTCTTTTCCTACTTTGAAATTGGTTGAGAGATAGATTCAGTAGTCTGCCATAGAAATGGCAACATGGAGAAGCTAGTGGGAAAAGCTGATGGCTGCTTCACACAGCTGACCATATTCATCAGTTATGCTCAAGTTCTACTTGTGAATAAAGGGAATTGAAAAATTATTTTCTACAGTTGATGTTTGTGAAGGGGAAAACAATTTCAAAGGGCAAATCCTGTAAAAGATGTTGGAGATGATCCAATGTACCCCACCCATAGGAGGTTTTGTGGGAATATTGAGCCTCATGAGTTAGTCACTTTGTCATTTTACTCATAAGTTAAAGACCATCGTGACAACACACTCCCTGTGTTCCCAAACCATCTTATATAGAAGTGTGATTAGAGAAGACTGAAAGATAAAGAAATTTAAAATAAAAGTACATACCATCTGGCAATAAAACAGTTTTCCAAATCTTTACTGCTAATCTGTTTTCTCTTTCCTTTTAACTTTTTTCATGGAATTGAGTGACAATAAGGCACAACAATCAAAACATATACTAGACATATTGATATACTACAAATATATAACTTCATTTCATCTGATAGGTTTCAGATGGTAGATACAGTAGTTTATGGCTCCTCTGAGATACATACTGAATTTCGTGTCAATCAGAGTTAAATAAGAAAACCCTGTTTTCGAAACAACTAAGCAAATAAGTAAACAAAAAAATATTGGCAATTATTATTTTCAGTACTATTTTCAATAAAATTATCATGCTACTGTAAATTCCCGTTGTCCAATTGACCTAAATAATACTCTGTGTTGGGTTTTTCTTTAATGATGGACAGTCTTATTTCTTTACATTCAAGATGCTGCAGTGTTTTATATGGAGTGTATTAAATATTTTGAGCTTTCTAAGTTATTACACACTAACACTTAGGTGGCCGAGAAGGAGCTCGTGAAGGTCCTCCTTGGCAAAGGTCCACTCTCCTGAGTATGTTGTCTTTCTTGTTGCTAGTTTTGCTCCCATATGGCTTTCAAAGTGTTTGTGAGGTGGATGTGCTGAGCCCAGTCTTCTCCATTTGTCATTTCAGTTTTAAGTACCTCTGATTATGCGTTTGATGATTTGTCTCTCGTCTGCTGCTAATTTATCTCTCTTTTGACAAAGAGATATGAATGCAATTACCTATTCATTTCTCTAGCACCATTCCTCTGGTTAGGAAAAACTTTAAAACATACTTGTTGGTAGAAGTTATGCAATTATATTTTAATTAAAAATAAAAATGACTGTTCTTCCATAAAATTCTTGCAATAAAAATTAAAATAAATCAAGTACTGATTATGTACTTTTAAATTTTCCATTTACTACAGAAATCCCAGCTATTAGTGTTAGAGAAATACAAATCATAAAGAGAAATTTAAATTTTTAAATTAAAAAAAATTTTAATGCAGTAAGCATTTTACCAGCTGAGAAAATAATTAATTATAAAGAGACAGAAGAAAATACCATCAATTCATTCCAAATTTATTCTTTTGGTACTTTGTTATTGCTTTTACTGCTTAATTTCACAAAAGGAATTAAATAATATTATTCTCATCAATAAAATAGTAACTAACATTAACACATGGACATTTATTTTGCTAAAACTTCAGTATACAGTGTTCAATGTAGTGCCTCTGCCAGAGTCGATGCTCTCTCTTGTTAAAGAACCTTTGTAGACACTGCTTTCTTTGCCTATTGTCTGTCAATAGGCCCTTGTGCCACAGTAGTATCCAGAAGAAGCTGACATATTGACAGCCAAGGGTTTGTACACACTGAAAAGTGGAAGAAAATCCCACAACCTAAGATTTTTTTGTTGAAAAATAGAATTATTCAATGTTACAAATGCTTTTAGTATCTGAGCACTGATATCCTTAATAGGTCAGAGTATCCTTTGATGCCTTTGAGAGATTTTTTTATAAGGGGATGAAGTTCGGCAGTGAGAAGAGAGTATAACAGAATTCTCACCCTTGGATGCCTAGGATGTGGTGAAGTGTTTCCTGATGTTTAGTGAAGTGTTTTATAGTTTATCCATGCCCACTTAAGTGGATTTATGGATTATGCTCTCATTCTAAATAAAATTATCCTTACAAAATGGGCTAAGGTCATAAAAAGTTTCCGTAAAAGAAACTCGAGTGAAGATAATTTAATACCATTATTTCAAGCAGAAGGAAGTGACAAGCAAAGAGCACACTGACAAATCACCCATTGTGAGTGTGAACTCTTTTCAGTCACATGACATAGAAACAATAGGACCCCATCTCAGCAAAAAAAAAAAAAAAAAAAAAAAAAAAAAATTAGAGGTTTTAAAGGTGACTAAAATAGAATTTTACATATAATATTCTTTTTAAAGTTACAGTTTGTCTTTTTACCTTTTGTGTTTTAAAATGTGGAGAAAGTGGTGTCATTTAAGGAAGGGGTGAATATTCACATCCAACCAGCAGGCCATTTGGGCTATGAGTAACACTGATAGCTCATGTTTGGAATGAGGATATATGTTTATAATTTGTATTTTCTTCATTATTCAGCTTTGAAACAGTAAGCCTCACTGGGTATGCACAATTTCTGTTTTATCAATTATTAAATGCTAACATTAACATATGCACATAATTTATACATCAGCATTTTAGTGGATCAACTAGCTGAGTGCATGATAGACGTTACTTACTACCCCTTAGTAAACTTTGATTAGTTCAGACATTTTGTTCCTAGAAAATACATCTCAATCCATTCCAGGATTCCTCTGGCTGGGGTCTCTTGGCACCTGGCACATTTTTTTCTATAACAATACTTGTATAATATATTCAAGAATTTTCTCTGCAGCTTCCTCTCCACTGAGAATAAAGAGAGAAATAACTCCTAGTATTTTAATTCTGAAAAACATTGGTAAACTTGTGTATGTCACATATACAAGGTATTTGAGAAATAAAGAATAAATGTCTGGTAAAAGTTACTATAGACTAATTTGGTCTGTATAAATGTAGGTATAAGCATTTACTGAAAGTATCCTCCCAAAGCCAAGTCAAGTGTTTTCTTCATGTGTATGGCGTGCTACCATGTCGCGTTAGAGGGTAGCTTTTAAAAGGATTCAGTAGTCACTATATTGAGTACTGTTATTATTTACTTCTGTTTGTGGCCCTAGGTAGAACAGAAATTAGTACAATTTTTTGTAATGGTAGTATATAACAGTGATCGAGAGATTGAGAAGCAGGCATAACACCATGGGTTCAATTCCTAGCACCACACACACAAAATTACAGTTTTTTTATGGCTCATAATTAGAACTAAGTCTATTCTGAACTCTGACGTTACTATAGTCTTCCCTCTTCCTACATTGTCCATAGTAGGGGAGGTGTTGGATAAGAAAAGGAAAATAAAAGTCAGGAAAGTTCAGAGGAAGAAGGCAATCTCTACTTCTTGAAAACAGCACCCATTACCATCACTTTTAGTGTACTGACTCTATATAGGATGTCAATAGCAGTCTGTGGAAGCCACATGATGAATGTGAAGGCTAGAATTCTTACTGAATATTCCAAATACAAGGCTTAATGTAAACTCAGGAAAGATGCATCTTTGGAACCCAAGTTGTTCTAAGATGACCTAGAAAAGGTGGAGTCAGTTAAATTTAAAGAATGGTTAGTTTGAGAAATAGGAAGGACATAGAAAGTAAGACTGTGAGTTCTGGAACATGTCATGATATGGAACTTAGACAGTGCATGGTTATTGATGACTTCATAAAAAACCAATATTAGTCTATTGTGTGTGAACAACACTTTATTTTATTTTTATTAATTATATTTTTGATACTTGCATACATGTATAAAATATATTCTATATACTTTCCACCCCATCAGCCTACGCTACAGACTCCTTCACCACATTCATGTCATTTTAGCTAGTTTTCTTTGACTCACTGAGTCTAGTCAAGGGTGTCCATGTGACCTTTTATAACTTGTTAAGCTCACTAGTACAAACACAATCGAAGACAACAACTCTCTTTCTCCCAGAATCTTTCAGCATTTCTCAGAAGCAGTTGAACAGGAAGGATGTGGTGGTTTGAATAAAAATGTACCCATAATGCTCATATATTTTAATACTTAGTCTTCACTTAGTGAAAATATTTTAGAAGGATTAAGAGGTGTAGCCTTGTTGTAGGACAAGTGTCACTTGGGGGTGGGATTTGATGCTCAAAAGTTTAGGATATTCCTACTTAGCATTTTCTGCCTCAAGTTTGTTAATATGGATATGTGCTTTCTGCATCAATGCCTTGCCTGCTCGCTACCATACTCCCTACCACAATATTCATGGACTCTAACCCACTGCAAATGTAAGCCCCCAAATAAACCCTATTTTCTTTAAGTTTTTTGGCTATGTTTTCTTGTCACAACAATGCAAAAGTGAGTAAGGCAGAAGTGTAAGCTCACACAGGCCCCTCCTCCATCTATACCTGATGCTGATAGGGCCAGTCTTGTGCAGATAACAGAATTTTTTTTTTCAAGTTCCAAATTTCAGATGATTTGGGTATGATTTTGTCTGTCATACCCAAAGACATAATTCTGTAGCCCTTCTTCTTATCTTCTGGCTCATATTCTTTTTATCCCCCTTTCTGTGATGTTGCCAGAACCATAGAGAGGGTAATATAAACATCTTATTGGGTGTAATCCTATGGAACTTGTAACTTTGGGAGAAACCTTGTTGTGTTGGTGTTTCACAAATTTATTTTTTCACTGGGCCTAGTATAGTAGTATAAATACCTTATTGTGGATGATTCCTATGGGCTTGGTAGTACTGAGAGTCCCGTTGTCATTGTGTCGCATATTTTTTACATTTTTGTATCCAGATTAAGCATAAGGTTCAGCTTTTCTCTTAAAAGTTGTTGCATCTGCCATTCTTTCACTGGAGGAATGTACAACTTTTAGGGAAAAATTTGAGAGTCTTTTTTAGGGTGATATTTTGGATAGCTGGCTCTGTGTCTAATTTTTCTTGAAAATCAGCTGGTGTCTTCAATAACACTCAATGCCTAAATGGCAAGGCACACCTGACTTTTCTGCCTTTGCTGCCTTTGCTGCGTTTTGGTGTGTCTCTTTGCATATGTTTTCCCAGCCATGGCTCAGTTCTTGGCATATTCAAGAGAGGATTAAGTTGCAGTATGGATGAAGGATCAGTTTCCTCTGTGGACATAGTATTCAGGACAGCAAGCTCCTTCATTAGCTTTTCCCTATTCCAATGCTGATGTAATTATTAGGGTATACCACATACCCCCATTTCTCTCCTCCCCTCTCCCTCCCTCCGTTCCTCTCTCCCTCCACCTCTCTCTATTGGTTTGAATGAAAATGGCCCCTATAGATTTATAGGGTACCTTAATGTTACTATTAAGAGGTGTGGCCATGCTGGAGTATACATGAGCTTGTTAGAGGAGTCTGTCATTGGGAACAGGCTTTGAGGCTTCAGAAACTCAAGCCAGGCCCATGCTTGCTTCCAGCTGCCTGTTGATACAGATATGGAACTCTAGGCTCTTTCTCCAGCATCGTGTCTGGCTGCATGTTGCCTGTTTCCTGGCATGACAATGCACTAAACTTTTTAATTATAAGCCAGCCCCAATTACATGTTTCATTTATAAGAGGTGCTGTAGTCATGGTGTCTCTTTACAGGAACAGAAACCCTAACGTAGACAATGTGTGTTCATGTGTGTAGCTTTGTGAATGTTCTCATGAGTGTGCTTGCATGTGGAGGCCCAGGGTTGATATCAGAAATTCTCTAAAAGCACTTATTGTCCATTTACTCTAATAAATGAAGTGGGATATGTCAATCAAATACAGAGTTTGCTGGCTAATCTCTTTAGCTAGCTTGTTCTAGGGATCTCTTGAATGACTAGAATTATAAGAGAGCTGCTATGTCTACCCAGCATTTACTTGAATTATGGGAATCCAACTTTGGAACTTATGCTTATACTGAAAAGTCATTAACCACTAAACTGTTTCCCTAGACCACACATAACTACATCCAGAATATATGTTTCACCACCAAATAAGAACCATAATTTATTTTTTCATTTGTATTATCACTGTTTTATATTGAGTCATAAGTTTTTTACTCTCACGAAGAAATTCTACTAACTGCAAACTCCTCTAAATATGAATACTATGCCCCATTTACCTGCCCACACTACATTTGCCCTTCCATTGTTGTCACATTGCAAGATCTATCACTTTTTGTTTATCAGAATCCCAAATTAAATGTTATCAAGGAATAGGCAACTTCTGTCTTCCACCTTTCTCTTAGTAACCAATGAAGTTCATTCTATACATTGGATGTTCTGTAAACTCCTTAGTGAGTGTTGAAAGTTAAATAATGTGTATGATATGTTTAAAAACAGCAAATTTTAGAGCATTAATTTGCAGAATAGCTAACTGAAATTAAATGAAGAATTACAAGATTATCAATTTATGTACTTAGTCTTGATGACTGTGCACATGGGAAATTTGTTCTTAGCTATCTGGAATGTTAAAAAATTATCTAAAACAATTTGTTAATAATATGGGTGGCATCTGAAATGTATGTCACTCCATCTTTTTCCAAGATCATCAAATAGGGAGACCTGGGAAACCCTGAATTTCCGAAAGTTTGACTAATGCAAGGACATCTTCTAGATTTATTTTCACAGGAGTATTTTAATGCTATAAACCAAGTTTTTACTATTTTATCATTTTTTCATCTGTCAAGGATCATTATCCACATCAAGTTAATTATTACTTGTTATCATTTTCATACAATTCCATATCATTTCCTTCCCTTGAGATCTTTTTTAATTCTTCTACTATAAAAGTACCTTAAAAAATACATCCTACTGATGACTGAGTTGTCCTTTTGCCGCATATTGTTATTATACCAACATTCATTTACATATATATATATATATATATATATATATTCACTTTACATCCTGGTGGTAGCCATATCCCTCCTCAACTACCAGCCCCGCATTCCCTTCCCTTTCCCTATTCCTCAGAAATGGGATCCCCACTACCCACCACCCCAGCTCTTCAAGTCACATCAGGACTAAGTACAACCTCTTCCTCTTCTGCTGTGGCTTGGTAAGGCAGTCCCACCAGGAAGAAGTAATTAAAAACCTGGCAAGAAAGTCCATGCCATAGATAGCCCTGACTCACCTAAATAGAGGACCTACATGAAGCCCGAGCTACCCATTGGCCATACCTTTGTAGGGGGTGTAGGTCCAGTCCATGCAAGGTCCTTGGTTGGTCCTTCAATCTTAGAAGGCTCCTCTGGGCCCTGGTCATGTGGCTCTGTTAGTCTTCTTATGAAGCTTCAGTCCTCTCCAGTTCCTTTTCTTCTTCCCCTAAGTTTCACACGGGGCTCCCTATGCTTTATCAATGTTTGGCTGTAAATCTTATCACCTGTTTCAAGGCACTGCTGGGTGGAGCTTCTAAGAGGACAACTTTGCTAGGCTCCTGTCTGCAAGCATAGTAGAACAGCTTTAGTAGTGTCAGGTGTTGGTTCTCTCCCATGGAGTTAGTCTTGGTTGGTCTAAGCATAGATTGGGGATTCTCTCAGTCTTTGTTCTGTCTTTATGCCTGCATATCTTATAGACGGGGTGAATTTTGAATCAAAATTTTTGTGGGTATGTTAGTGTTCCCCTACTTCTACTAGGGGACATATCTAGTTAGTGGGTGTCCTCTTCAGACTCAAAAGACCTTATTCCTAAGAGTTCTTCACTAGAGTGCCTCTCATATTTCCCCTGGTGCTTACCCTGATATAGGTCTCCAGCTTGCTGCAGAGATGCCCCATGCACATTTTCTCTTTTCTCTAAAGACCTTTTGTCCTCCCATCCCTACTCTCCCCAGGTCTGATCTCCACTCTCATATCTCTCCGTGTTTCCTCTCCAACCTTGTTCCCTTTTTTCAACCACTATTTCTGTCTATTGTATTTCTGCTTCTGGGAAAGGTTTAAGCATACTTCTTTGTATCCTCCTTGTTACCTCCTTTGGGTCTGTGCACTGTAGTGTGCTTGCCCTATTCTATATGACTAAAATCTACTCATAAGTAAATACATACCATAGTGTCTTTCTGGATCTGGGTTACCTCACTCAGGATGATTTTTTTTCTAGTTCTATTTGCCTGAAATTTTAATTTGTTTTTGATAGCTCCATTGTGTAAATGTACCCCAGTTTCTCTATTTACTCTTCATTTGAAGGATATCTAGCTTGTTTCCAGATTTTGGCTGTTACGAATAAAGCTGCTATGAACATAGTTGAGCAAAAGCCCTTGTTGCATGGTGGAATATCTTTTGGGTATTTCCAATTTTCTGAGGAAGTGCCTGATGGATTTCCAAAGTGGTTGTACAAATTTGCACTCCCACCCCCAATGGAGGAGTTTCCCTTCTCTACATCTTCACCATCATGTGCTATCACTTGACTTTTTGATATTAGTCATTCTGACAGGTATAAGATAGAACCTCAGAATCCTTTTCATTTGCATTTTCCTAATGACTAAGGACATTGAGCATTTCTTTAAGTGCTTCTCATATATCCAGATATCCTTTGTTGAGAATTTTCTGATTAGCTCTATGGCATTTTATTTATAATTGGGTTATTTTGTTTGTTGATGCTTAACATTTTGAGTTCTTTATATATTTTGGATATTAGCCCTGTGTCAGATATGATTGGTGGACATCTTTTCCCAATCTGTATACTATCGTTTTGTTCTATTGTCTTTGGCTTTACAGTAGCTTTCCATTTTCAAGAAGTCCTATTTATTAATTGCTTGTCTTAGAGCCTGAGCTGTTGGTGTTCTGTTCAGGAAGTTGTCTCCTGTGCCAATGAGTTCGAGGTACTTCTCCACTTTCTCTTCTAACAGACTTAGTGTATCTGGTGTTATGTTGAGGTCTTTGATCCATTTGAACTTTAGTTTTGTGCAGGTTGATAGATATGGAAGTATTTGCATTTGCATTTTCTACATATAGACATGTAATTAGAGTAGCACCATTAGCTGAAGATGTTATCTGTTTTCCATTGTATGGTTTTAGCTCCTTTGTCAAAAATCAAGTGTCCATAGGTTGATGTGTGGGTTAATTCCTGAGTCTTCAATTCAATTCCATTCAACATCCAGTCTATTTCTATGCCAGCACCATGATGGTTTTGTTGTTGTTTGTTTTGTTTTATTTTGTTTTACTGTTTTGTAGTGTAGCTTGAAGTCAGGGATGGAGAAAACTGCAGAAGTTCTTTTGTTCTGCAGGATTGTGTTAGCTATTCTGGATTTTTCGTTTTTCCACATGAAGTTTTAAATTGCTCTTTCAAAGTTTGTAAAGAATTGTGTGGGTATTTTGATGGGATTGCATTGAATCTGTAGATTGCTTTTGGTAACATGGCCATTTTTGCTGTGTTAATCCTACCAATCCATGAGCATGGAACTCTTCTCCATCTTCTGATATCTTCTTCTGTTTCTTTGCTCAGAGACTTAAAGTTCTTGTCCTAAAGTTCTTTGACTTGCTTGGCTAGAATTATATCAAGCTACTTTATATTATTGGAGCTATTGTGAAGGGTGTAGTCTCCATAATTTCTTTCTCATCCTGTTTGTCATTTGTATACAGGAGGGCTACTGATATTTTGAATTAATCTTGTATTCAGCTACTTTGTTGAAGGTGTTTATCAGCTGTAGGAGTTCTGTGGTGGAATTTTGGGGTCACGTATGTGTACTCTCATATCATCTGTGGACAGTGATACTTTGACTTCTTCCTTTTTGATTTGTATCACTTTGATCTCCTTTAGTTGTCTTATTGCTCTAATTAGAATTTCAAGTACTTATTGAAGAGATATGGGGAGAGTGGACAGCTTTGCCTTGTCCCTTATTTTAATGGTATATCTTTGAGTTTCTCTCCATTTAATTTGATGTTTGCTATCAGCTTGCTGTGTTTGGCATTTTTATGTTTAGGTATGGGCCTTGTATCCCTGATCTCTCCAAGACTTTTATCATAAAGGGACGTTGGATTTTTTTCAAAGCCTTCTTCTGCATCTAATGAGATGGAACACAAAATAGCCATGAAAATAGAACAACAAAATATAACAAAGGGAATAAATGCTGTTAAAGATCAATTGCTTGGTGAAGAGTGTGATGATGACTTATGAGAGCAAGCCCAGTCTGAAGATGAAGTAATTGAACAATGTTGTCTTGTAGCCTTAAGAGTTTGTGGCATGGTTGAAGAGTCTGATAAAACAACCACCTCGTTTACTAAGGTATGTCAAGGCCCTGGAGAAGCTTTCACAGAATTCTTACAGAGATTGGGTTCAAGTCTAGATGGAGCCATACCAGATCCTAAGACCAGACAGGCTTGGCCACTGATCATGGCATATGAAAATGCAGTGAATGTAAGAAAGCAATTAGACCATTAAAAGTGTGAGCAGCCCCATTAGACAGATGGATAAGAAAGACAGCTAATATTAGCTTTCAGAAGTATAAAATCAATATTATAGGATGAGCTTTAGCTAGAGGTCTCAGATATCAAAACACCTGGTGCTTTAATTGTGGTGAATTTGGTCATTTACAAAGAAGTAGTAGGGTTAAAACCTCCAGAGCTCAATATAAGAGGCACATTAACTCTGTAGAAAACGGTACTCATAGGAGAGAACAAGGGGGTTGTGGCAGTGATGGTAATAGTATGCCAACACTTCCAAAGTATTGTAGCCACTGTGGGAATGGAAAATATTAGTTTAGTGATTGCCTATCCAAGAGAGACTTATGAGGTTATCTCTTGCTACTGGTATACCAAAGGAGGGTCCTGTTATCTCCAGACCCTGCAGCAAACAATGCGAGCCATCTTTCTTTGGTCAGTTAACAAGCTTGCAGGAAGATGGAAACTAGGTATTGATGGCTTAATGCATGCTACTGAATGCAGCACGGCTTTGGATATGGCCTCAGATAAATCTCTTACACTAACCCCATAGGTTGTGGGTAGAGGTTGAATTGCTTGGAAAGCAAATAGCACAGTTGGTAAAGGGAAAACACCTGGCAACTGAGATCTGGCATTTCCCACAATTGCCACCCTGCCTTACTAGATGCACTTTCAGTCTTAAGTTTCTACAGGCCCTGAGCAGGCTGAGAAACCAGGAGGAGCAGAAGGCCCTACAGCATGAAAGGGTTATAGAAAAATATCCTGTTTCAAGAAATAAGGTTAATCTTGAACAAACTGTGCTATCAGAGGAGCAGCCTTGAGTTAAGAGATTACCGCCATTAACTTTCCCAGTGACTGCTAAAAACCTCAACGTTCAAAATGGTCGGTGCATTAAGTCTGAGTAATATGGTACGTGCTGCCAAAGAAGTCAAGGAGCCATTTCCGGCAATACTGGGTTTTCAGCAAGTTATAAAAAAAAAAAAGTAAAGGAAACACCATTTTTAAAAAACTGGAAATGGAGGAAATGTTGTGGAAGTTTTAGTTTATGTGTAAACATGTTTTTGTTGTAATCCCCAGTGTGGGATATGTGGGCTGCTCCAGTTTGTCCACAGCTGATAACTGCCTCCTGAGAGGATACGTGTGATGATTGTCAGCTGTCAATTAACTCCTGAAGGGGCGTAGTCTTTGTCAGTGGAGATAAAAGTCAGGCCCAAAGAAAGACTGGGGGCTCTGGGAAAGAAGAGGGGGCTGGTGCTGCCCCCTCGCTCCCACTGCCTGCCTGCTGCTCCTGGTTGATGTTGATGCAGTTTGCCTGATGACAAGTGGTTAGAGATAATCCTGAAACAAGGTCTAGACTTGTCCCAAAGGACCTGAGGACCCTAAACAGCAGGAATAAGCAAAGGACAATTACACCCCTTCTTCCCTTTAACATTTTTTCCCTCCTACCTGGTGTTGGGGTGTTGGACGGGATCGTGGTGGAATAGGGAGAAAGAGCTTTAAGGAACTCAATATAAAAATAGTTGGTTAAAAGAACACCAACATTCATGTGCTTTTTTTTTTTTCTTTTGGTTTGTTTATAGGATTGATTAATTTGATGGCTTTTCGTATGTTGAACTATCCCTATATTGCTGGGATAAAGTCTACTTGATCATGGTGGATGATATATTTGAAATGTTCTTGGATTCAGTTTTATTGAGTACTTTTGCATCAATATTCATTAGTGAATTTGGTCTAAAATCTCTTTCTTTGTTGAGCTTTGTGTGGTTTAGGTATCAAGGTGACTGTGGCTTCATAGAATGAATTTGATAATGTTCCTCTGTTTTTTTTCTTCTTTCTTTCTTTCTTTCTTTCTTTCTTTCTTTCTTTCTTTCTTTCTTATTTATGTATTTATTTAGTGGACTAGTTTGAGGAGTATTGGTATTAGGTCTTCTTTGGCTATCTGGTATAATTCTGTGCTAAGACCATCTGGCCCTGGGCTTTTTTCTGTTGGGAGACTTTTGATGACTGCTTCTATTTCCCTAGGGGTTCTAGGACTCTTTCAACTGTTTACCTGATCTTAGTTTAATTTTGGTAGGTGAAATCTATCAAGAAAACTGTTCATTTCTTTTAGATTTTCCAATTTTGTGCAATACAGGCTTTTGAAGTAAAACCTAATGATTTTTTTTTATTTCTTCATTGACTGTTGTTATAGTCTCGCTTTCATTTCTGATATTGTTAATTTGGATACTCTCCCTCTGCCTTTGAGTTAGATTGGCTAAGGATTTTTGTATTGTGTTATTTTTCTCAAAGAACCAGCTCTTGGTTTCATTGATTTTTTTTTAATATATCTTTTTTTTATTATTAATTTATTCTTGTTACATCTCAATGTTTATCCCATCCCTTGTATCCTCCCATTCCTCCCCCCCCCATTTTCCCATTATTCCCCTCCCCTATGACTGTTCCTGAGGGGGATTACCTCCCCCTATATATTCTCATACGGTATCAAGTCTCTTCTTGGCTACTTGCTGTCCTTCCTCTGAGTGCCACAAGGTCTCCCCCTCCAGGGGACATGGTCAAATGTGAGGCACCATAGTACGTGAGAAAGTCGTATCACACTCTCCACTCAACTGTGGAGAATATTCTGACCATTGGCTAGATCTGGGAAGGGTTTAAAGTTTACCTCCTGTATTGTCCTTGGCTGGTGCCTTAGTTTGAGCAGGACCCCTGGGCCCAAATCTGCCTATCATATTGTTCTACTTGTAGGTTTCTAGGACCCTCTGGATCCTTTTATTTTGCTGTTCTCCCATGCGTCTCTCATTTAGAGTCCCAATAGGATGCCTTCCCCTCTGTCCCAGTTTTCTGGTAAGTGAAGGGTTAAAGTTAGGGTTTCATTGATTTTTTAAAAATTATTCCACTTCTTTCTAATTTATTGATTTCCACACTGGGTTTTATGATTTACTGTTTTCTACTCCTCTTTGTTGTGATTGCTTCTTTTTGTTCTAGAACTTTTAGGTGTACAGTTAAGTTAAGTATTGGATCTATCCAATTTCTTTATAAAGGCATTTAACACTATGAATTTCCTCTTAGCACTGCTTTCACTATGTTTTATAAGTTTGGATATGTTGGGCCTTTATTTTCATTGAATTATAGAAAGTCTTCAATTTCTCCATGTTGGTGGTGGTGGTTGTAGTTGTAGTAGTATGTGTGTGTGTGTGTGTGTGTGTGTGTGTGTGTGTGTGTGTGTGTGTGGGTTTACGGATGTGAGTTAATTTATTTCCTATGTTTTCTGGGTGTAGTTAGCCTTCTTGGGTTGGAGTTTTCCTTCTAGTATCTTCTGTTGGTCTGGATTTGTAGATAGGTACTGTTTAAACTTTGTTTTGTCATGAAATATCTTGGTGTTTTTGTTCTATGGTGATTGAAAGTTTTCCTGTGTATAGTATTCTGGGCTGACATATGTGGTCTCCAGGTCCTTCTGGCTTTCATAGTCTCTGTTGATAATTCAGGTGAAATTCTGATAGGTTTGCTTTTATATGTGACTTAGCCCTTTTCTCTTGCAGCTTTTAATATTATTTCTTTGTTCTGTACATTTAGTATTTTGATTGTTATGCGGTAAGAGTGTTTTCTTTTCTGGGCCAATCTATTTGGTGTTCTATAAGCCTCTTGTATGCTTATAGGAAGCTTTCTTCTGTGATTTTTGTTGAGAATATTTTTTGGGCCTTGGCACTGGGAATCATTTTCTTTTATTCGTATTTTTCTTAGGTTTGGTCTTTTCATAGTGCCCCAGATTTCTTGCATTATTTTTGTCAGGAACTTTTAAGATTTAACATTTTCTTTTACCGATGTTTTGATTTCTTTAATTGTATCTTCTACACCTGCTATTTTCTCTTCCATCTCTTGTATGCTGTTGATGTTTTTTTTTTTCTGTAATCCTGTTCTCTTTCCTAGTTTTTACATCTCTAGGGTTGCCTTAGATTATGTTTTCTTTTTTGCTTCTCTTTCAATTTTTAGATCTTGAATAACTTTATTCAGTTCTTACTCTCATTTGAGTTTATTTTCCTGCATTTCTTTTAGGGATTATTGAATTCCTTTATCTGTCTGAATGTATTTTTCTGTATTTCTTTGAGAGATTTATTTTCTTGTTTCAGTAACTCTATCATTTTCATAAGATCAGATTTAAGATCATTTTCCTGTGCTTCAATGTGTTAAGGTGTTTAGAGCTTGGTGAAGCAGGATGACTGGGTTCTGGAGGTGCCATGAGGCAATGAGTTTTGTTGCTTGTGTCCTTATGCTGACTTCTAGCCATCTGGTTGACCCTGGTGTTAGTAAGTCTGTTCATTCCTAATATTAGTGGGCCTCAAGGACTGTAGGTAGAGCTGGTAGTCCAGGGTGGCATCAGGCCTCTGGAGATATAGGAAGAACTGTTAGTATCCACTGGCTGCTGGTCTCTGGGATTTCAGGTGGAGATAGTGTTCAGGAAATGGGGGGTGTGAGGAGCTGTTGGACACTGATGATTGTCTGTCTCTGCTGCTCCCTGATGGTTGGTGCTATTCCCTGATGGTTGCTGGTTTCTGAGACTGTTGTTCCCTGATGCTTGCCTGTCTCTGTGACTGCAGTTGGAGCTGTGGCCCAGGAAATGGAGCATTCCCAGGAGATATGGAGCAGTGCACACTGGGGCAGGGCATGGAAGGCTGGTGCAGATGGTATGGGCAGACCATGCCTTTGTTGGCAGGCTCTGTTTTTTCCTGATGACCGGTGGACTCTGGGATTTCAGATGGGGATGGGGTTCCAAGAGATAGAGCACACTTAGGAGCTTACATCAGTATTCTTATGATTCCAAAAAATGTTCAATTTTTCTCATTACCTATAGAGGTGGTTTCAAAAATTTTAGTGTAGAAGAATATTTCTTTTCTAAACAATTGAATCTCCATTCTGTATCAATGTGTGTACATGTGAATGGATGCTTCCAAGGGGCTGTCCCCACAGGAAACAGATGCTAGTTTATTTCCACTGTTTTTTAATTAAACATTTTTAAATGTTTTTACATATACATTTATATTATTACACATAGATACAATAAGCTACCTATAGCAAGAAGAACTATGAAACAATCAGGAATTTTATAAATGTTACATTCTTACTGTTTTGGCTATTTGTATTTGACAGCCTTGAAGAAAACATCTTTCCTATATTGGTGCATTTAAAATTCTGAATGGAAATCAGTCTCCATCACATCTTGTCATTATCAACTTAAAACATCTATCTAGACCTAAAAACATCTTAACCTCTAAGCAACTAAGCTTAATTGTAAATCTAAGCTACCTGGTCTTCAACTCCATCAGAGACTTGAGAAGAAATAAAGGTGGTTACCTGAGTATGCCAGGATCTAGCTTTATAAGCATTGAGATTGAGAAGAAATTCAGCTGAGAAGCAGTGTTTGAAAATTAAAGCAGATTGTAGATTGGAAGTCTTGCTATGATGAGAACAGACTATGATAATTTTCAAAATTACTTTTTCTGGTTTTACTGTAGTACCTTCATTCTTTACCACTGCTTCAAAACGCATGAATCAATACATTGAACCAAATAATATGGTAGTTAATGATGCTATCTCTTATACCACAAAGAAAGTGTTGAACCTCTATTCTCAAAATTAATCAAAGGTAATAGTCACTCAGAAAATCCCTCTGTTTCTGCTTTTTACTTCTCACCAATTCAGCAAACAATCATTACCTCTTGTAAAGGAAGCAATAGTCTTTATATTTTCAGTTGTGTTTTGAGAAAATATGATCTTTTTCCCAAATAGTTTCAAAATTATTTCAGGTTCCACCTATAATTCCTCAATTAATGATACCCAGTACAATTTAGTAGTCCAACATTGAATCGAGTTCAAGTTTGTTTCATCTAACAAACTTGGGGATTTGCAAGTAGAAGAATGAGAAGTGTTCACCTCTCATGTTTTTACTTTTCTTTTCCTATCTCTTCTTAAACAAAGGTAGAAACAGCAACATAGAATTGATATTCCATGCCATCTGAGTTTTCTTGCTGGATCCTAGAAGAACCTCACAGCTTTTTGTGTGCATAAGAACTATTCATGGATCTTCTGTTGTCCCCAAACTTTGGGAATGAAGTCTCGTTTAAATGAAACTTCAATATGGGATTTCCCTTAACTCTATCTTTTTCCAGGCCAGTTCAAGAATCCATTCAACATTGTGTAAGACAAAGGTACATATGGATTTTGAGAGCTCCAGAGTTTCAGGGGAAACTTTTTTGATTGGAATTTCCAAACATGTCCTTCAGGTCTTCCATTTCTTTTCAAAGAAAGTTTTTTAAAAATTTTCTTTCTTCCAGACTTGATACCCTATGAGCATATATAGGGGGAGGAGGTCCCCCTCAGTCACAGATATAGGAGAGGGGAGTAGGGGGAAATCAAAAGGGAGGGAGGAATGGGAGGATACAAGGGATGGGCTAACAATTGAGATGTAATATGAATAAATTAATAAAATCTTAAAATTTTTTTCTTTCTTCCTAATGTTGATAAAACATGTAATATTGAATATGTGGCTTTGAGCTACTGGTCTCTTGTTACCTATCCACAATTTTGGGATCTAAAAATCTCTTAATACTCCAACAATGTGGCATTTTTATGTATATAAAACACACATATGTGTATGATACATACCTAAATATGTAATTATTTGGCATCAGAGTCTAACATGAGTTTATATATAGTCTCCATTTTGCCCTTATTATTGAGACTACACAAAACCTTTACTGCAGAAATCTCAGCAATATAATATTGCAATGGACGCTACTGACTGTATATTACCTTTCTATAATTAATACAAGTGAATTACTAAATACATATTTTTTCAAGAATTTCAGGAAAGTTCTTTCTTTCTTAAGTACCTACAGTTGGATTGACTATCTCATCTTGCTGCCGGATATGCATAATCTTGTTAAAACATTAATTTGAATAATCATTATATAAAATGATCATGTTTTGTGTTATGAGAGCTGTAGGTACATTTACCACAGAAGAGTTTTAGTGTACATGTCAGAGGGCAAGTTGGCCGACTTTAATAGTATCATGTAGCGTCCACTTACTTTCTTAAAACAGTTATCTCTTTAGTGGATCAATGCCCTGCCTTGTATCCATCTATTTTAGATTACAGTCATTTTGTCTCTTACACATCAGGTGAAAACATGTCTTTGAATGTATAAGGAAGTTAGCTGAACATAAATCTAATTGGATTCAAGGCTTGTCCCACCAGGAGAAAAAACATGTTTAGTACTTTAAATCTGGCCAAATATCCATAGTTTGGGCGGGAGCTCACAGCCTCAATGATGAGCTTATTACTATTATTTTTCAAAATGGACATAGTCAAATGTCCTCTAATTCATATCTTTACCAATATATTATTCATTTGGTCATTGTTAAATGCAGAAACCCACAAGTTTTGAGCAGTCAAATAAAGAGACTAAATAACTAAGGAGTGCTCAGCCACAAGTGGGATATTTACATCATGTTTCTTGACCGTGGTTCAGGAACCATCAGAGAAGAGAAAATGTAGAGCTTCTAAGAGCCAGAGCTTAGGGAGGATATGAATGAAATACTGTCTTTTGGGCATGAGAGGGCTTCTGCACCCATGAGCTAACAGTAGCTGTGATTTGCTGCATAAAATCAAGCCAGTCAACATTTTTGCATGATGTAGGAAAGAGTCATGAGCTCTGACCCCTAACAGAAGAGATACAGACAGGTGATGGCTTCCTTGGGAGGAGAGCCTGTTTTCCCTAAGTGCGGCTTCTTGTAGGTTTATTTTCTTCCCCAGGCCCTATACCCTGAAGAACTTAGACAGCACAAATTGGAGTTAAAGGGTTATTAAGTAAAACAGAGGACACAAAGTTGGGAGTAGGAGGTGAGGTGGATTGGAGAGGATTTGAGGATGAATATGATAAAAACACTTGTTTGAAATTCTCAAAGAATAAGTAAAATTAACTTTTGGGCTGAATAGCAGTATAAATGTTGAAGCATTGTTATATCCAAGATTGCCACAAGATGGAGCCAAATCACTTTGTTTAGCTTTTTGAAAGCCTGCCTTACTGAATTGACTCATGAAACATGCTTGTGTACTGAACATTGTTGCAACAGACGTGGTTTACGTGAAGGTGATTGGAGATCACTGACAAAGAATCAGCCTCTATTTCTCCATGCATTTTTGTACTTTCTTTGACATTTGCAAAACAATTTCACAATTTTTGATGGCTAAAATCGATTATGAGTTATTCTTTCATTTTCTTTTCAAGATGCTACTGTAAGCATCACCATCAAACAAGTCCTATTTTTATTTTTAATACCACAATGATAATTATTTTCCCATTATATGTTTTTTATTAACATTTTCTCTTAATTGAGCTTTGATAGTTATCTGGTTACTTCAGTAATTTTTAACCTGGATTTAGGCTTGAAAAAAACACATTTGAAATGTAACTGGAAAATAACTTTTAGTTAATGTTTAAGAATTAATGTCCCTGAAAATTCACCACTGTACAGGTGCATTACTCTATCTTTCTCTGAAATTAAAAGTTTATTGCTCCTCTGAATTTTATTCTCAAATTATTCCCTGTGTATCGATTAGGGCAAGTCATTTTCTTCTGACATCGAGCAAGTCATTTATTCATCTAATCTTGTACATACATACAATTTTTAAAATCCTATGTATTGTCTTCATCTACCTTTTTATTTTTCTCAGACATGGGCCTTTCAAGATCTAGTGTAATTTATATATACTACATAATAATATTTAGCATACTATTTCTATCATGTATAGAAGAGACTTTATGTTTTCTCTTAATTTACTTTTATTTATTATAAGTCTATGTGCATTCATGTGCATGTGTGCTTATGTGAAAGTGTGGTAATTAGAGGACACTGTTGCAGCGTCCATGCTCTTTAGCCCCCTTGTGGTGCCTGGGAGGAATCTCGGGCAACTAGGCCTGCAGACACTCATGAAGACATCTTGTTGTTCTCATGGTTTTTAACTCATTAGTTAACTTTTATTCTACCTAAAGAACCAGTTAACATTCTTATTGTTTCAGCAAAATGTCTGACAAAAACAACTCAAAGTGTTTATTTTACCTTTTACTTAAGGTGTAGTTTCTCATGACAGGATATCATGGTGGCAATAGCTTGAGGCAGCAGATCACATTGTACTCCCATGAGGAAGCATGGGGCAATGGACGCTACTACTCAGTCTCACTCTCATTTTAGACAGTGAAGAAACAGAAGCTATTAGATGGATCCACATTCAATGAAGATGAGTTCACCTATCTCAATAAACCTAATATAGAAAAAGAGGGAGCCAACAACAGTGTCTGGATGGTCAGGAACCGGAGGCTTGATAGCCCAGAGATGTAGGGTAGAACCAAACATTAATGGCTGAAAAAACCAAAGTCAATGAAGTGATTCCTAATGATATTTTAGTATACTTATAAGATTCATGCATAGCCCAATTATCAACACAGAGGGCTCCTCCAGCAGCTGATCAGAGCAGATAGACACCTACAGCCAAACATTACATGGAGCTTGGGGAATCCTTGTCCTTCTACTGGGTTGTTTTTTCTAGCCTTCATGTAAAGGTTTGTGTGTAGTCTTATGGTTACTTTTATGCTGTGTTGGTTGATATCCCTTTGAGGCTTGCTCTTTTCTGAAGGGACTTGGAGGAGGAGTGGATCCAGGGGAGAGGGGAAGAGTTGTTGGGGAGAGCTGAGAGGAGTGGAGGGATGGGACACTGCTTGGGATGTATTATATGAAGGAAGAATAAACAGAAAAAAGAAAAAAGAAACATTTTGACAGATGTGATCAAAGATCTCTGTCCTGAATAATGTTAGATCCTGTAAAGTGAGCAACCAAGGTTAATTGCTGTATCACTAGAGACAGAAGTTTAGTATTATGTATTCATTTGTACTTCATTTCCTTTCTGAACACCTTTCAGATGAGTTTCAAAAGGATACTTAAAATAATAATTTAATATATCAATGTGTCTACTATTTAATATTTAGATACCAGAAAGCATCATGTAGTGTTTAAATAAGTTTAAGTATACCAATATCCAAAAAATATTAATCATCTTTTTGTGGCAAAAACTTTCAAAATGGTCTTAGCTATCTGAAGTATACAGTACATTATTATTTTTATATTATATTATATTTATTTTCATCCTACTATGCAAGAACACATCGGATCTTAGTCATTTCAAACTCTTCATTAATAATATTTATCAACTTTCTCGATTTCTCATCCTGACTCCCTGGCTTTGGAAAAACATCATTCTATATACAACTTATATAAAAATAACTCAGTTTTTGTACTTGAGTTTTTTATATGATGTAGTACATTATTATTGTAATCATCATTATATAAAGAATTTAATATAACTTTGTTATACAGCTTTTACTGCTGTATATGAAATTCTAATTATCATCTTAATAGTTACTTTTGTCATTAAGCAAACTAATTATAGTTCTTTTATTGTAACCTACAAATATTTACTAAGAATTTCTACATTAATGTCTATGGTAGAATAGGAATTCTAAAACTCATGTAATGAGAGTGCTAGAGAAATAATGTAAAAGCATAAAGAAGGTAACCTGTTCAATTCGTGCAGGCTGTCCTCAAATTTCTCTAGGATTCTTTATCCAGAATTTCTATTGCACCTTTAAATATTTTCTGCCTGGTTTGTATTCTTTCACTTATGTGTTTTCCTCATGACAAATGTTTGAATGTATGTAATATTGTGTTTGGCCTTACAGATGGCTCAAAATGTTTATCCTATAAAATCTTGATCCAATTCCTTTACAATTGGTCTATTTTCATTGTAAGGACATTTTAGTTTATTTTGTATCCTGCCAATTTGCTGAAGGTGTTTATCAGCTGTAGGAGTTCTCTGGTGGAATTTTGTGGGTCACTTATATACACTATCATATCATCTGCAAATAAGGATAATTTGACTTCTTCCTTTCCCATTTGGATCCTCTTGATCTCCTTTTGCTGTCTTATTGCTCTGGCTAGAACTTCAAGAACTGTATTGAAGAGATATGGGGACAGAGGGCAGTCTTGTCTGGTTCCCGATTTTAGAGGGATTTCCTTGAGTATCTCTCCATTTAATTTAATGTTGGCTGTTGGTTTGCTGTATATAGCCTTTATTATGTTTAGATAAGTGCCTTGTATTCCCGATCTCTCCAGAACTTTAAACATAAATGGGTATTGGATTTTGTCAAATGCTTTTTTTGCATCTAAAGAGATGATCATGTGGTTTTTCTCTTTCAGTTTGTTTATATGATGGATTACATTGATGGATTTCCATATGTTAAACCATCCCTGCATGCCTGGAATGAAGCCTATCTGGTCATGGTGAATGATGTTTTTGATATGCTATTGTATTCGCTTTGTGAGAATTTCACTGAGTATTTTTGCATCAATGTTCATAAGAGAAATTGGTCTGAAATTCTCTTTTTTTTTGTTGGATCTTTTTGAGGTTTAGGTATCAATGTGACTGTGACCTCATAGAAGGAATTTGGTAATATTCCATCCATTTCTATCTTTTGGAATAGCTTGAATAGTATCGGTATTAGCTCCTCTATGAAGGACTGGTAGAATTCTGCACTGAAACCATCTGGCCCTGGGTTTTTTTTTTGGTTGGGAGACTATCAATGGTTGCTTCTATTTCTATACGCGAAATAGGGCTGTTTAATTTGTTTATCTGGCCATGGTTCAATTTCGGCTAATGGAATCGGTCGAGAAATTTGTCCATTTCCCTTGAATTTTCAAATTTTGTGGCATAAATGCCTTTAAAGTAGGTTCTTACGATTCTTTGTATTTCTTCAGTGTCTGTTGTTATGTCTCCCTTTTCATTTCTGATTTTGTTAATTTGGATAGTGTTTCTCTGTCTTTTAGTTAGATTGGCTAACGGTTTGTCTATCTTGTTAATTTTCTCAAAGAACCAGCTCTTGGTTTTGTTGATTCTTTGGATTGTTCTCTTTGTTTCTAATTTATTGATTTCAGCCGTGAGTTTGATTATTTCTAGGCATCTACCCGTCTTGGGTGTTTCTGCTTCTTTTTTTTCTAGAGCTTCCAGATGTGTTGTTAAGTTGTTTATGTGGGATGATTCCATTTTCTTTTTAAAGGCACTTAGTGCTATGGATTTTCCTCTTAGCACTGCTTTCAATGTGTCCCACAAATTTGGGTATGTTGTTCCATCATTTTCATTGAATTTCAGGAAGTCTTTTATTTCTTCCTTTATTTCTTTCATGACCCATGTGTCATTAAGTAGAAACTTGTTTAGTTTCCACATGTTAGAATGCTTTTTGTTATTTCTGTTGCTGTTGAAGTCCAGCCTTAGGCCATGGTGATCTGATAAGATACAAGGTATTATTTCAATCTTCTTGTATCTGTTGAGGTTTGCTTCATGACCAACTATGTGATCAATTTTAGAGAATGTTCCATGGGGTGCTGAGAAAAAGGTATACTCCTTAGCGTTTGGGTGGAAAGTTCTGTAGATATTTGTTAGATCCATTTGCTTCATGACATTGGTTAATGAGTTTATTCCCAGCTTAGTTTTTGAATCAAAGACCTGTCCTTAAGTGCAAGTGGGGTGTTGAAATCTCCCACTATTAATATGTGGGTATCGATGAGTGGGGCAAGCTTTGTTAATAGGTCTTTTACAAATGTGGGAGCCCTTGTATTCAGAGCATATATGTTCAAAATCATGATGTCTTCTTGGTTGACTTTACCTTTGATGAGTATGAAGTGTCTATCCTCATCTCTTTTGATTAATTTTGGTTGAAAGTCTATTTTATTAGATATTAGAATGGCTACCCCAGCTTGCTTCTTGTGACCATTTGTTTGGAATATTTTTCCCCAACCTTTTACTCTGAGGCAATGTCTGTCCTTGTGGTTGAGGTGTGTTTCTTGAATGCAGAAGAATGTTGGGTCATGTTTATGCATCCACTCCGTTAGTCTGTGTCTTTTTATTGGAGAATTGAGACCATTGATGTTGAGAGATATTAATGACCAGTGATTGGTAAGTCCCTTCATTTTTGGTATTTGTAACAGTCGAGATTTTGTGAGCTTGTGATTTTGCAATGGTATAATTACCTATTTCCTTTGTAGTTATGGTTGTAATGACATTTTAATTCCTTCAAAATAAAAGGTTTCTATCTTTGC
The DNA here is from genome assembly GCF_903995435.1 of Acomys russatus. Classification (NCBI taxonomy): domain Eukaryota; kingdom Metazoa; phylum Chordata; class Mammalia; order Rodentia; family Muridae; genus Acomys; species Acomys russatus. Next base: position 60,828,167 of record NC_067137.1, on the reverse strand, counting down.
TCTTCTCTTCTTCTGAAGTCACAACTTTGACTCCTTCTGGGAATTATAAGACAATGTGAAAATATTGTAATACAAATTTTATTCTTGAATATATTATTATTTTCCTTTCCAGTGTCTCCCCTCCTCTTGGAATTCACTTCTTTTCTGGATCTCATTAGAAAAAAAACAGGCTTGTAAAAGATAACAATAAAACATGATTAAATCAAGTATAATTAGATGAAACAAAACCATCAAAACCCAAGAACAGGCACAAGAATCACAGACCCCACTCAGGAGTTCCATAAAGCACCATATCCATTAAAGATATACAGGAAACCACAAATAAACAATGTGAGAATATATCAGAATCATAGTGATGTAAATTACCTACGAATTCATAGAAATATTCCAATTAAAGTCTTGTCAGTATTTTCACACAACTTTGTAATCCTAGCATTCTTAGGCAGAAGAAAGAGAACACACCATACAGCCATGTCTAGACACCTTAAAATGATTATTCTGTTTTAAAAAATATTTTTAGTTATTATTATTAACTATTTTTTTGTTTTTACATGTACATTTATATTACTACACGTATATACAATGGGGCTTTGGCTGTGGATTAATCCACAATCAGGTAGTCTCATTGAAGAAATATATATGTATAAATGCACATACATACATTTCATGTATGCAAAGCTAAGATATATACTAAGTATATCTGATAGTACATATGTACTTTGATAGTAAAATTAGGTTCTTGAAATTAGCAAGGAAGGATGAAATTCTTATTAATTGATCCCATGAGTGAAAATAATATACATTTGCCTATTATATTTATTTGTTATATTTTTATGTTTTTATTAACATGTATTAATTTTACATAATAATGGATATTGGTTTGCTATTTCTACACATGAATTATATTCCTACCACAGAGACCCAGGGTAGAACAAAACAAAACTGGTTTAAAATAAATAAATAAATAAACAAACTGACAGCTGATAGATAGATAGATGAACTGAAATGATTCCTAATTATGTTCTACTATACTCATAGATTGGTGCCTTGTTCAGTCATCATCAGAGAAGCTTCTTCTTGCAGTAGATGGAAGCAGATGGAAGACCCACAAACAGACATGATGTAGAGGGTCACAGTTGGAGGTCTCCATAGATTCTTCTTCTTGAAACTATAATAATCCTCAGAAAAGGGGAGGGGGTGCAGAAAACTTTCAGGAGTCAGTAGATGGAGAATAGCAGGAGAACATAGTCCATAACTGTATTTACATATTCATATGGATATATATAAGGAACAATGATTACAGAAGAAGTCATGGATTTAAAAGTGAGAAGGGAGGCAAGGAAAGAGTGTTAGGGGCAGAAATAATGTAAATATAGTACTCATGCTTGAAATTCTAAAAATATAAAAAATTTAAAATTTCTAAATCATGTTGAACTCATAGTTTTAGACTTATGGAATATGTTTTGATGTAAGTAAAATGTCTAACTTCTTCAGACATATAAAATATGACAGTTGTGGATAAATACAAACCAAAATGTGGTCATTAAGAGTCTCTATCACTAGGAAGTGAGTAGCCACTGTCATTCTTCTAGGAACGTCATGAGGCTGAGAAGCTTCTGTAAGGCAGAAGACACTGTCAAGAGAACAAAGCGACAGCCTACAGACTGGGAAAAGATCTTCACCAACCCTACATCTGACAAAGATCTAATATCCAAAATATATAAAGAGCTCAAGAAATTAAACTCCACCAAACCAAATAACCCAATTAAGAAATGGGGCTCAGAGTTAAAGAGAAAATTCTCAACAGAGGAATATTGAATGGCTGAGAAACACTTAAAGAAATGATCAATGTCCTTAGTCGTTAGAAAAATGCAAATAAAAACGACTCTGAGATTCTATCTTATTCCCATCAGAACGGCTCAGATCAAAAACTCAAGTGATACCACATGATGGCGAGGATGTGGACAATGGTGGGAATGAAAACTTGTACAACCAGTTTGGAAATCAATCTGACACTTTCTCAAAAAACTGGAAATAAGGTTACGTCAAGATCCACCTATTTCACTCCTTGGAATATACCCAAAAGGTGTTCCACCACACAACAAGGTCATATGCTCAATCATGTTCATAGTAGCCTTATTCGTAATAGCCAGAACCTGGAAACAACATAAATGTCCTTCAGTCAAGAAATGGATACAGAAACTGTGGCTCATTTACACTATGGAATAATCCTGAAATTTGCAGACAAATGGATGGAACTAGAAAGGATCATACTGAGTCCGTTAACCCAGGCCCAGAAAGACTCACATGGTATATACTCACTCAAAATTAGACACTAGCCCAAAAGGGATGTCCCATGAAAGTCTTCACTTCCCAGGAGATTAGGATAGATGCAGGGACTTCCTCTTGGGATTCTAGGTGAGAGAAGTGTGGGAGAATGGGGAAATAGAAGGATCCAGAAATCCACAAGAATATCATCATGGGCAGATCCGGACCTGGGGGGGGCGGTCTGCTCAAACTACTGCATGAACTAAGGACAATACATGCAGTAAACATTGAACTCCTACTCAGATCTAGCCAATGGACAGAATATTCTCTATAGTTGTGTGCAGAGTGGGAACTGACTCTGACATGAACTCTCATGCCCCATATTTGACCACTTCCCCTTGCTTGGGAGGCCTGGTGGCACTCAGAAAAAGCATAAGCAGGCTACCAAGACGGGACTTGATAGGCTGTGACCATATGGTGGGGGAGGAGGTCTCCTCTGTCATAGGGGAGGGGAATAGGGTGAAAGTGGGAGCAAGTGAGGCACAGGAGGATACAAGTGGTGGGATAATTGAGATATAATCTGAACAAATTAATTAAATAAAAAATAAAACAGAGAATCCTAAAGAGGAACCAACAATTTAAAAAAGCAGTACAGAGTGAAACACGATTTCTTTTGAAGGCAGCAGAGTCAGGGATTTAGGACACCTGTCTGGCTGGAGTTAAATTGTCAGTGACAGTGAATAGCCCAGCACAGCAGTGACTACATAGTGCTACCTGGTTCTGCTCTGTATCTTGTGTGGGTTGAGATCTTTCATTTTGCACTTCATTTGCACCTGCTGAGTGATACCACACAATGGCAGTGCTTCCACCTCCTTCTACTTAAGAAAGCAGCATGGCTGTGTAGCAGTGGCACCCACAGCACTCATCAAGGCTTTTACCTCATCCCTGTTTTGCACAGTGAAACTATCTTCTCTTCTCAGCCCTGCAGAGTGATAAAAGGAAAAATGTGCTGTGACATGATTAACAAAAGAAAAAAAGAGGTAATCTGATTTCATCATTCTTTTTTTTAATTATATCAGATCACTAAAGCTGAAGTTGTCATTAAATGCTCTTTGAAAAAAATGTCTTCTCTATATAAAAGATAATGAACTGGCACTCAGGTAGTAAGTGATATGAATTACATATATTAAATCAGGGGATACATATATTTACCTTGTATGGTAAATATTTTGAATCTAAGTACTCATCAAACATGTTAGCATGGTTTGAAAACAAGAGCACATTAATGTTCAGGCAGTCTTTCATTTAGGGATCTCTGGCGTTCACTTGGGGAAAAAACTGTGTGGAATGTCAAATACTGATGCATACACAAGCTTGATGGGAAGTATACATCAAACCAAATGTAGGTAGCATTTGAAAGAAAACAAGAGATGGAGATAGAACCAAACCCTTCCCTGTAAGATATCAAAAGACTTACCAAATTCTGGATTAAAGTTAACTAACAAACATAGTGGGGAAAATAGATAATGGAGGGCAAGAAAAAAGGAGAAACAAAAGGAAACAGGAGAACCAACGGTCTTAAAGTAGTCTCAAATATCCTAGTTAGAGAGTAACATTAATTTAGAAATGGTATAATTAAGAGCTCTATTCAGATCAATTCATCAAATGATTCATAGGCTTAAGGACTTGTTTCTGGAGAATGCGTTGAAGAAATGATTATGTAATAGGTGATGTTTGTGGTTTTTAAAAAGGTACTCATTCTATGATCAAAACATCCATTGTAATCTGGGTAACAAGGATATAAAATGAGCTTGGATGTTTTTCAGAGTAATCTGGAAAGAGACTAAGAAATTAGTGAAGATAATTACACTTTCCTCTTCTGAAGCTGGTATATAGAAAAATTTGAAAAATCCCAAATGATTAAGTTTAGTGATTCTGCAGAAGCCAATTCATTGTTCATCATAATAAGTAAGATTAATTTTGAAAATTCAAAATGACTGTCATGAATGCAAATGTCCCTTCTCCACTGAGATTTAATATTTTCATGTCTACTAAAATATAAATATCAAGCACTGCAAGTGAATTCAGACTACAAAGCAAGGATATAGGTAAATTTAGCTAAATGTTAACTGTGTGGGCTGATAAACATAACCCTCAAGGAAGTATTAATTATTAATCATTAATAATAGCAATGATTAATAAAAATATGAATCACATCTCATCTAGAATTGAAGGGAAGTAAACAGTAGATATTCAATTTATGACACATTCAAAACTGTTTTTGACTATTTCAAAATGGCCTATTCATCTTGCAAATAATTGGGAACACCAAGCCTATAGCTGCATTATAGACATATGCTCATGCTTGTCCCATAATGCTACACTTCATGCCCATACGCTACCACTGATGGTAAATGGAAGCTTGTAGATATTCTTGTGTGTGTGTGCATGTGAGTGTGTGTGTGTGTGTGTGTGTGTGTGTGTGTGTGTGCGTGTGTGTGTGTATGGTGTGCCTTCGAGAAATGTCAAAAAACCATATACCCTCCTCAAGAGAATTTATATCAAGATACAAGTATGACCACTTTTGATAAGCACCTATTTGTGTTTCAGAATCAACTTGATTAGGGATTTCTCCCAATATAATTAGACATCCCAGATATACTTACAGTGCGCTAATTTATTATAATGTGAAATTGGATTTGCTACTCTGAACTGACTCCCTCCATCCTTTTGATTGAGGTTATTTTTTGCTTAGGGATTTGGGTCAGCGTTAAAGCAGAAGCTTCTGAGAATGAACATTTCTCAGTGATTCTCAAAACAGTCTGAATTTCTTAAAGAGATTATCCCAAGTGTACTGTAAAGGGGAGGGAGAAATTTATTCTTTTCAGCAAGCAAGAAGAAGCAAGGGGAAGATATCCCTGAAATTGAGGTATGGTAAGAGAGATATAGGCTCCTAAAACATGTGAGCTTTGTGGAAATAACAGCTTTGGTAATTAAAAACTGTTAGAGCTCCTGAGTGGGTGGCTCACCCAAAAACTATTGCTGATAAATCTAAAGGGGCCACCGTGCAAGCTGCCACAGGTGGAAATGCAGAATTATCTAGGGGATATCTGTTTGAGGAAGGTGGACTAGGACTTTGTGGTCCCCAAGGAGAAGAATTCATAAAGCTTTCTAGGAAAGAGGGCCTTTTCTCAAGAATAACTGATGTGTGACACAGGCTGGACTGAGCTCTCCGTTCCGCCGGGGGTGCTGGCTCAGCATGGCCACAGTTCTCCTGCTGTGACGCGGGCTGGGTGGGGCGCTCGGTTCCACTAGAAGCGCTAGCTCAGCTCAGCGAGCCGTTCTTCCCGAGACACTAGCTCAGCTCAGCGGGCAGTTCTGGGGCACTGACGCAGGCTGAGGTCAGCACGCAGATTCATCCCAGAGGCCCTAGCTGGACTTGCTGGGCAGATTGGGCCAAGGGACTCTAGCTGAGCTGTGCGCACAGGCTCGGCGGCCCTAAGACTCAGGCTGGACTATCCATGCAGTTTAGGCCCGGAATCCCGGGCTGAACTCAGCGCGCAGTGTGAGTCCAGAGTCGCTGGCTGAGCTCGGTGCACAATTTTGCCCCGGAAACTCGGGTGGAGCTTGGCGTGCAGTTAGGGGCCAGAGTCCCTAACTGTGTTTGGCAGACAGATTGGGCCCAGTGACTCTAGCTGAGCTTTTGCCACAGTTGGTTGGACACAGTGTGCAGTTTGAATCCAGAATTCCTGGCTGAGCTTGGCGGACGGTTCAGGCCCTGTGTCAATAACTGACCACAGCATGCACTTTGGGCCAAAAGCTCCTAGCTGAGCTTGGTGTGCAGTCCCAGCCCAAAAAGTCTGGCTGGACCCTGTGTGCAATTTGGGCCCAGAATTCCTAGCTGAGCTTGGCAGACGGTTCAGGCCCTGAGAATCTAGCTGAGCTCGGCGCGTGGTTCAGGCCCAGTGTCCCTGGCTGGACTTGGCAGGAGACCCAGAAGGCTGTGGATACCTTGGCCTGACCCAATGCTCATTCAGAGACCCAGAACGATTGCAGGACCCACAGCACAGGGGAGCTGAGGATCACTGGCTGTGAGAGTCCAAAACGACAGGGCGAACCTCCTGCCATCCACATCAGTGAAGCATCAGAGCTTCCAGCCTATGGAAATAGTGAGAAAACAAGTGAATCTATCATCAGACTCCCTCCATCCAACTCTTCAAGCTACCCAACAAAAACGAAGACAGCAAGATGTCGAAAGGACAGTGTAAAAGCATACACACACAAAAAAAAAAACCCAAAACAACGTGGTGTCTCCAGTTTCCAGCTATCCCAAAGAAAACAACCCAAAGAACTCAAATACAATGGAAATACAAGAAAATGACCTCAAATCCTCAGTAATGAGGATGATAATGGAGGAAACAAATAAAATTCATAATCAAATTCAGGAAGATGCAACCAAACAGGTGAAAGACATAAAAGAAGCACATAGAGTGGAACTGGAAAAATTTCAGAAAAATGCAAACAACCAGATGAAAGAAATAAATAAAATGGTCCAAGCTCTGAAGATCTATAAAGAGGCAATGAAAGAAACTCAGAAATATACAATCAGATGAAAGAAATAAAAAAAATCAGTTCAAGATCTAAAGATGAAAATGGATTCAATGATAAACACACAGACAGAAGAAAAACAAGAATGTGAGACCTCAGAGAAGAAGGCGAGCAACACAGAGGTGAGCTTTTCTAACAGAATCCAAGAGATGGAAGAACAAATCTCAGGTCTAGAAGATACAATCACAGATCTTGAAGCAACCATTAAGGAAAATGTGAAATTTGTAAAACTCCTGACACAAAACATCCAAGAAATTAAGAACACCATGAAAAGAAGAAATCTGAGGATAATAGGCATTGAAGAAAGAGAAGATATCAGACTCCAAGGCCCAGAAACTATTCTCAACAAAATCATAGGAGAAAATTTCCCTAATCTAAAGAAAGAGATGCCTATAAACATACAAGAGGCCTACAGAACACCAAATAGAATTGACCAGAAAAGAAAAACGGCCTGTTACATAATAATAAAAACACAAAACATACAGAACAAAGAAAAAATATTAAAAGCTGCAATGAAAAAAGGCCAAATAACATTTAATGGCAAACCTATCAGAATTACACCCAACTTCTCAGCAGAGACCGTAAAAGCCAGAAGGGCCTGGACAGAGATCCTGCAAACCCTAAGAGACCACAGATGCCAGGCCAGACTACTTTACCCAGCAAAACTATCAATAACCATTGATGGAGAAAACAAAAATTCCATGACAAAAACAAATTCGAACAGTACCCATCCACAAATCCAGCTTTACAGAAGGTACTAGAAGGAAAACTTCATCCCAAAGGGTCAAGCTACAACCAAAACTACTCAGGAAATAGATAACTATACCATGGCAAAAACACAACTACACATATGCTCGACTGGAACCAATATCAAAATTAAGACTCTTAACAGTCACTGGTCATTAATAACTATCAGCATCAATGGTCTCAATTCTCCAATAAAAAGACAAAGACAAACTTAATGTGTGCATAAACAAGATCCAACATTCTTCTGCATTCAAGAAACATATCTCACCCAAAACGATAGGCATTACCTCAGGGTAAAAGGTTGGAAAAATATATTCCAAGCAAATGGTCACAAGAAGCAAGCAGGCGTAGCCATTTTAGTATCTAACAAAATAGACCAATTTCAACCAAAATTATTCAAAAGGGATGAGGAAGGACACTTCATACTCATCACAGGTAAAGTCAACCAAGATGACATCACAATTCTGAACATCTATGCTCCCAATACAAGGGCACCCACATTTGTAAAAGATCTGCTAAAAAGCTTAAACCACACATCGATCCCCACACAATAATAGTGGGAGACTTCAACACCCCACTCTCAATGAAGGATAAGTCATTGAAACAGAAACTAAGCCAAGAAATAACATCATTAACCAATGCCATGAGTCAAATGGATCTAACAGATAACTATAGAACCTTTCACCCAAACAAGAAAGAATATACCTTATTCTCTGCACCCCATGGGACCTTCTCCAAAATTGATCACATCGTAGGTCACAAAGCAAACCTCAACAGATACAAGAGGATTGAAATAATACCTTGTATCCTATCAGATCACCATGGTCTTAGGCTGCAATTCAACAACAACAGAAATAACAAAAAGCCTACACATACGTGGAAACTAAACAACTCTCTGCTACATGACACCTGAGTCAGGGAAGAACTAAAGAAAGAAATCAAGTAGTTTCTGAAATTCAATGAAAACGAAGGAACAACATACCCAAATTTGTGGGATACATTGAAAGCAGTGCTAAGAGGAAAAATCATAGCAATAAGTGCCTTTAAAAAGAAGTTGGAAACATCACACATAAGCATCTTAACGACACAACTGGAAGCCCTAGAAAAAAAAGAGGCAGAAATACCCAAAAGGCGTAGATGTCTGGAAATAATCAAACTCAGGGGTGAAATTAACAAATTAGAAACTAAGAAAACAGTCCAAAGAATCAACAAAACCAACAGCTGGTTCTTTGAGAAAATCAACTAGATAGACAGGCCATTAGCCAAACTAACTAAAATGCAGAGAGACAGTATTGAAATCAACAAAATCAGAAATGAAAAGGGAGACATAACAACAGACACTGAAGAAATACAAAGAATCATAAGATCCTACTTTGAAGGCATATATGCCACAAAATTTGAAAATCTAAGGGAAATGGATGATTTTTTTGATCAATTTCACTTGCCAAAGTTGAGTGAAGAACAGATAAACAAGCTAAATAGTCCCATTTCCTCTACAGAAATAGAAGTCTCCCAACCAAAAAAAGCTCAGGGCCAGATGGTTTCAGTGCAGAATTCTAATAGACCTTCAAAGGCGAGCTAATACCGATACTCTTCAAGCTACTTCAAAAGATAAAAATGGATGGAACATTACCAAATTCATTCTATGAGGCCATAGTCACATTGATACCTAAACCTCACAAAGACTCAACAAAGAAAGAAAATTACAGACCAATTATGGTTATGAACATCGATGCAAAAATACTAAATAAAATACTTGCAAAACGAATACAAGAACACATCAAGATATCATTCATCATGACCAAGTAGGCTTCATTCTAGGCATGCAGGGATGGTTTAATATACGGAAATCCATCAATGTAATCCACCATATAAACAAACTGAAGAGAAAAAACCATATGATCATCTCTTTAGATGCAGAGAAAGCATTTGATAAAATTCAACACCCATTCATGTTTAAAGTTTTAGAGAGATCGGGGATACAAGGCACTTTCCTCAACATAATAAAGGCTATATACCACAAGCCAATAGCCAAAATAAAAGTAAATGGTGAGATACTCAAGGAAATTCCTCTAAAATCGGGAACAAGGCAAGGCTGCCCACTCTCTCCTTATCTCTTCAATATAGTACTCGAAGTTCTAGCTAGGAGCAATAAGACAACAAAAGGAGATCAAGGGTATCCAAATGGGAAAGGAGGAAGTCAAATTATCCCTATTTGCAGATGATATGCTAGTGTACATAAGTGACCCTCAAAATTCTACCAGAGAACTCCTACAGCTGATAAACACCTTCAGCAAATTAGCTGGATACAAAATTAACTCAAAAATGTCTGTAGCTTTCCTATACACAAATGACAAGCTTGCAGAGGAAGAAATTAGGAAAGCCACACACTTCACATTAGCCAAAGCAATATAAAATATCTAGGAGTCACTCTAACTAAGCAAGTGAAGGACTTGTTTGAAAAAAATTTCAAAACTCTGAAGAAAGAGATTGAAGATGACCTGAGAAGATGGAATGATCTTCCTTGCTCATGGATCGGGAGAATTAATATAGTAAAAATGGCCATCCTACCAAAAGCAATCTACAGATTCAATGTAATCCCTATCAAAATACCTACACAATTTTTTAAAGACATTGAAAGTTCAATTCTGAACTTCATATGGATAAACAAAAAACCCGGAATAGCTAAAACAATCTTGTACAATAAAAGGTGCTCCGGAGGAATCTCCATACCTGACCTCAAACTGTACTATAAAGCAATAGTAACTAAAACAGCATGGTACTGGCACAGCAACAGGCTGGTGGATCAGTGGAATCGAATCGAGGACCCAGATATGAATCCACACACATATGGTCACTTGATTTTTGACAAAGAAGCCAAATCCATTCAATGGAAAAAGGATAGCATCTTCAACAAATGGTGCTGGTCTAACTGAATGTCTATGTGTAAAAAAATGCAACTGGACCCATATTTGTCACCCTGCACAAAACTCAAGTCCAAGTGGATTAAAGACCTCAACTTAAAACCAAAGACATTAATGCAGTTAGAGGAGAAAGTGGGGAAGAGCCTTGGACACTTAGACACAGAAAACAACTTCCTGAACAGTACACCAACAACCCTGGCCTTAATGTTAACAATTAATAAATGGGACCTCATGAGGCTGAGAAGCTTCTGTAAGGCAGGAGACACTGTCAGCAGAACAAAGCGACAACCTACAGACTGGGAAAAGATCTTCACCAACCCTTCATCTGACAAAGGTTTAATATCCAAAATATATAAAGAACTCAAGAAATTAAACACCACAAAACCAAACAACCCAATTGCAAAATGGGGCTTGGAACTTAACAGAGAATTTTCAGCAGAGGAATATCAAATGGCTGAGAAACACTTAAAGAAATGCTCGTCCTCGTTAGTCTTCAGAGAAATGTAAATCAAAACACCATCAGAATGGCTAAGTTCAAAAACACAAATGACACCACATGCTGGCGAGGATGTGGGGAGAGAGGAACACTCCTTCATTGCTGCTGGGAATGCAAACTAGTACAGCCACTTTGGAAATCTATCTGGTGCTATCTCAGAAAACTGGGAATAGGGCTTTCTCAAGACCCAGCTATCCCTCTCCTTGGAATATACCCAGAAAATGCCCTGCCACACAACAGGGACATATGCTCAACCATGTTCATAGCTGCTTTATACATAATACCCAGAACATGGAAACAGCCTATATGTCCCTCAGTAGAAGAATGGACTAAGAAACTGTGGTACATTTACACAATGAAATACTACTCAGCTGTTAAAAACAAGGAATTCCTAAAATTTGTGGACAAATGGATTGCTCTAGAAATTATCATAGTGAGTGAGTTCACCCAGAAGCAAAAAGAGACAAATGGTATATACTCACTTATATCAAAAGACTAGTCCAAGGGATACTTACCATGAAAAACTTTACTTACCAAAAAAGTGGGACAGAGGAGAGGACATCCTATTGAGACTCTAGGCAAGAGTAGCATGGAAGAATGGGGAAATAATAGGACCCACAGGGTCCTGGAAACCTACAATAAGAACTTTATAACAGGCAGGTCTGGGTCCTGGGGTCCTCCTCAAACTAAGGCACCAGTCAAGGAGAATACAGGCAGTAAGCTTCGAAACCCTACCAGGACCCAGCCGACGAACATGACACTCTCCACCGTTGAGTGGAGAGTGAGATCTGACTCTCACAAGAACTCTGGTGCCCCTTTTCTGACCACGACCCCTGGATCGGGAGACCTGCCGGCACTCAAAGGAAGGATAGCAAGTTACCAAGAAGAGACTCGATATTCTTAGAGCATATATAGGGGGAGGAGGTCTCCTTCAATCACAGACATAGAGGAGGGGAGAAGCAGGGAAGTGGGAGGGAGGGAAGAATGGGAGAAAATAGGGGAAGGGCTAACAATCGACATGTAATTTGAATAAATTAATAAAGTTAAAAAAAAAGAGAACAAGCAACTGCCTACAGACTGGGAAAAGATCTTCACCACCCCTACATCTGACAAAGGTCTAATATCCAAAATATATAAAGAACTCAAGAAATTAAACACCACCAAACCAAATAACCCAATGGAGAAATGGGGCATGGAACTAAACAGAATTCTCAACAGAGGAATATCAAATGGCTGACAAACACTTAAAGAAATGTTCAGTCTCCTTAGTCATCAGGGAAATGCAAATCAAAACAACTCTGAGATTCCATCTTACACCCATCAGAATGGCTAAGATCAATAACTCAACTGACACCACATGCTGGCAAGGATGTGGGGAGAGAGGAACACTCCCTCATTGCTGGTGGGAATGCAAACTAGTACAACCACTTTGGAAATCTATCTGGTGCTACCTCAGAAAACTGGGAATAGGGCTTCCTCAAGACCCAGCTATTCCACTCCTTGGAATATACCCAGAAGATGCTCCAGCGCACAACAAGAAAATTTGCTCAACCATGTTCATAGCAGCCTTATTCATAATAGCCGGAACATGGAAACAGCCTAAGTGTCCATCAGTAGAAGGATGGATAAAGAAACTGTGGTACATATACACTATGGAATACTACTCAGCTATTAAAAACAAGATATTCCCGAAATTTGTGGATAAATGGATTGAGCGAGAAATGATCATAATGAGTGAGTTAGCCCAGAAGCAGAAGGACTCAAATTGTATATACTCACTTATATCTGCACACTAGCACAAGGGGCCTGTCCCACGAAAGCCTTCACTTACCAGGAAACTGGGACAGAGGGGAGGACATCCTAATGGGACTCTAGATGAGAGAAACATGGGAGAATAGCAAAGTAGAAGGATCCAGAGGGTCCTAGAAACCTACAAGTAGAACATTATGATAGGCAGATTTGGGCCCAGGGGTCCCACTCATAGTAAGGCACTAGCCAAGGATAATACAGGCGGTAAACTTTAAACCCTTACCCAGACTAGCCAATGGTCAGAGCATTCTCCACAGTTGAGTGGAGAGTGGGATATGACTTTCTCACGTACTCTGATGCCTCACACTTGACCATGTCCCCTAGAGGGGGAGACCTGGTGGCACTCAGAGGAAGGACAGCAGGTTACCAAGAAGAGACTTGATACCCTATGAGCATATACAGGGGGAGCATATACAGTCATAGGGGAGAGGAATAATGGGAAAATGGGAGGGAGGGAAGAATGGGAGGATACAAGGGATGAGATAACCATTGAGATGTAACAAGAATAAATTAATAAAAAAATACTAAAAAAAGAATAATTGATGTAAAAATGTCCAAATAATAAAAGATTTTTGTTAGAATTTTTAAAGGAGGTAATAAGATACTTTCTGTGTACCTGAATAAACTGAGGTTTACTCTTTTTAGAGAGTTATAACTCTTTTCTTCTAGTCCAACATTATATGTATATATATATACATATATATATATATATATTCCATATAACACTTGCTTTTTATTTCCTTTTAGTAAGTAAGTCATGGATAGGACACAAATTTTTAATCGTATTTTAATATTTCCACAAGCTACCTTTATAGCTAATCATTAGTGACTGAAGTTAGGGTGTAAGAAAACAATTGTACTGAAATATTTTATATTTCAGTTACTAGTTATACATTTATTGTATATTTGTTTACTTGTTACTTTATTATTTTTACATATATCTATATGACATTTTTGTTTTCTCTCATTATCTTTTGATTGATGATGCTAAGCATCTTAACTCCCAGTGTTTTTCCTTTCACAAACCTATAAATCCTGTAGTAACCTAAAACTCTATGTTGTTCAACAGAATGCCCCCCAAAAAAAGTAATTCTGAACAAGATATGTGGTTTGGTAATCATCTGTTTTAAATAGGTCAAGGCAGCTTAGAATGTAAACATATGACCAACACATATAGACATATACTTAGATCATATATCTACTTTAAAATAGCTATCAAAAATCAGACAAATGTAGAGGAATTTTAAATAAGATCATGGCTACTCTGGAAAGAGAAAACATTCACATACCTTCTAGGTCTGCGTGATCAGGCTGTAATACATACACACCTTTAATCCCAGAAGAAAGAGACCAACAGATATAAAGCAGGTAAAGAAAGGCTTACATCCAGGCTAATGGATTTTATCCTTTAATCCCAGCACTCAGGAGACAGAGGCATGAAGATCTCTGAGTTCTAGCCGGTACTGTTCAGTCAGTTCAGTTGAGTTACTGAGTTGAGAGGCAGTGTAGTGGAGTTGAGTTCATGGAAGTTCAGTTCCTGGAAATCAGAGGCAGTATTAACAGGGAGAGCTGTATAGAGGTGAGTTTTAGAGAGAACACGCTAGACACACCAGTGAAGACAGAGAATACAGAATGAATAGAATAAACAAAGCAATTTGCAACAGACTGCTAGAGTTAGTTTGAGGCCAAGCAGAGCAGTTAACTCAGAAACCAAGAGAGGCCGTTTGAATCACTCAGTTCGGAGAGGAGTATGAGCCAGAGGTCAGAAAGAGCTAGAAAGGGTGATCTTATTCAGCAGTAAGTCTCAGAGGATGAACGCATTCTATGCCAAGGTTAGAGGCTAGAAGCTTCCAGGACTAGGCTGAGGTTAGCAAACGGAGGCAATAAACTTCAGAGATGACAATTAAATCATGAGAATAAAATATATTTTTGAGACAATATTAACAGAAAGCCAACAGGCACTCATTGGTTAACATTACAGATAATATAGCCAAATTAAATTTTCAGCTTTGTAGGCAATAAAAGTTGTCTACAGCTAACTACACCGGTCACTCAAAACTATAAATAAATTATTTTAAAAGAACTGAGCAGAAAGCACGCACTTTTTAAACAACAGTTTAACGATTACTTTAACTGAAAGTACCAAAGGACTATGGTGAGGTTGTGACAACAAGGGTGACAATAATCAGTGTCTCCCTTAAACAAGGTTGGCAGAAAATAGATGGACACTAAGTTGCTTCAGACTTTAGCATGCCAAAAAAATCTTTGCATAAGGAGATATACTAATGGAAGCTTTCTACTGAGGCTTTGCTCTACCAAATAATCAGCAATTCTGATTCTTGCCTAGATTAAATGAACCCAAATTTAGAAATAAAAGAAGGGTCAGACAATTAATGAATAAATAGAGTTGCTTGTATTTAAAAGTGACTTTGCCCAATATATCTGACAGACA